>NW_027362769.1:364400599-364934293 GCF_046119375.1 Phyllobates terribilis
TAGCAGCACAACTACCCCGACCGGCGCCGCTGACCTCCATGCGGCTAACGTCGGAAGATCAGCGGCTTGGCCCGTTGATCTCCCGACAGCAAGTGTGAACGGAGGACCGGGGAGCAGTGCCGCCGGTCGGGACGCTTCTGCTGCGAGCAGTCGCTAATCTCCCGGCTTCTCGCAGCAGATGGAGCCTCACAGGCAGCGGCGCTCCCCGGTCCTCGCTAATACGGAGCCGCACAAGCAGCGCCGCTCCCGGGCTCACACTAATACGACGCTGATTGGTCGCAGTGGCCATACGCGACCAATCAGCGAGATGGGCGGCAAATTTAAACGCCGCTCTGCTGATTGGTCGCGGTGGCCGGCCGACCGCGACCAATCAGCTAGATGGGCGGCAAATTTAAACGCCGCTGTGCTGATTGGTCGCAGTGGCCGGCCGCGACCAATCAGCGAGATGGGAGGCAAATTTAAACGCCGCTGTGCTGATTGGTCGCGGCCGGTCACCGCGACCAATCAGCGTGATGGCGGGGAAATTTAAACGCCGCTGTGCTGATTAATCGCGGCCGGCCACAGCGACCAATAAGCGAGATGGGCGGCAAATTTAAACGCCGCTCTGCTGATTGGTCGCGGTGGCCGGGAGTGACCAATGAGCGAGATGGGCGGCAAATTTAAACGCCGCTCTGCTGATTGGTCGCGGTGGCCGGGAGTGACCAATGAGCGAGATGGGCGGCAAATTTAAACACCGCTCTGCTGATTGGTCACGGTGGCCGGCTACCGCGACCAATCAGCGAGATGGGCGGCAAATTTAAACGCCGCTCTGCTGATTGGTCGCGGTGGCCGGCCGACCGCGACCAATCAGCGAGATGGGCGGCAAATTTAAACGCCCCACTGCTGATTGGTCGCGGTGGCCGACCGCGACCAATCAGCGAGATGGGCGGCAAATTTAAACGCCGCTCTGCTGATTGGTCGCGGTGGCTGCAGCGACCAATCAGCGAGATGGGAGGCAAATTTAAACACCGCTGTGCTGATTGGTTGCGGTGGCCGGCCGTGACCAATTAGCGAGATGGGCGGCAAATTTAAACGCCGCTGTGCTGATTGGTCGCGGCCGGCCACCGCGACCAATCAGCGAGATGGCCGGGAAATTTAAACGCCGCTCTGCTGATTAATCGCGGCCGGCCACAGCGACCAATGAGCGAGATGGGCGGCAAATTTAAACGCCGTTCTGCTGATTGGTCGCGGTGGCCGGACGTGACCAATGAGCGAGATGGGCGGCAAATTTAAACGCCGTTCTGCTGATTGGTCGCGGTGGCCGGCCGTGACCAATGAGCGAGATGGGTGGCAAATTTAAACGAGGCTCTGCTGATTGGTCGCGGTGGCCGGCTACCGCGACCAATCAGCGAGATGGGCAGCAAATTTAAACGCCGCTGTGCTGATTAATCGCGGCCGGCCACCGCGACCAATCAGCGAGATGGGCGGCAATTTTAAACGCCGCTCTGCTGATTGGTCGCGGCCGGCTACCGCGACCAATCAGCGAGATGGGCGGCAAATTTAAACGCCGCTCTGATGATTAATCGCGGCCGGCCACCGCGACCAATCAGCGAGATGGGCGGCAAATTTAAACGCCGCTGTGCTGATTGGTCGCGGTGGCCGGCCGCGACCAATCAGCAAGATGTCCGGCAAATTTAAACGCCGCTCTGCTGATTGGTAGCGGTGGCCGGCTGCAATTAATCAGCGAGATGGGCGGCAAATTTAAATGCCACTCTGCTCATTGGTCGCGGCCGGCCACCGCGACCAATCAGCGAGATTGCCGCCAAATTTAAACAACGCTCTGCTGATTAGTCGCGGATGGCAGACGCGACCAATCAGCGAGATTGGCGCCAAATTTAAACAACGCTCTGCTGATTGGTCGCGGCTGCCAGCCACGGCCAATCAGCGAGATTGGCGCCAAATTTAAACAACGCTCTGCTGATTGGTCGCTGACGCCAGACGCGACCAATCAGCGAGATTGGCGCCAAATTTATACAACGCTCTGCTTATTGGTCGCGGACGGCAGACGCGTCCAATCTGCGAGATTAGCGCCAAATTTAAACAACGCTCTGCTGATTGGTCGCGGTCACCGACCGCGAACAATCAGCAGTATTGGCGCAAAATTTAAACCCCGCTCTGCTGATTGGTCGCGACCGCCGGGCACGACCAATCAGCGATTTTGGCGCCAAATTTAAACACCGCTTCGCTGATTGGTCGTGGTGGCCGGCCGTGACCATTAAGCGATATTGGCGCCATATTTAAACACCGCTCTGCTCATTGGTCGCGGTTACCGGTCACGAATAACCAGCATTATTGGCGACAAATTTAAACACTGCTCTGCTGATTAGTCGCGGCCGTGACCAATCACCATTATTGGCGACAAATTTAAATAACGCTCTGCTGATTGGTCGCGACCGCCGGCCGCGACCAGTCAGCATTATTGGCGCCAAATTTAAACCCCGCTCTGCTGATTAGTCGCGACCGCCGGCAGTGACAAATCTGCGATATAGGCGCCAAATTTTAACACCGCTTTGCTAATTGGTCGCGGTTGCCGGCCTCGACCAATCAGCGATTTTGGCGCCAAATTTAAATACCGCTCTGCTGATTGCGCCCGGTCGGCCGCATACCTATTCTAGAATACCCGATGCGTTAGAATCGGGCCACCATCTAGTATATAATAAGTACAGTGACAGTGTTGGTTACTGTACTTGTCATTTAGTGTTAAAATAAAGGATTTATTAAAAAAAAAATTGGCGTGGGGTTCCCCGTTATTTTAGTCTCTAGCGGAGGTTAAGCAGATGGCTGGGGCAGATGTTTGAAGCCTGGGAAGGGGGTAATTCCCACGGAGCTTCCCAGGCTACTAATATCAGCCCCCAGCTGAATACCTAGCCTTTACTAGCTATTAAAATGGGGGACATGAACTCGACTCATCTGGATGCCGTCACAGCCAGACACTGAGGAGCTTCACTGAGGAGCTTCTCAGTGTCTGCGGCATGGCAAACTGGATGGCAGCGTTCTGCTGCGATCCAGCCTGTCATGTCAATGTAGCAGAGCTAAAGCCATCCTGGGAACCATGGAAAGGTAAGGAATCCTAACCTCTAGTATTAAAACCTTACGTATGTAAAGTGACGTAATGTTAATAAGGGATGAGAAGGCCTGAGACCTGGCTAATGGACACCCAGCCATGGAGAAATATACAAATGTAATGTCCAGCTCAAGGAAAAAGGAAACCACTCCTTTATTTGCAAAGAGTGCAAAAATCCTGAAACCGAAGCCTAAAGAGAAAAAGTGGAAAATAAATGCATGTGCATGCACTGTGTAGGCCCATGTTCACACTGGCCACCAAACATTCCAGGGGGCATCGTTTTTCTACAAGAGGTGTATATGATTATATTCCAGGCGGATGTTATTTAACGTAATGTTAGTATAAAAAATATATAAAACAACTTGCGCTAGTGTATAGGGTATGTGGCAAGAAATAACATTGAAGATGTTAAAAATGTCCAATTTTATTTAAATATGTAGGTTACAAGAAGTTAAAAATCATTGCTCGGTATAGAAATTTGAAAAGATTGAAATTTGGACGTGACGCTATCCCAGACATTAACACACAATATCACATACGGGAAGGATTAGTTTTTGAAGTTGTGAACGAGGCCATAGCCAGTCCACCACCATCAGACACCCAAATATCAGAGGACAGATTTTCCACCCATCCAACACCAGACTATTATCATCAAACACAACTGGATGGCCATAGAGGCACAACAACCAGCCCTCAACCTTCCACTGAAGCTACCTCCCCAATACTTACGCCCATTAACACACAAAACTGCTTTGACCCACTGGAAAAAAATTAATGAATACCCTAGCAATAATAATCAATATCCTACCGCCTCCCAAGACAACGGCTTGAGAACCAGATCGAACTCTCAACACCCACAAATTAGTAAAAGGGCCAGCAACTCAAATTTTTTTCAGTTGGCCCAAAGAAAAGGCGCCAAAGGGGCTGTAGAGGAGGGCAATTCTCCAAAAAGAAGAAACAATTAGAAGAGATAAACAGTAAAGGTGATTCTATTTTTAACCTAAGTAAACACAACCTAAAACCCAATGAAATCAACCTACTTAATAAGGGCCTGAAGTTTGCCCCCTCGATAGGCCTTAACAAATTTCAGGCCTTTATTGGAATCAAACAATTCATGAGAAAATTGGCTCTCAAAAAATATTACATAAAAAAGGAAACCCAAACTCCAACACAGGATCAAGCTAATCCGCCCACTTCATCGTATATACACACCAGGGCCGGCTCCAGGTTTTTGTGGGCCCCGGGCGAAAGAGTCTCAGTGGGCCCCTTTAACAGATATTATGATTCCAGATGCACCCCTTAAGTGTGTAAGCCCCCCAACATGCAGCATCAGTCAAATTCTACATGCAAGAGGAATGAAATGCAACAACACCCCCTTACATATGCAAGGCGCCAACATGCAACATAAAGGGTATGTGCACACGGTCAGTAAACGCTGCTGATTGGATGCAGCACACTTGCGCTGCGTGCAAACCACAGCATTCGATAATACAAGCAAAGTGGATGGGATTTGAAGAAATCCCATGCCCACTATGCATCTCCAGGCACCTGCGGATCACCCGCGGACACGGACTTGCGGCGCGTCTTTCCGTCAATTTCTCTTGCGGAGTCGCTAGTCTCCACAAGAGAAATTAGATCAGTGCAGTGTATAGGATGGGGTGAATCCGCATGGTTCAATGAACACATGCGGATTCACCTGCGTGCAGCGCTTTGGACGCAGCATAAAGTATACTGCGTTCAAAGCGTTGACAGTACAGATGGTGTGCCCATAACTCATTCCCTGTAAAAGCCCCCACAACATGCAACACATGCATGCATCACCCCCTTCCCTGTGCTAGACCCTCAACATCACCCACTTACATATGCAAGTCCCCAACATGCAACATCACTTCCCTATGCAATTCCCCACAATATGCAGTGCCATGCATGCATCACGCCCTTCCCTCTGCTAGACCCTCAACATCATCCACTTATATATGCAAGTCCCCAACATGCAACATCACTTCCCTATGCAATTCCCCACAATATGCAGTGCCATGCATGCATCACGCCCTTCCCTCTGCTAGACCCTCAACATCACCCACTTATATATGCAAGTCCCCAACATGCAACATCACTTCCCTATGCAATTCCCCACAATATGCAATGCCATGCATGTGTGGCACCCCTGAGGGTTCGACCGCCACAGGAATGCTGCACTTCTCTAATGGAGTGTAGTGTTCCTCCTCTGAGGTAAGCCCGGTGTGATGGTCGCGACCCAGCCTTGCATCCAACACCACACTTCTCCACCAGAGGGAGCTAGTATGCACTAGGTGTTGCTCCCCTGGTTACAGGGAGACTGGGGAACACAAAGTGGTAGGAACCAGTTAGTGGGTGTGGGTGGAGGACTTACAAGTTAGTTACACCTTAAATTTCATATTTAATAGAAAGCCATCTTTGATCTTGGTCTGTTGTTCTTCTCTGGTCCTTTGTCTAGCCCAGGGGTCCTCAAACTTTTTAAACAGGGGGCCAGTTCACGGTCCCTCAGACCATTGGAGGGCCGGAATATAGTTTTTAAAAAAAACTATGAACAAATTACTATGCACACTGCACATATCTTATTTTGTAGTAAAAAAAACAATACAGGAACAAATACAATATTTAAAATGAAGAACAAGTAAAGTTAAATCAACCGGTATTTCAATAGGTAGGTAACTGTACCCAATAGGCAGCATAGGTCCTCAATAGGCAGGTAAATGTCCCCAATAGGCAGCATCGGTCCTCAATAGGCAGGTAAATATCCCCAATAGGCAGGTAAATGTCCCCCATAGGCAGGTAAATGTCCCCAATAGGCAGCATAGGTCCCCAATAGGCAGGTAAATGTACCCAATAGGCAGCATAGGTCCCCAATAGGCAGGTAAATGTCCCCAATAGGCAGCATAGGTCCTCAATGGGCAGGTAAATGTTCCAAATAGGCAGGCTGTTTCCCCCTTATAATGCCATATGCAGGCTGTTCCACCCCTTATAATGCCCCATGCAGGCTGTTCCCCCCCATATAATGCCCCATGCAGCATGTCACCCCCCCATATAATGCCCCATGCAGCATGTCACCCCCCCATATTATGCCCCATGCAGCATGTCACCCCCCCATATTATGCCCCATGCAGCATGTCACCCCCCCTATATTATGCCCCATGCAGGATGTCACCCCCCATATAATGCCCCATGCAGGATGTCACCCCCCATATAATGCCCCATGCAGGATAACACTCCCCTGTCTTTATTATACCCCATGCAGCATGTCACCCCCCACATATAATGCCCCATGCAGCATGTCACCCCCCATATAATGCCCCATGCAGCATGTCACCCCCCCAATATAATGCCACATGCAGCTTGTCACCACCCCCATATAATGCCACATGCAGCATGTCACCCCCCCCATATCATGCCCCATGCAGGATGTTTACCCCCCCCATATTATACCCCTTGCAGCATGTCACCCCCCCATATAATGCCCCATGCAGGATGTCACCCCCCATATCATGCCCCATGCAGGATGTCACCTCCCCATATTAAAAGGGCCAGAAATAAGAGGAAACCAATATGGTTGAATAAGAACGTAAAAGGGGCGTTAAATAGCAAAAAAGAGGCATTCAAGAGATTAAAACAGGAAAACAGTAAGGAGGCACTAATGTGTTACAAGGAAAAAACGAGAACCTGCAAAAAACAAATAAAAATAGCAAAGGAGGAAACAGAGAGACGTATTGCTAGGGAAAGTAGATCAAATCCCAAACTGTTCTTTACGTATATAAATAGTAAAAGGATTAAATCGAATAATATTGGACCGATAAAAAGTGATGAAGGCAAAATCATAGAGAAAGATGAGGATAAAGCTAATCTATTAAATAAATTTTTTTCGTCAACTTTCACAAAGGAAAAAGAACTAACAGGCGAAATGAGAAGTGACAAGCTTAATCCTCCACTAAGTATGACAAATCTAACCCAAGCTGGGGTACAGAAACGCCTCAGTAACATTAAAATAAACAAATCACCAGGACCTGATGGCATACACCCACGGGTACTAAGGGAACTAAGTAATGTGATAGACAGACCATTATATCTTATATTTAAGGACTCTGTTGAGACTGGGTCTGTACCACTTGATTGGCGACAGGCGAATGTAGTGCCAATATTCAAAAAGGGAGCAAAAAGTATCACCGGAAACTATCGGCCGGTGAGTCTGACGTCCGTTGTGGGCAAAATTTTTTAAGGCTTTATTAATGAGGCAATCATGGAGCATCTTGATGCTAATAATCTATTAACCCCGAACCAACATGGATTCATGAGGAATCGCTCCTGCCAAACAAACCTGATTGACTTCTACGAGGAGGTGAGCTCTCGAGTAGATCAGGGGGAACCAGTGGATGTCGTGTATCTCGACTTCTCAAAAGCGTTCGATAGCGTGCCACATAATAGGTTGGTATACAAAATGAGAATGATGGGGCTGGGGGAAAATGTCTGCAAGTGGGTAGCTAACTGGCTAAAGGATAGAAGGCAGAGGGTGGTTATAAATGGAATATACTCAGATTGGGTAAGCGTCACTAGTGGGGTACCACAGGGGTCTGTACTAGGCCCAATGTTATTTAATATCTTTATTAACGACATAGTCAACGGGATAAATAGTAAAATATCAATATTTGCAGATGACACAAAGTTATGTAAAACAATTAATACAAAAGAGGACAGTGCAGACCTACAGAGGGATTTGGATAAGCTGGGTAGGTGGAGCATTAAATGGCAAATGAGGTTTAACGAGGAGAAATGTAAGGTCATACATATGGGAAGGAAAAATGGAAGTCACCAGTACTCACTGAATGGGAAATCATTGGGGAATTCAGAGATGGAGAAGGACTTGGGCATCGTGATTGATAGCAAACTAAATTGGAGTGCCCAAAGTCAGGCGGCTGCTGTAAGGGCAAACAGGGTAATGGGATGTATCAGAAGAGGTATAGCTGCAAAGGATGAGAACATTGTTCTTCCACTGTACAAAGCACTGGTCAGACCACACTTGGAATACTGTGCTCAGTTATGGGCCCCAATATATAGAAAGGATATAAATGAGCTTGAAAAGGTACAAAGGAGGGCAACAAAATTAATAAGGGGAATGGAGGGACTGCAATACCCAGAGAGGTTGGCAAAACTAGGACTATTCAGCCTGGAAAAGAGAAGGTTGAGGGGGGACATAATAAATGTGTACAAATATGTTAGGGGACAGTATAGAGACCTTGCCCGGGATTTGTTCAAAAGGAGGGATATTACGGTAACAAGAGGGCATTCACTAAGACTGGAAGAGAAAAGGTTTCAGCACCAGCATAGGAAGGGGTTCTTTACGGTAAGAGCAGTGAGAATATGGAATTCACTGAGTGAGGAGACGGTAATGTCGGATTCACTACACCAGTTCAAGCGGGGACTGGATGCTTTTCTAGATACCAGGCAGATTTCTGCATATACTTAACAATAGAATAAAATAGTAGGTTGATACAGGGATTTATTCTGACTGCTGGTTTCAGAGTCGGGAGGGAATTTTTCCTCAGGTGAAGATTGGCCAAATCATTTGGGGTTTTTGCCCTCCTCTGGATCAACTTTAGCAATTACAGACCTAACAGGTCGAACTTGATGGACGCAAGTCTTTATTCGGCTTTACTAACTATGTGACACCTATGTGACACAGTGACTTTCACTCGCCACCAGGGGGAGCGTGGGTGGTACGCCCTGGACGTACACAAAGTGTCCGGGAGTGACGCCACCCCGCGCTCAGCCTCAGGGGACCGGCTAGCCACCGTCGGGAGGAATGAGCCCTTTCCAAGACGGCAGCCCGAAGTTTAAAGCAGCCCCCGGCTGTTGTTGCAGTTTTGTTTACAAGTTTAAAAGTTGACTTTTCCTATTATGCTTAATTTCTAACCCGGTTTCTAGAGACACCTGTCCCTGCGGACTAGCAGACAGACTCTTTCACCCTGTATATAGTTTGCATCTCCTTAGGTGCTCCATATTGGTTTTATGCAAAACCGCGGATATTCTCTACCTCAAAACCTCAGAAGAAAAACCTGTTAGGGTGGCTCTCCGGGAGGTCCAACTCTGGATCTGCATGCCTTGCAGCCACCCCAGGGCCAACGTGGAGGGTTTAGGACCGGTCCCTCGCACTTCTGAACTGACTCGGTGTCCTTGCACTTTACCTGTCTGTCTGCAATAATGTCTCTGGAAAAATGCTAGCACTTTTATAATTTTACTAGATGTTGGCCCGATTCTAACGCATCGGGTATTCTAGAATAGGTATGCGGCCGACCGGGCGCAATCAGCAGAGCGGTTTTAAAATTTGGCGCCAAAATCGCTGATTGGTCGAGGCTAGCAACCGCGACCAATTAGCAAAGCGGTGTTAAAACTTGGCGCCTATATCGCAGATTGGTCACGGCCGGCGGTCGCGACTAATCAGCAGAGCGGGGTTTAAATTTGGCGCCAATAATGCTGATTGGTCGCGGCCAGCGAACGTGACCAATCAGCAGAGTGAGGTTTAAATTTGGCGGCAATAATGCTGATTGGTTGCGGCCGGCGGTCGCGACCAATCAGCAGAGCGTTATTTAAATTTGGCGCCAGTAATGGTGATTGGTTACGGCCGCGACTAATCAGCAGAGCGGTGTTTAAATTTGTCGCCAATAATGCTGGTTATTCGTGACCGGTAACCGCGACCAATGAGCAGAGCGGTGTTTAAATATGGTGCCAATATCGCTGATTGGTCGCGGCCGGCCACCACGACCAATTAGCGAAGCGGTGTTTAAATTTGGCGCCAATATCGCTGATTGGTCACGACAGGTGGTTGCGACTAATCAGCAGAGCGAGGTTTAAATTTGGCCCCAATACTGCTGATTGGTCGCGGCTGGCGACCAATCAGCAGAGCGGTGTTTACATTTGGCGCCAAAATCGCTGATTGGTCGCGCCCGGCAGTCGCGACCAATCAGCAGAGCAGGGTTTAAATTTTGCGCCAATACTGCTGATTGTTTGCGGCTGGCGACCGCGACCAATCAGCAGAGCGTTGTTTAAATTTGGCACCAAAATCGCTGATTGGTCGTGGCCAGCGGTGGCGACCAATCAGCAGAGCGGGGTTTAAATTTGGCGCCAATACTGCTCATTGGTCGCGGCCGGTGACCGCGACCAATCAGCAGAGCGGTGTTTCAAATTGGCACCAAAATCGCTGATTGGTCGCGGCCGGCCACCGCAACCGATCAGCAGAGCGTTGTTTAAATTTGGCGCCAATCTCGCTGATTGGTCGCGTCTGCCGTCCGCGACCAATCAGCAGAGCGTTGTTTAAATTTGGCGCCAATCTCGCTGATTGGTCGCGTCTGGCGTCAGCGACCAATCAGCAGAGCGTTGTTTAAATTTGGCGCCTATCTCGCTGATTGGTCGCGGACTGCCGGCCACCGCGACGAATCATCAGAGCGGCGTTTAAATTTGCCGGACATCTCGCTGATTGGTCGCGGTGGCTGGCCGCGACCAATCAGCAGAGCAACGTTTAAATTTGCCACCCATCTCGCTGATTGGTCACGGCCGGCTACCGCGACCAATCAGCAGAGCGGCGTTTAAATTTGCCGTCCATCTCGCTGATTGGTCGCGGTAGCCGGCCGCGACCAATCAGCACAGCGGCGTTTAAATTTGCCGCCCATCTCGCTGATTGGTCGCGGTGGCTGGCCGCGATTAATCAGCAGAGCGGCGTTTAAATTTGCCGTCCATCTCGCTCATTGGTCGCGGTGGCCGGCAGCAACCAATCAGCAGAGCGGCGTTTAAATTTGCCGCCCATATCGCTGATTGGTCGCGGCCGGCCACCGCGACCAATCAGCGTGGTATTAGTGTGGGCCCGGGAGCGGCGCTGCTTGTGCAGCGCCGTATTAGCGAGGACCGGGGAGCGGCGCTGCTTGTGCGGCTCCTTCTGCTGCGAGAAGCTGGGAGATGAGCGGCTGCTCGCAGCAGAAGCATCCCGACCGGCGGCGCCGCTCCCCGGTCCTCCGTTCACACTTGCGTTAGTCGCATGGAGGTCAGCGGCGCCGGTCGGGGTAGTTGTGCTGCTAGCGCCGCTCATCTCCCCGCTGCATCGCCGCTGACCTCCGTCCGCCAGATGAGCCGCTAACGGCCGCCATCTTTTTTTAGAAATCCCGCGGCGCTGATTGGCCTCTGCCGGACCAATGAGCGACGCGGGATTTCCAGGACAGACAGACAGAAAGACAGACAGAAAGACAGACAGATAGACAGACAGACAGACAGACAGACGGGATAAGACAATTATATAGTAGATACTTTTATACTATGCACCTTGTTATGTAACGTTTAAGAAATGTGCCTCCCATAAAGGGATGATAGTTTTGCATGTTATCATAAAAAGAAAACATCCTGGGTGTTGCTTCTTTTGCAGCCCGCGGACGTGCTGTGTTTTACCAGGGGGTAATGTGGCGCCCCTGAGGGTTTGACCGCCACAGGAATGCTGCGCTTCTCTAAAGGAGTGTAGTGTTCCTCCTCTGAGGTAAGCCCGGTGTGATGGTCGCGACCCAGCCTTGCATCCAACACCACACTTCTCCACCAGAGGGAGCTAGTATGCACTAGGTGTTGCTCCCCTGGTTACAGGGAGACTGGGGAACACAAAGTGGTAGGAAGCAGTTAGTGGGTGTGGGTGGAGGACTTACAAGTTAGTTACACCTTAAATTTCATATTTAATAGAAAGCCATCTTTGATCTTGGTCTGTTGTTCTTCTCTGGTCCTTTGTCTAGCCTTTGCTAGTCTGTCGGCTGTCTCTTTGCAGTCAAAATACTGTGTGTAATGTGACTTCCCTCCGGGAGCGCAGATCCTGTGTGGGCCTGCGCCGGTAAGGGACACAGCCCTCGTACCCTGGCCTTGGGACGAGAGGTAGGTTGTAGACAAGTAATGTCTCAACCCGGCCAAGGACCAGGATCAAGAAGGCCCTGGGAGCTTTAGAGTGTGGCTCCCCAGAAAATGGGTCCCGGGGAGGATGCAGACGGAGCGGAGCACGCCACCTGTCCTCGACTACCTGATCTATTCAGAGGGATTCCGGCTGCAAGAGGGGTACCGGCCCTCGACACCCGACCTTGTACTCTATGTCCTGGACGGGAAAGCCCGGTTAGGCCCTGAGGATCCCACCGGGCATCGGATGGAGAGGAATTGCCACCCGTGCCCTAGTCCTGAGAGGAGCTCAGAGGGAGACCCGGCCTATCTACACACGCACAGACGGGAAAGGGTGAAGTTTATAGTGCAGGAACACTCTGGTGTAGGGTCGCTACCGAACACTGGACTTTCTCGGAGGTAGTCGGACCCCCCTCCCTGGTGGCCGCAGGACTCCGCAGGGAGCAGGGAGACGCCTTCCCGCTGACATCTCTAAGTGAGTAAAGCCTTGGAAGTTCACCCCTATGGCCTCCGGACTGTTCATTACGCGGCATACCATGCGACGCGGTGCCCGTACTCCCCGCACTACTACCCCCTCTCTTTCCTGTTTGCCTGCCCTGAGGCCTTGCTCCGCCTGTGGGGAGCAGCGAGAACTTTAGCCGCCATGACACCGGGCCTCAGCGGACTGCAGCGGCGCTGGTGACCCTTCACCAGGCACCACAGGTGGCGTAGTCATTAAAATAAGCCACTCAACCCGGACAAGCCCACAGCATCTCTTTCTAATGTGACGGCCCTGAGCACGAGTCAGGCCCAGGCCACGGCTGCATCCCATCTCTCCATCACAGGGCCCGACACCGAGTCCCTCATCACCCAGGGTAAAACACGGGCTTCTCTGAGTAGAGGCGTCACACATGCATCACCCCCTTCACTGTGCAAGCCCCACAACATGCAGGCAGTCCTGTGCATAAAGCATCAGCACATTTCATGTACATCATCTTCCCCCCCTTCCCTGTGCAAGACCCACAACATACTGCATTAAAGGGGTTATCCGCTACTAGAGCAAACCCTTTTCATATTCCACGCTTGGCCCAGATAAAATAAAAAAGCCTATGCTCAGCTCTGATGCCGTTTCAGCGGTGTCGGTACGAGTGGTCTCTGGGCTCCCGTGCGGTTGTTGTGACACGTGACCCCGGCGACCAGTCAGCGCTGGCGTCACTGTCCCCACCTTCGTACAAATCGAACATCAACAAGAAGTCAGGGCTGTGGCTGATCTCAGACTTCCTCTTCATGTTCAGTTTGTACGAAGGTGGGAACAGTGACGCCAGCGCTGACTGGGTGCTGGGGTCACGTGACACAACAACCGCACGGGAGCCCAGAGCCCGCTCGTACGGACACCGCTGAAACGGCATCAGAGCTGAGTATAGGCTTTTTTATTTTATCTGGGCCAAGCGTGGGGTATGAACAGGGGTTGTTCTAGCAGTGGACAATCCCTTCCCTGTGAAAGGCCCCACAACATCCAGCACATGTATGCATCACTACCCTCTATGTGCAAGACCCTCAACATCACACCTTTAGTTATGTAAGCCCTCACAACCTGCAGAACTGTGCACATTCTGTGTGCAAGACCCACTACATGCAACCCTCATGTAGCAACCTGATCCACATTTTTATGCCCCCAAAACACAGTATCAGACCATTTACACTTTGTCCTATACATAAAAACTAAATACATAATTTCTGTCTCCACACTGACCACTTATGCAGCTCCTCAGCCCTCCTAGGATCTGTAGTGAAGCATCACCTCATATACAGCAGCCTCAGCAGCACCACGCTGCTTCCTGGTATCGGTGGGGACTGAACTGGAGGAGACACCATCCCTTCCAATCGCATCATCACCTCCCGGGAGAAACTCCATTTTAGACACTCCCAGAGTGAGCAGCGTTGTCCCAGACTGCCAGTGGGCCCCTCTGTTAGTCCAGGGCCCCGGCACTTGCCCGGGTGCGCTGGATGGTGACGCCAGCCCTGATACACACCCTCTCAACGAATACTCGGCAGCCTTTGAAAGCTTCCAGCATAATGTAATTACCGAAATACGTACACTCAGTGATAAAAGATGCACAAAACGGAAAAATAATCTAAGCATGGCTAAACGAAAGGCAATAAAATCCCTACAAAACAACCATGACATAATCATACGCCCTGCAGATAAAGGAGGAGGCCTCGTCATCATAGATAGCAAACATTATCAAAATGAGGCACTAAGGTACTTGCTAACGACCCTACCTCTACCTACTATAACAAATAGAGACAACTTACCAAAAAGGGACTAGAAGCAGGTTTTATGAATAAAGCAGAATTTGACTATATTAACATCCGATCACCTAGATTAGCCGTGTTCTATTATCTTCCTAAGATTCACAAATCTCTTACCAATCCAAGAGGAAGACCCATCATCTCAGGGATACAGTGCCTCACTGCAAACCTTTCCAGATACATTGACAACCATCTACATGACTTGGTCCCACGCCTACCGGCCTACATCAAGGACAGCCAACATGTACTACGCCTACTAAAACAAGTCACATGGGAGGAAAATTACATCCTCGGCACCCTTGACATCACATCACTATACACAGTAATCCAACATAAAAAAGGATGCCAAGCGGCTCCATATTTCCTAAAAAAAACAGAATAAACTACCGGAGTACCAGATTTCATTCATCAATGAATGTATGCATTTCATTCTTTCACACAATTACTTCAAACACGGGAAGAACTACTATACCCAGCAATGGGGCACAGTGATGGGGACCAGGTTCACGCCCAGTTATGCAAACCTATACGTCGGAAAATGGGAAGACTCCACCATTTACCCGGGTGGGTCGCTGAGATCGAACCTGGTCCTATGGCATCGCTTTATCGATGAGATCATTTTTATTTGGTCTGGCAACCAACTCTCTCTGGACAAATTCATTGAGGAGATTAACCAAAATGACTTTACATTTTACCTCAACCACGAGTACCCAACAAATCAATTTTCTTGACCTCAATATCCATGTACGTGATAATCAGATCCACAACTGCACTTTTACCAAACCCACAGATGCAAACAGCTACATCTCCCTGGACAGTTGCCACCTCCCTAGTTGGTTATTCAACATCCCAAAGAGCCAATTTATGCGACTTCATAGAAACTGTTCAGATACCAAATACTTTGAGGAGGAAGCAGGAGTACTAACCACCAAATTCCAAAATAAAGGATATGACCCCCATTTCCTCACCTCAACCAAAAATCTAGTAAAACAAATTCCACGTGAAAACATTCTAAAGTGCCCCACTAGAACGATTCAGGTAGCATCTAATGATTTGAATGTACCCATTATGACACCCTATAACTCAAATACACATTTACTAAAGAGAATCATTAAAAAACACTGGAGTATCCTACAAAATGAAAAGATTATTGGTGACAAACTAGCAAAGAACCCACGCTTTATATACAAGAAAGCATGCAACCTGGGAAATCTTGTGCCACAGTCCAAAATTACCCCCCTAAAAAATGGAACCCTCTCCTTTACTAAAGATATCTGCGGCTTCTTCCCATGTCAAAAATGCACAGTATGAAAAAAACTAAATATGAAAAAACAAAAAGTAATAACCGAAAGAGACGTAACACATACCATACCAGATTTAATTACATGCACAAGAGAGGGGGTTATTTATTGCTTAAAATGTCCGTGCAAAAAACTATACGTAGGCAGAACGAAATGCCCCATTAATGAACACCTACGGAATATCACCACCAAGTTTGACGGGCACCCACTTTCAAAACACTATGCTGAAAAACATGGGGGTTCCATAGCAGGAACTGTGGTGACAGCTATACAAAACGTGCCAAAACAATGGTGGAAAGGTGACTACCCAAAACAAATGTCTCGAGTTGAGAGTAAATGGATCTTTATGTTTGACTCTCTAAAACCTAGAGGCTTGAACTCAGAAATCGAACTGTTGCGATTAATGAAGATTGACGGCCAAAAAAAAGGAAAGAGAAAAAAAAAAAAGTGACAGCTACCTGCCCATTGGTAAACTCCCACCCATAGACCTATAAAAAGGACCCAGAAGTGCCTAGGGATCAGCTCTGAAGAAGGAAACCGGAGTTTCTGAAACGCATCAGCCTTTCTGATCCCCCTAGGCCACCGTACCGGTACTCACCTACGTGACGTCACACAGGTCCTCAAGCTGCCAGTGTGCACAAGCGCGCAGGTTCTCTTCTGCACCGCCGAGTGCCGATAAACACAGAGATTGGTGAGAGCGGCGGGTCTCTGGCCGGGACCCTGCACCTCCCCTCTCTGCACCATGCCACAAGCGCTCATTCATATAGTGGAGGAAGCTTCTTCTGCCACACGGACCGGCAGCCACACAGGTCCACTGACATTGGAGGTCCACAACTGACAAGAAGAGTGCAAATTAACTTTTCTCCATATAAGGGGGACCCTCCTACCTGGTCATCAAAAGACCCTCCAGGAAGCTCATAACTGCCTCTCAACCAGGAAAAACTTCTAGGGCTCCCATTATGACTATCTTCCCTCCTCCCATTGCTTTTAGCCTACTAGCCAACTTTTAAAACAATGATTTTTAACTTCTCGTAACCTACGTATTTAATAAAATTGGTCATTTTTAGCATCTTCATTGTTATTTCTTGCCACATACCCTATACACTAGCGCAAGTTGTTTTATATATTTTTTATCTTGAAAACGTCAGACAACTGTGGTAGTTGTCCTCTCTTGCAGCAGATATAGGTCTTAACCATTAGCGCCACCATTCCATTGAATAATGTTAGTATAAGCTTATACACCAGTAGGATGTTATTTAATTATTATACTCCTGGTGTGTAGGGAACTAAGCCGGTATCTTTGCCGACAGTTGATTGTTGAGTTATTCAGCCATCATCCGCCTGCAACAGTCTTGAGAGGAGCTTAACTTCTTCAGTCTATCACAGTGATGCAGGCTATGTGTCCACGATGCAGAAATGCTCCAGATTTTTTCCTGAAAGTTTCTACATCTCCCTGGCAGAAAAAACACATGCGGATTGTACATGCGTTTTTCCTGCCAGGGACAAGCGGATGTGAAGCGTTCTTCACATGTATTTCCACATGCGAGTTGTCAATCGCTTTCCAAGCGATTTTAGCATCACCTGGAAAGTGCTTGACAACTTGGTCACACTATATAAATCCACGCAGCCGGCATAGATTTATATAGTGTGACCGAAAGAATGTTAAAAAATAAAAAATAAATTTATACTTACCTTCTGATGGCCCCCGGAGTCTTTATTCGATGCGTCTCGGCTTGCCGGCGGCTCGCGGTGCACTGAAAGGACCTGCCAACGTCAGCGGTCGCGTGACCCGTCACATGACTAAATGACGTCATGGCATGTCCTTGAGTCCACCGCGATCTGCCGGCAAGCCAGAACAAAGACACCGGGGGCCATCAGAAGGTAAGTATAATGTTTATTTTTTCATTTTATTCTTTTTTTTTACAGGTTCTATGGTACCTGGGTCTGGAGGAGAGTCTCCTGTGCTGCACACCCGGGTACCATCCGCACATTGAAATGCATGGAATCCGCATGTACAGATCCAGTGATGTGGAATCCAAGCGTTCCAGTGCAAGTCAATGGCGGTGAAAATACAGCTCTTTCGCAAAATAATTGGTAGTGCTGCGTTTTTTTCCGCAATGATAATCGGCAGCAGAAATTTCCGCAGCATGTGCACAACACATGCGGATAATCGTTGGGGACCATGGCAGACCTTCTATCAAGCGTTTTTTAAGCGTTTCTGCAGCGGAATTGCCATTGCGGGAACGCTTAAAAAACGCATCGTGGGCACAAAGACTCAGAACGTGTGATGGGCAGTTTGAATAGGGGTGTCATGAAAGCAAGGGGTCTGCTGAAGACCCTCATATCTGTCATGTTTGCACGTCTATATAAGCCAGCTCACGGCTGATGTTCCCAGGTAACCATGGCTATAGCTATATACTATAGCTGTATACAGCGCTGTGCATAGTACAGGCAAACAGATGATCACAGGGTGGAATCACTTCCCAATTACTCCCGTTTAAATCAGAGAAACTTAAAAAATAAAAAAACACACATATGTGGTATTAATATATTTGTAAAATTGTTCTTTCAGTGTTCAGTGGAATTTTCAGTAAAGACCTGGTTAATTCTCATTGAAGAGCACTACATCCTGAGTTTTTTTTTTGTTGTTGAGTTTTTGCTCTTCAAATCTGTTATGTTGTGTGTCCTTGGTGGTTTTGTATTCATGTTATAAAAATATATTCATTTTCATTTATGATTGTCAGGTTATTTCTCCAACTATGAATTTCATTGATTAGATTTCTCCACCATGATCTGGAAAGGTGATGACAATATTTGGGATATTTCTCTTCACAGGGAAATAAGTTACATAGAGTAGAAGCTGGAAAGAACTGCAGAAACTGCACAATGAACGGGAAATTCAAACTCCCCAGCAGTTCAGTGTTCAGCCAATCAGCAGAGGAAGGAGGAGCTAATGTAGATTCTGTAAGACCCGCCCTGGAAACGCGTCACCTCTGCAGTCTTCTCTCTGGTCCACCCATCCGCTAAAAAAAAGAAGAGTCCGTGGGGCTTCGTCACAGTTTTCAGCTGACTTTGGATGATGTCTGATCGCGGTAAAGGAGGGAAAGGTCTCGTGAAGGGCGGTGCCAAGCAGCACAAAAAGGTGCTCCGTGATAACATCCAGGGCATCACCAAGCCTGCCATCCGCCGTCTCGCTCGCAGAGGAGGCGTCAAGCGCATCTGCGGCCTCATCTATGAAGAGACTCGCGGTGTCCTGAAAGTCTTCCTGGAGAACGTGATCCGTGACAGTGTCACCTACACCGAGCACGCCAAGAGGAAGACCATCACCGCTATGGACATGGTGTACGCGCTCAAGCGCCAAGGCGGCACTCTCTACGGCTTCGGAGGTTAATTGTATTCTCTGCTCCATCCTGACAACCAAAAGGCTCTTTTCAGAGCCACCGTGTAACGGGTCTGGGAGGTGGAACCTCTGAGCAACTATACAAAGGGGCAGTCCTTGTAAGGAAGCGGGTGGCTCCCAGGGAAGGCGGGCAGGTAGTCACGGCAAGTGACAGGGACAGTCTCTGGGTAGAAGGGCAGCAAGTCACGGCAAGTGACGGGGACAGTCTCTTGACAGGCGGATGGTCACGGCAAGTGACAGCAGGGTAAGAGTCTCTAGACGGGCAGGTGGTCACGGCAAGTGACAGCAGGGAAAGAGTCTCTAGATAGGCTAGCAGGCAGGTAGCAGGTGAGCGCTCCCAGGTGAGCGGGCAAGAGTCTCTGGACAGGCAGGTGGTCACGGCAAGTGACGGCAGAGCCTCCAGGTAGGCTAGCAGGCAGGTAGCAGGTGAGCGCTCCCAGGTGAGCGGGCAAGAGTCTCTGGACAGGCAGGTGGTCACAGCAAGTGACGGCTAAGTCTCCAGGTAGGCTAGCAGGCAGGTAGCAGGTGAGCGCTCCCAGGTGAGCGAGTAAGAGTCTCTGGACAGGCAGGTGGTCACAGCAAGTGACGGCTAAGCCTCCAGGTAGGCTAGCAGGCAGGTAGCAGGTGAGCGCTCCCAGGTGAGCGAGTAAGAGTCTCTGGACAGGCAGGCAGGTATCAGGCAGGTATCTGGTAGGTACTTCCTGGTCCGCAGGCGGACTGATCCATAGACAGACTGGCAGGTGCTGGTAGGCAGACTGTCGGACCACAGGATAGCAAGCAGGTAAGCAGATATCAGGCAGGAATCAGGCAGGTATCAAGCAGGAATCTGGCAGGTGACTGGCAGGTAACTGGTAACGGGACCTGAGGGCTGAAGCAGAGTTGAAAGGCTTTGCAACAACATTGCTCGGGCACCTCCATTTTGGAGGAGGTGCCTTATATACGGTGAGGTCCTCCGGCCATTGGCCGGGGACTCCTTAGGACGACGCGCGCGGCCCCTTTAAGAGAGGGGGAGCGCGCGCGCCCTAAGCACAGAGGCCGGGAAGCAGCGCGCGCTGCCAGCAGAGCGGGAGGAAGACGCCGGGCCCGGAGCAGAGAGGTGAGGGGAACGGCGTCCCTGCCTAGCAGGAGGCAGGGACGCCGACGCTACAGTACCCCCCCCTTTAGGCCCCCCTTTTTTTAGGCCGGAGAGAAATTTATCAAGGATGAGAGGGGCATGGATGTTCTCCCGGGGCTCCCATGTTCTCTCCTCAGGACCAAACACCTTCCAATCCACTAGAAAAAAGGATTTTCCTCTTACCCTTTTGGTGGCCAGAATGTTCTCTACCTCAAACTCATTTTCAGCGGAAACCGGAGCAGGAGGCGTACCTGTAGACTTGGAAAAAGAGTTAAGTACCACGGGTTTGAGTAGAGATACATGGAAGGAGTTAGGGATCCGCAAATTGGCCGGGAGTTTCAATTTATAGGCCACCGGATTGATCTGTTTGATAACTTCCAGTGGACCGATGAACCGAGGCCCTAACTTGTAGGAAGGAATCTTGAGCCGGACATATTTGGACGAGAGCCAGACCTTATCTCCAGGACGGAATTGTGGTGGATCCAGACGTCTTTTGTCAGCCTGTTTTTTCATCCGCTCGGATGACTGAAGAAGTGCAGATCTGGTACTTTCCCAAATGGAGGAAAATTCGTTAACGAGAGATTCCGCAGCCGGATTGTCCACCGAAGCAGAGACGGGAAACGGGATCCGAGGATGCTGACCGAAGACTACAAAAAACGGGGATTTGGAGGAAGATTCGCTCTCGTGATTATTGTAAGAAAATTCGGCCCACGGTAAAAGATCCACCCAGTCGGATTGGTGAGCATTAACAAAGTGCCGGAGGTAACTGGTTAAAATTTGGTTGATCCGTTCTACTTGGCCATTGGACTGTGGGTGAAAAGCAGAAGAAAAGTCCAAGGTGACCCCCAGCAGTTTACACATGGCTCGCCAAAAACGAGAGGTGAACTGAACCCCTCGGTCGGATACAATGTGGAGATGAAGACCATGAAGACGGAAGACATGATGAATCAAGTCTTTAGCTAACTCTGATGCAGACGGGAGACCCGGCAGGGGAATAAAGTGAGCCATTTTGGAAAAGCGGTCAGCGACCACCCATATGACCGTACAACCGGCAGAGCCAGGGAGGTCCGTAATAAAGTCCATAGCTATATGCTGCCACGAGGCAGCAGGTACAGGAAGAGGAAGGAGACGGCCGGCTGGCAGATGTCTCGGAACCTTGTTGCGGGCGCAGGACACACAGGCTGAAACAAAGTCTATTTCGTCATTGTGCAGGGTAGGCCACCAGTAATGCCGGGAAATAAGCTGGAGGGTCTTTTTCTGACCAGCATGGCCAGCTAGCTTGTACGAGTGTCCCCAGTGTAGAACCCTCTCACGATCAGGAACAGATACGAACGTCTTATCGGGTGGAAGACGATTTAGATTCACGGGGGCCACCTGCATTACTTTGGCGGGGTCGATGATGTGTTTAGGCTCCTCCTCAAGATCAGAGACCAAAAGGATCGGGATAAAGCATCAGCTTTGATGTTTTTGTCAGCCGGGCGAAAATGAAGAATGAAATTAAAGCGGGTGAAGAACAAGGACCACCGGGCTTGGCGCGGGTTAAGTCTCTGGGCACTCTGGAGGTAAGCCAAGTTCTTGTGGTCCGTGTAAATTATTACCAGGTGAAGAGCCCCCTCGAGCAGGTAACGCCACTCCTCCAGTGCCAGCTTAATGGCCAACAATTCTCGGTCTCCTATAGAATAATTGCGCTCAGAAGAGGAGAAGAGTTTGGAGAAGAAGCCGCAGGTTACCATTCTTCCGGAAGACGACTTTTGGGTAAGTACTGCTCTGGCTCCGGAGGAGGAAACTTCGACTTCTAGAAAGAATTGTTTGTTGCCGTCCGGACAATGCAGCACAGGGGCGGAGGAAAAAGCTCGTTTTAAGGAAAGGAAGGCCTCCTCTGCTTCGGGCGGCCATTCTCTGGGATTAGCGCCCTTACGGGTGAGCGCCGAGATAGGGGCAGTCCGGGAAGAGAAGTGCGGAATGAAGAGGCGGTAGTAGTTGGCGAAGCCCAGGAACCGCTGAATAGCCTTCAACCCCTCTGGTCGGGGCCACTTCTGGATGGCAGACAGTTTCTCAGGGTCCATTTGTAGGCCGGTCTGAGAGATTATGTAGCCCAGAAACGGAAGCGAGGTCTGCTCAAAGAGGCACTTCTCATATTTAGCGTAGAGGTGGTTCTGCCTGAGCCTGAGCAGGACCTGACGAACGTCCCTCCGGTGAGTGAGAAGATCTGGAGAGAAGACCAAGATGTTGTCCAGGTACACCACCACGCAGGAGTAGAGAAGGTCACAGAAGATGTCATTGACCAACTCTTGAAAGACGGCGGGAGCATTACAGAGACCGAAGGGCATTAAAAGGTATTCATATTGGCCATCCCGGGTGTTGAATGGCGTCTTCCATTCATCCCCCTGACGGATACGGACCAGATTATACGCCCCACGGAGGTCCAGCTTGGTGAAGATTCTAGCCCCCCTCAGACGGTCAAATAATTCAGGAATGAGCGGAAGGGGGTATTTATTCTTCACTGTGATCTGGTTAAGGCCTCTATAGTCTATACAGGGACGGAGTGAGCCGTCCTTCTTCTTGACGAAGAAGAAGCCTGCTCCCGCCGGGGAGGTAGATTTCCGGATAAATCCCCGGGCCAGATTCTCCTCAATATATTCAGACATGGACCGGGTCTCAGCAGCGGATAAAGGGTAAATACGCCCACGGGGAGGAGTAGCGCCGGGCATCAGGTCAATTGGGCAGTCGTATGGTCTATGAGGGGGTAATGTCTCTGCTTCTCTTTTATTAAAGACGTCCGCAAAAGACCAATAGGGAACCGGTAGGCCGGGTAGATTGGCTGGGGTAGGAGAAGGATGGGCAGGATGAACGGGAACTAAACAAGTCTTATGGCAGTCCTGTCCCCAGCGAAGAACTTCTCCGGTCTGCCAATCAAGCACGGGTGCGTGTTTCTGGAGCCAAGGTAGGCCTAGCAAGAGGGCGTGAGAGAGTCCAGGCAGAACATGAAAGAAGATGCTCTCAGAGTGCAGCATTCCCACCTGCAAAGTTATGGATTCGGTGATGAGTTGGATGGGATGAGGTAAGAGGCCTCCATCCACGGCGGCGACAGATAAGGGTACAGCCAGAGGTTTGGTGGGAATGCGGTATTTCTCTACCAGGGACTGAGAAATGAGATTTCCGGCAGCTCCAGAGTCAAATTGAGTCAGTTCAAAATAACGGTTCTCCCCGCAGATGATAGAGACCGACAGCATTAGAGATGGAGAGGGTTTATTTCTGTCTAGGGCGACCTCTCAGAGCGACCCTAGACACAGGCGTTTCCCTACCTCTCCGGGAAGGAACGGATCCGGTGCTCCTTATTGCCACAGTAGAAGCAGCTCCCCTCGGCACGGCGTAATTCTTGACGGGTCTTGACCATCTTGGTCTGGTCGACCTGCATAGGCTCGGGTGAGTGCGCCGGGGGAGTAACGGAGGAAGTGACGGATCTCTGGAAGGTAGGGGCAAGGCGTGGAAACCTCCTCTCACGGGTGGCCTCTTTGGTGCGCTCCTGGAACCGGATGTCAATCCGGGTGACAAGTGTAATTAAGTCGTCAAGAGTGGTAGGAATGTCCCGACCGGCGAGTTCATCTTTAATACGGCCGGACAGACCCTCCCAGAAGACGGACACCAGAGCGTCGTTATCCCAGGCAAGCTCCGAAGCAAGGGTACGGAACCGTATGGCATATTGACCCACGGTGAGACTTCCTTGGCGGAGGCGTAGCAGAGATGAGGCGGATGAGGTCCTCCATCCTGGTTCGTCTAAGACCTTCCGGAAAGTCGTGAGAAAGGATGGCAGGTTGGATACCAGGGGGTCTCCTCTCTCCCATAGAGGATTTAACCAAGCCAGCGCCTCTCCCGTGAGATGGGACATGATGAAGGCTACTTTGGCTCGGTCGGTGGAAAACTGGTGTGCCAACAGTTCGAAGTGCAGAGTGCACAGGTTAATGAAGCCCCGTGCCTGTCCGGGATCTCGTCCAAAACGAGGCGGGGCGGTGAGGCGAGGACCGGGAAGAGTTGCCATGGAATTGATGGGCAGCGGCACTGCCGGGGTAGGAGTCGTGGGACTGGAAGCAGGTCCCGAAGAGGTAGTCAGTGTGTCCAGGCGGGAGTTAACACTACGCAGGTGGCTCAGGATGGACTCCTGTTGGGACCTCTGACGGGAAAGTTCATGACATAGGTCCGAGAGCGAGGGAGCTTGGGTGCCACCGGGTTCCATGGCCCGAGCAAACTGTAACGGGTCTGAGAGGTGGAACCTCTGAGCAACTATACAAAGGGGCAGTCCTTGTAAGGAAGCGGGTGGCTCCCAGGGAAGGCGGGCAGGTAGTCACGGCAAGTGACAGGGACAGTCTCTGGGTAGAAGGGCAGGAAGTCACGGCAAGTGACGGGGACAGTCTCTTGACAGGCGGATGGTCACGGCAAGTGACAGCAGGGTAAGAGTCTCTAGATGGGCAGGTGGTCACGGCAAGTGACAGCAGGGAAAGAGTCTCTAGATAGGCTAGCAGGCAGTTAGCAGTTGAGCGCTCCCAGGTGAGCGGGCAAGAGTTTCTGGACAGGCAGGTGGTCACGGCAAGTGACGGCAGAGCCTCCAGGTAGGCTAGCAGGCAGGTAGCAGGTGAGCGCTCCCAGGTGAACGGGCAAGAGTCTCTGGACTGGCAGGTGGTCGCGGAAAGTGACGGCAGAGCCTCCAGGTAGGCTAGCAGGCAGGAAGCAGGTGAGCACTTCCAGGTGAGCGGGCAAGAGTCTCTGGACAGGCAGGTGGTCACAGCAAGTGATGGCTAAGCCTCCAGGTAGGCTAGCAGGTAGGTAGCAGGTAAGCGCTCCCAGGTGAGCGAGTAAGAGTCTCTGGACAGGCAGGTGGTCACAGCAAGTGACGGCTAAGCCTCCAGGTAGGCTAGCAGGCAGGTAGCAGGTGAGCGCTCCCAGGTGAGCGAGTAAGAGTCTCTGGACAGGCAGGCAGGTATCAGGCAGGTATCTGGTAGGTACTTCCTGGTCGCAAGTGGACTGATCCATAGACAGACTGGCAGGTGCTGGTAGGCAGACTGTCGGACCACAGGATAGCAAGCAGGTAAGCAGATATCTGGCAGGAATCAGGCAGGTATCAAGCAGGAATCTGGCAGGTGACTGGCAGGTAACTGGTAACGGGACCTGAGGGCTGAAGCAGAGTTGAAAGGCTTTGCAACAACATTGCTCGGGCACCTCCATTTTGGAGGAGGTGCCTTATATATGGTGAGGTCCTCCGGCCATTGGCCGGGGACTCCTTAGGACGACGCGCGTGGCCCCTTTAAGAGAGGGGGAGCGCGCGCGCCCTAAGCACAGAGGCCGGGAAGCAGCGCGCGCTGCCAGCAGAGCGGGAGGAAGACGCCGAGCCTGGAGCGGAGAGGTGAGGGGAACGGCGTCCCAGCCTAGCAGGAGGCAGGGACGCCGACGCTACATGTGGCACCCCAGGGGTCTGGTTACCACAGTAATAGCAATATTACGTCTGAGAGCAGGTGGGAGGTCTCCTGGTCAGGAACCCTAAGCATGCAACACTTCATGCCCAGTCCTGGGAGGGGAAGAACTTCCCCTATATAAACTGGGGCTGAGGCGGGGTTAGAGGAGAAGAGGAGTCCCAGACAGAGACACAGTCTGGTCTGGAGTGGAGCAGATACAGAGAGAGCAAGATCAGGAGCTATGTGGGAGCAGTGATAAAAGGGGTCAGAGACTGGAAGCTGTAGAGCTCGTCCTGACTGAAGAGATCTCACCGGACACGGAGTCCGAGGCAATGGGGACTGATCCATACCCAGCAGCAGAAACCGACCGGCAGGGGATTTCAGGTCCTCTGGCCAAGAAACCCGAAGGCACGGTCACACGCAAGGGACCAGCACCGCCGTTGTGGAGCGGAGGCTACCAGAAGGCCCCGAGTCACCGGCCATACGGGTGAGCACCACACGGTACACTCAGGGACGTGGGCTACTTTTACCCGCTTCTAGCAAGGTAGCCAGGGAGAGTACAATAAGTCGGGGAGGCCTACAACTCCGCCTGGCCGGGGGAGATTCTATCTGCTCACAGACTGACCAGGCCCCGATCGCTAGCCAGTACGCCCGGGAGGGTCTACCTTTGCCACCAGTAAAGACCCTGAACTACACCGCACCGTCTCTGAGTGGTTCCTAGTGCCTGCGTGCAATTCTGCTATCCCCATCATCCACGTCCGCTGCCCTGAGGCCATACCCCTCCCGTTGGGGGTTATACTATCCACGCTGCACAACTGTACCACCGGCCTCAGCGGTCTGCCCTGCAGCGGCGGCTTCATAACCGCATTCAACGGGTGGCGTAGTCGAACACTATAACATCTTCTACTAAATTCTGCCACTTGGTTTGACACCCTGGGCACGGACCGGATCGTCGCCATGAGGACTACTACCCCTATCAGATCCGGCTCCGGGTAGTCCCCGCGTGCGCAACGCTACACAACAGAGGCCCAGGGGGCGCGTCAACTTTGGCGTAGTCGGCAGGATCCCGTGCCCGCAACCACCGACTACTGCGTGCCTGAAAAAAAAAGAGACTGTTAAACTTACCTGTGGTGAGGATTCCCGCCATCCGACGCCATCTTCTGCCTTCTTCCCGCCATCCGTGGAGTTTTCCCGCCATCCGACGCCATCTTCTGCCTTCTTCACGCCATCCGTGGAGTTTTCCCGCCATTGGACGCCATCTTGAGGACGCCGCGCGGGAAGAAGAGGGGCGTGGACTCCGAAAGCGCGCGAGAACTGAAGCTCCGCCTCACGTCCGGACGTTGCGTAAGGTCCTGGAAGGAGCCCAGCAGACGCCGACGTCACAGGAGCGCGACGGAAGGTCCTCAACCCTGACGATCCACTGCGTAGCCGCAGCCTACGGAAGAGGATCATCGCAAGGTAGGCCACGGTCCACTAGGGGGGAGGAGGATGTCGGATACAGAGGAGAGCTTCACTGCCACAGCCACCGCCAGCGCCACCGCTGCTGCGGTCATGCCTTTCACTATGCCCTATATCCCGGGGGCAGCCTGGCTACCCCAGTACTCAGGGGAGTCACATACCCTAAATGACTTCAGAGAAAGGCTGGATAGCCTCTTCCAGGTGTACCCCCTCACAGAGGAGCAAAAAGTGAGCATCCTGGTGGCTCAATTAAAAGGGGCAGCCCAAAGGGAGGTAAAGTCCTGGCCACTCGGGAGGAGGAGGACTGTCGCAGAGATACTAGCCCGGCTGAAGGACACCTTTGATACCCGTACCTCAGCCGAGATCAAGCTTAGATTCTACGGGTGTAAGCAGTGAGCACATGAGAATATAAGGGACTATGCACTAAACCTACAAGAGGCCCTGAGAGCCATTAAGCAGGCCGACCCTGACGGCGTGGGAAACGAAGACAAGCTGTTGACTGAACAATTTATAGAGGGTCTACATTGCAATGCCCACCGAACCCAGTTGCGGGCAATGGCCTTACAGGACCCTCATCTGGACTTTGCACAGTTCAAGGACAGAGCCATCCGGGTGCTCCGAGAACCGGCACCAGGTGGCGCTGTGACCCACAGACGCCCTACTACCACTTACCACCAGGAGACGGCGCCCTTGTCGGCAGGGCCTGTGGGAGCTGATGCGCAGGCTTTAAACAATGACCCGGCTACAGACCTGCACCATCAGGTCCAAGAGCTAACTAAAAGCGTTGCTGCGCTAACCCGAACTGTGCAGTCTTTACAGGTTTCTACTCCAGGGAAGATCCAGCTAGCATCCGGACCGGAGGATATCCCGTGGCGCCGACCAAGGAGGACCCCACCGGCCAGAGGAAAACCCAGCGACCGATACAACGAGGACGGACAACCCATCTGCCACCGCTGCAATCAACCCGGACATATGGCAAGGTACTGTTGTTAGAACCTTGCTCTTAGGTTTTTTTTCCTTTGCTGGTCACATGACCTTGTTGGCCTATTTAATCCTGCTCCGCCCTTCTGGCTTTGCTGGACTTCATTGTATATCTACTTTCTAGCTAGCCTGTGCTCTGTGTCTTGCTCTGTTAGTTTGCTTGGTCTACTGACCTCTATGTTCTATATATTTTGTTTGTTCGTCTGTCTGCTACTATTTCTGTTAGGAGGTGTCCCATATTCCTCCCAGTCCTTAGTACTTGTAGGGATTCCTTCCTCACATCTATAGGTCTCCGTACAGACTAGATTAGGACTTTAGCAGGTCTGATCGCAGGATCAGGTCCCCTGTTACATCGTAGGGATTAAGCTGAGTTCTATCGTAGGGACAGATCTCCTCTCTTTCCTTAGCTCTGGTAGCAGAACATAACAGTAAGTCCAGCCAGCAAATTCTCTAAGGAAAGATTTTTCTGTTCCATCATGGTGTCGGTTCAGGATTTGGTTCATCGCCTGCAGGGACTCTCTCTGGAGGTGGCCGAGCTCCGTCAGCACGTGAGTAACTGTCCTGGAGCACATTTCTTGGAGCCTAAGGTATGTTTGCCGGATTTATTTTTTGGTGAACACCGAGAATTTTTTTCATTTAAAAATGCTTGCTTATTGTATTTTCGTTTGAGACCTAAGTCCTCTGGGGATGAATCCCAGCGCGTAGGGTTCATAATGTCACTTTTGCGCAAAGAGCCTCAGGAGTGGGCCTTTTCTTTGCAACCTAGTGATACATGCTTCAGATCAGTGGATAGTTTTTTTCCTGCTTTGGGACTATTATATGATGATCCTGACCGTGTCGCATCAGCTGAGACTGAGTTGAGACGTTTAAAACAGGGATCAGGTAATGTGGAAAAATATTGTACTCATTTCTGTCTTTGGTCTACTCAAACAGGGTGGAACGATTCTGCTCTGAAAAGTCTATTTCTTGCTGGGCTCAGTGAAAGGGTTAAAGACCTGCTAATTGCTTATCCTACACCTGAAGATTTGCAACAGGCTATGCAATTAGCTATACGGGTGGATAGAAGACTGCGTGCAAGGGTTAATGAGAGCAAATCCTCTGCTATGTCAGTTTCTGGTTATGAGAATGTGTGTACTAACAGAGGTGAACCGATGGAGATTGGATCGGTGGCACCTCGCTCTCAAGAAAAAGACCGTCGATTTTCTGAAGGCTTGTGTTTCTATTGCGGAAAATCTGGTCATTTGATTAAAGGCTGTGAGCTTCGTATGAAAAAAGAAAAAAAAATGGTCAGTCACGCCCGTATTGCCTGTTTAAATTCCAAGGGTATATTTTTAGCTGCTTCCACGATTGCTCAGAAAAAATTAATGGAATTTCGGGTGTTTGTTGATTGCGGGTCTACTCTGAATGTAATTGATGGGGGATTCGTGGAAAGACTCAATTTAAAACCTGAACCTTTATCATCCCCCATTGCTGTGGTTTCTGTGGATGGTTCCCCTTTGAAGAATATTACTCTCAAGGTCTGTGAGTTTCCTCTCACTATTAATGGTGTTCACCATGAGAAATTGGATTTGGTAGTGTTGAATAACTTGCCTTCTCCAGTAATATTGGGATTGCCCTGGTTAAAATTTCACAATCCTGTACTGGATTGGTCTACCAGTGAAATTAAATCCTGGAGCCATAAATGTTATGACAAGTGTTGTAACGGGCGTATTGCAGCTTTGGATAGGGGGGAATTGCCTGTTCCTATTCAGGATTTTTGGAGAGTTTTTTCTGAGAAGGAATCGCAGGTTTTGCCTCCCCATAGAGACTATGATTGTTCTATTGAATTTGTCCCTGGAGCGACTCTTCCTAAAAGTCGTTTATTTAACCTTACTATTCCTGAGAGGAAGGCTTTGGAGGAATACATACAGACAAGTTTGGCCGCCGGTCACATTAGGCCCTCTAAGTCTCCTGTGGCGGTTGGATTTTTTTTTGTAAAAAAAAAAGGACGGCGGTTTACGTCCTTGTCTGGATTTTCGTGAGATTAACAAAATTACTGTACGCAATCCTTACCCACTGCCATTGATTCCTGATCTGTTTAACCAGTTAATGGGGGCCAAGTGGTTCTCTAAAATTGACCTTAAGGGGGCATACAATCTGTTGCGCATGAAGGAGGGTGACGAATGGAAGACTGCTTTTAACACTCCTGTGGGTCATTTTGAGAATCTGGTTATGCCTTTTGGTCTTACTAATGCTCCTGCATTTTTTCAGAATCTGATTAATGACATCCTTAGACCTTTGATCGGCAAAAATGTGGTTGTGTATTTGGATGACATTTTGATTTATTCGCCGGATCTGGAGTCTCATTGGCGGAGCGTGCGTGAGGTATTACAGTTATTAATGGACAATTCGCTTTTTGCTAAGCTGGAGAAATGTGAGTTCGCTGTACAGAGAATTAGTTTTTTGGGCTACATTATCTCCAGCAAAGGTTTTGAGATGGATCCGGTTAAGGTTCAGGCTGTGCAGGAATGGCCTAGGCCTATTGGTTTGAAATCGATACAGAGGTTTTTGGGTTTCGCCAATTACTACAGAAAATTCATAAAAAAATTTTCTAGTATTGTCAAACCTCTGACTGATCTCACCAGGAAAGGTGCTGATGCGGTTCAGTGGTCTTCTGAGGCCATTGAAGCTTTTGTGTATCTCAAGGAGAGGTTCACCTCTGCTCCCATCCTTATGCAGCCTGATGTTACTAGGCCGTTTTTGGTTGAGGTTGATGCTTCCTCTGTGGGGGTTGGCGCAGTATTGTCTCAGGATAACGGGGATGGATTACATCCCTGTGCTTTTTTTTCAAAAATATTTTCGGAGACTGAACTGAATTACGATATTGGTAATCGGGAATTATTGGCTATTAAACTCGCATTTGAACACTGGCGCCACTTCTTGGAAGGTGCGGAATTTCCCGTTCAGGTTCTTACGGATCATAAAAATCTGATATATCTTGATGCTGCCAAGCGCCTGAATGCCCGTCAGGCTAGGTGGGCACTGTTTTTCTCGCGGTTTAATTTCTCCGTTACTTACATCCCTGGTACTAAGAATGTTAAAGCGGATGCCTTGTCTCGCAGTTTTTCTCCCATAGTCGGTGCTGAGAAAGAGGAGAACATTTTACAAGGAGGTGTTGTGATAGCTGCTTTGGACTCCGTTTTGGAAAATGAGATTCTTAAAGCACAGGAGAATGCCCCTTCTAACACTCCTCATGGGAGGTTGTTTGTGCCTGGGACCTTTAGGAGAGATTTGTTTGTTGAGTGTCACGAATCTCGGTTGGCAGGTCATCCCGGAATATCTGAGACCAAGAGACTGGTGGGTCGCAGTTTTTGGTGGCCTGGATGGCAGAAGGAAGTCATTAAGTGGGTGCGTCAATGTACTATATGTGCTAGATCTAAGTCCTCACATACTCCTGCTGCGGGGTTGCTTTGTCCTTTGGAGGTTCCCAGTGCTCCTTGGACACATTTGGCTATGGACTTTATAACTGACCTTCCCCCCTCTGAGGGTTTTACTGTCATCTGGGTGGTCGTGGACCGTTTTAGCAAGATGTGTCACTTGGTTCCTTTCGTCAAACTGCCCTGCGCTAAAACTCTCGCTAAGGCCTTTGTCAAGGAAATTGTCAGACTTCATGGCGTTCCTACTGACATTGTTTCTGATAGGGGTCCTCAGTTCGTGGCTCGTTTTTGGCGTGCCTTTTGTGATAGGTTGGGAGTTCATTTGTCGTTCTCGTCCGGATATCATCCTGAATCTAATGGCCAGACAGAAAGGAAAAACCAGGATGTTGAGCAGTTCTTGCGTTGTTTTGTGGCAGACAATCAAGAGGGGTGGTCTGAGTTTCTGCCACTTGCTGAATTTGCTCTGAACAATCATACATCTTCTTCTGCTGGTTGTTCGCCTTTTTTTTGTTGTTCTGGGAGACATCCGTCGTTTGGGTCGTTCTCCAAGTTGGGATCTGCCGTGCCTGAGGAGGAGAATTTTTCCGGTGATTTGGAGAGAGTTTGGACGGATGTGCGTGGTAATCTTCAGGAGGCCAACAGAAAATCTAAAGACTACTTTGATAGGAAACGACAGGAGGTTTTGTTCGCTGTTGGTGACATGGTTTGGTTGTCCTCTAGGAATCTGCGGTTGAGGATTCCTTCTAAGAAATTGGGTCCCAAGTTTGTAGGGCCCTTTAAGGTGCTTCAGGTTGTCAACCAATCTGCTGTTAGGTTGGAGGTTCCTACCTCCTGGAAAATTAATCCGGTATTTCATGTCTCTCTGTTGAAAAAAGCTGTTGTATCGGATTGTGACGCCTCTGCCTCTGTTTCTCCGGTGGTGGAGGACGGGGAATATGAAATTTCTCGCATCCTTAACTCTAGACGGTATAGAGGTAGTTTGCAGTATCTTGTGGCCTGGAAAGGTTTCGGTCCCGAGGATAACTCTTGGGTGAGGTCGGATGATGTTTCCGCGTCCAGACTTATCAGAGCGTTTCACAGGAGATTTCCTGATAAGCCTGGTCCTAGGGGATCCGGAGGATCCTCTTAGAAGGGGGGGTACTGTTAGAACCTTGCTCTTAGGTTTTTTTTCCTTTGCTGGTCACATGACCTTGTTGGCCTATTTAATCCTGCTCCGCCCTTCTGGCTTTGCTGGACTTCATTGTATATCTACTTTCTAGCTAGCCTGTGCTCTGTGTCTTGCTCTGTTAGTTTGCTTGGTCTACTGACCTCTATGTTCTATATATTTTGTTTGTTCGTCTGTCTGCTACTATTTCTGTTAGGAGGTGTCCCATATTCCTCCCAGTCCTTAGTACTTGTAGGGATTCCTTCCCCACATCTATAGGTCTCCGTACAGACTAGCTTAGGACTTTAGCAGGTCTGATCGCAGGATCAGGTCCCCTGTTACATCGTAGGGATTAAGCTGAGTTCTATCGTAGGGACAGATCTCCTCTCTTTCCTTAGCTCTGGTAGCAGAACATAACAACTGTCCTTTAAACTGGCACAACCTGGGGTAGAGGGCCAACCCCTAGGAATAAGATCACCAGGCCCATCGAACTGGCGTGACAAATACGTGGGAGGACGTCCAGTCTTGCCTGTGGTACTGGATGGCATTCCTATGAGTGCCCTACTGGACACCGGGTCACAGGTCACCACCATCCCGTACGTGCTCTTCAAGCAGTACTGGAATGACTCGGATATAACCCGCTACCCTGACGACGACTTGAGTATCATCGCCAGCAATGGTCAGCCCGTGCCACAGATCGGATTTAAAGAGGTGACCATTAAAATCGGTAAAGTCGAACTGGCAGCACAGGGACTGATCATTGTGGACATTGACAAGCGCGAGAGTCACCCAAAGATAACTCTAGGAACTAATGTGATTGAAAATTGTCTTGCAGAGGTGATTCTCATTTTACAGCAGGTTGCCAAGAACGCCAGTTCCGGCCAGCAGCGAGTGCTCCAAAAAGAGATCCGGGCACTGATGCGACGGCAACAGGTGGAACTCTCCGGTGGTGAGATTGGTAGCGTGAGAATGTGTGACCCTTTCCCTATTGCCATGCCCCCGAAAAGTGAAATGATGATTTGGTGCCGGGCAGCTATTGGTCTGAGAGGTAGAGATTACCAGGCAATGGTGGAACCAGTCTACTCAGACAGTAGGCCCACCATTTTGACAGCACGGGGGGTGGTCGATGTACGCCATGGGAGGGTGCCCGTTCGCATCATAAATATCGGGGAGAGAGAAGTACACCTGCCCCGGTATGCCACGCTAGCCAAATTGTTCACCATAAACCAGAATTCTGTACAGGCCGTGGAACCCTTGCCTCCATCTCAACCAGAGGAAGGTAACGGCTCTAAGCAACAAATGGAGGACTGGTGTCAGCAACTACATTTGGGTACTGACTCCACTCCCTCACACCAGAAACAGGGAGTCTATCGGGTGGTTCAAGAGTACGAGAGAGTGTTTAGTAAACACCCGTTAGACTTCGGGCGAGTAAAGGGGGTAGAACACCACATCCCCACGGGAGACCATCCTCCCATAAAGGAGAGATACCGACCCGTACCCCCTGCACACTACCAACACGCCAAGGGGATGCTTAGAGACATGAAGGAGGCTGGGGTAATCAGGGATAGCTGTAGCCCCTGGGCAGCTCCACTAGTCTTGGTTAAAAAAAAAGACAACACCATGAGAATGTGTGTGGACTACCGGAAAATCAACCGTATCACACACAAAGATGCGTACCCCTTACCAAGGATAGAGGAGTCTTTGGCTGCTTTAAAATCTGCTAACTTCTTCTCCACTTTGGATCTCACTAGCGGTTACTGGCAGGTTCCTGTAGCAGAGGCGGACCGGGAGAAGACCGCATTCACCACCCCGATGGGACTTAGCGAGTTTACCTGCATGCCGTTCGGACTCTGCAACGCACCAGGAACCTTCCAACGATTGATGGAATGCTGTCTGGGACACCGGAACTTTGAGACGGTCCTGCTGTACCTGGACGATGTTATAGTTTATTCCAAAACCTACGAGGACCACCTGAAACACCTGGCGGAAGTGTTTGAAGCCCTGGCAAACTACGGTCTGAAGGTGAAACCGTCGAAGTGTCACCTGCTAAAACCAAAAGTGCAGTACCTGGGACACGTGGTGAGTGCTGACGGAGTGGCTCCCGACCCTGATAAGATCACCGCGATTAAGGAATGGCCAAGACCCTCTAGCGTAAGGGAAGTACGGCAGTTCCTCGGGTTGGTAGGCTACTACCGAAGATTCATTCCCGGTTTCACCAAAAAGGCAGCTCCTATGCAGGACCTCTTGATAGGCCAGTCCAGGAAGGCCAAGAACCAGAAGCCGCCCTTCAGATGGGAGAAGCTGGAAGAAGAGTCCTTCCGCCAGCTGAAGATGGCCCTAACGGGGGATGAAATCCTGGCATACCCTGATTGTGCCCTGATGGGCACACATAAATTGGCCAAATTATGCGCAAAAAACCTTCATTTTTCAAAATGACATTAGTCTAGATACAATATTTCTTATATTTTCATGTATGGAGTGCCGAAGTTCTTTTTGCTATTGAGATTACTCTTTTCTTCAGAGCACCCGAATAGACCAGTGAGCGACCCCTCTCTTTTTTCTATTAATCATTTTTGGGATCCCGCTCCTGGAGCATTGCAGCAGGTACGTGTTCACACTATTAGAAGTTTGACAGCCTTTTTTCTGACCATGTGTCCCTCCCATTCAGTCACAGGTGGTTTTAACTAGCTCTACCAGCCCATACATTGTAGGTTAAAAGCCCAAGCAGAGACATATTGTCCATACAGGCTTACAGCCCAAGAGTGGCATATCCAGTGGTAGCATAGCGTAGTTTCCCATCATACGAAGGTGACCTTGTCGTGGTTGATGGGCACATATAAATTGGCCAAATTATGCGCAAAAAACCTTCATTTTTCAAAATGACATTAGTCTAGATACAATATTTCTTATATTTTCATGTATGGAGTGCCGAAGTTCTTTTTGCTATTGAGATTACTCTTTTCTTCAGAGCACCCGAATAGACCAGTGAGCGACCCCTCTCTTTTTTCTATTTATCATTTTTGGGATCCCGCTCCTGGAGCATTGCAGCAGGTACGTGTTCACACTATTAGAAGTTTGACAGCCTTTTTTCTGACCATGTGTCCCTCCCATTCAGTCACAGGTGGTTTTAACTAGCTCTACCAGCCCATACATTGTAGGTTAAAAGCCCAAGCAGAGACATATTGTCCATACAGGCTTACAGCCCAAGAGTGGCATATCCAGTGGTAGCATAGCGTAGTTTCCCATCATACGAAGGTGACCTTGTCGTGGTTGATGGGCACACATAAATTGGCCAAATTATGCGCAAAAAACCTTCATTTTTCAAAATGACATTAGTCTAGATACAATATTTCTTATATTTTCATGTATGGAGTGCCGAAGTTCTTTTTGCTATTGAGATTACTCTTTTCTTCAGAGCACCCGAATAGACCAGTGAGCGACCCCTCTCTTTTTTCTATTAATCATTTTTGGGATCCCGCTCCTGGAGCATTGCAGCAGGTACGTGTTCACACTATTAGAAGTTTGACAGCCTTTTTTCTGACCATGTGTCCCTCCCATTCAGTCACAGGTGGTTTTAACTAGCTCTACCAGCCCATACATTGTAGGTTAAAAGCCCAAGCAGAGACATATTGTCCATACAGGCTTACAGCCCAAGAGTGGCATATCCAGTGGTAGCATAGCGTAGTTTCCCATCATACGAAGGTGACCTTGTCGTGGTTGATGGGCACACATAAATTGGCCAAATTATGCGCAAAAAACCTTCATTTCTCAAAATGACATTAGTCTAGATACAATATTTCTTATATTTTCATGTATGGAGTGCCGAAGTTCTTTTTGCTATTGAGATTACTCTTTTCTTCAGAGCACCCGAATAGACCAGTGAGCGACCCCTCTCTTTTTTCTATTAATCATTTTTGGGATCCCGCTCCTGGAGCATTGCAGCAGGTACGTGTTCACACTATTAGAAGTTTGACAGCCTTTTTTCTGACCATGTGTCCCTCCCATTCAGTCACAGGTGGTTTTAACTAGCTCTACCAGCCCATACATTGTAGGTTAAAAGCCCAAGCAGAGACATATTGTCCATACAGGCTTACAGCCCAAGAGTGGCATATCCAGTGGTAGCATAGCGTAGTTTCCCATCATACGAAGGTGACCTTGTCGTGGTTGATGGGCACACATAAATTGGCCAAATTATGCGCAAAAAACCTTCATTTTTCAAAATGACATTAGTCTAGATACAATATTTCTTATATTTTCATGTATGGAGTGCCAAAGTTCTTTTTGCTATTGAGATTACTCTTTTCTTCAGAGCACCCGAATAGACCAGTGAGCGACCCCTCTCTTTTTTCTATTAATCATTTTTGGGATCCCGCTCCTGGAGCATTGCAGCAGGTACGTGTTCACACTATTAGAAGTTTGACAGCCTTTTTTCTCACCATGTGTCCCTCCCATTCAGTCACAGGTGGTTTTAACTAGCTCTACCAGCCCATACATTGTAGGTTAAAAGCCCAAGCAGAGACATATTGTCCATACAGGCTTACAGCCCAAGAGTGGCATATCCAGTGGTAGCATAGCGTAGTTTCCCATCATACGAAGGTGACCTTGTCGTGGTTGATGGGCACACATAAATTGGCCAAATTATGCGCAAAAAACCTTCATTTTTCAAAATGACATTAGTCTAGATACAATATTTCTTATATTTTCATGTATGGAGTGCCGAAGTTCTTTTTGCTATTGAGATTACTCTTTTCTTCAGAGCACCCGAATAGACCAGTGAGCGACCCCTCTCTTTTTTCTATTAATCATTTTTGGGATCCCGCTCCTGGAGCATTGCAGCAGGTACGTGTTCACACTATTAGAAGTTTGACAGCCTTTTTTCTGACCATGTGTCCCTCCCATTCAGTCACAGGTGGTTTTAACTAGCTCTACCAGCCCATACATTGTAGGTTAAAAGCCCAAGCAGAGACATATTGTCCATACAGGCTTACAGCCCAAGAGTGGCATATCCAGTGGTAGCATAGCGTAGTTTCCCATCATACGAAGGTGACCTTGTCGTGGTTGATGGGCACACATAAATTGGCCAAATTATGCGCAAAAAACCTTCAATTTTCAAAATGACATTAGTCTAGATACAATATTTCTTATATTTTCATGTATGGAGTGCCGAAGTTCTTTTTGCTATTGAGATTACTCTTTTCTTCAGAGCACCCGAATAGACCAGTGAGCGACCCCTCTCTTTTTTCTATTAATCATTTTTGGGATCCCGCTCCTGGAGCATTGCAGCAGGTACGTGTTCACACTATTAGAAGTTTGACAGCCTTTTTTCTGACCATGTGTCCCTCCCATTCAGTCACAGGTGGTTTTAACTAGCTCTACCAGCCCATACATTGTAGGTTAAAAGCCCAAGCAGAGACATATTGTCCATACAGGCTTACAGCCCAAGAGTGGCATATCCAGTGGTAGCATAGCGTAGTTTCCCATCATACGAAGGTGACCTTGTCGTGGTTGATGGGCACACATAAATTGGCCAAATTATGCGCAAAAAACCTTCATTTTTCAAAATGACATTAGTCTAGATACAATATTTCTTATATTTTCATGTATGGAGTGCCGAAGTTCTTTTTGCTATTGAGATTACTCTTTTCTTCAGAGCACCCGAATAGACCAGTGAGCGACCCCTCTCTTTTTTCTATTAATCATTTTTGGGATCCCGCTCCTGGAGCATTGCAGCAGGTACGTGTTCACACTATTAGAAGTTTGACAGCCTTTTTTCTGACCATGTGTCCCTCCCATTCAGTCACAGGTGGTTTTAACTAGCTCTACCAGCCCATACATTGTAGGTTAAAAGCCCAAGCAGAGACATATTGTCCATACAGGCTTACAGCCCAAGAGTGGCATATCCAGTGGTAGCATAGCGTAGTTTCCCATCATACGAAGGTGACCTTGTCGTGGTTGATGGGCACACATAAATTGGCCAAATTATGCGCAAAAAACCTTCATTTTTCAAAATGACATTAGTCTAGATACAATATTTCTTATATTTTCATGTATGGAGTGCCGAAGTTCTTTTTGCTATTGATACCCTGATTACAGCCAGCCCTTTATCCTCTACACCGACGCAAGTAACATCGGGCTAGGAGACGTACTGTCCCAGATCCAGCAGGGGAGAGAACGGGTAATTGCTTATGCCAGCCGAAAACTGCGACCCACCGAAAGAAACCCTGAGAATTACAGCTCATTCAAGCTAGAGTTCCTGGCAGTGGTGTGGGCAGTCACCGAACGCTTTAAGCACTACCTTGCCTCTTCCCGGTTCACCGTGTACACGGATAACAACCCGTTGACACACCTGGACACTGCAAGACTCGGTGCCCTGGAGCAGAGATGGATGGCCCGCCTGTCCAACTATGAATTCACGATCAAATACCGGGCAGGACGCTCCAATACCAACGCGGATGCCTTGTCCAGAATGCCAAACCTACCGGACGTAGGGGAAGATCCAGAGGAACTGGAAGAAGTTGAACTCCCCGCATTCCACCGTCATGGGACTACCCAGTATTCCCACCGTGTAAGGGGTAAGCAATCCGCTACGTTCAACCCCTTACCTCATTACAACTGGGCGGAAACGCAAGACAGTGACCCCGCCGTCCGACTGGTGAAGGAGATGCTGACTCAGCCAGATGCTCGCCTTGACCCAGACGCTCCGGAGGAAACCAAGCAACTGTGGGCTGAGAAGAGTCGACTGTTCCTTTACAAGGGGAAGTTGTGCCGTAGAATGGTTAACTCCCGGACGCATGAACTGATCTGGCAAGTAGTGGTGCCAAGAAGAGACGCGGCTATGGTACTGGAGGCATACCACGACGGAGCTGGGCACTTCGGATGGAAGAAGCTGGAGTTCCTGCTGCGCGGGCGGTTCCACTGGGTAGGCATGAGAGGAACCATCGAGAGGTGGTGCAGAGACTGTGGCCCATGCAACCTAAGAAGGAAGGACCGTGCCAGTCAGAAGACTCCCCTGCAGTCCATCGTCACCAGGCAGCCGTTGGAACTGGTAGCCTTGGATCATGTAAAACTGACCCCCAGCAGAAGTGGCTACGTCTATGCGTTAACCATCGTGGATCACTACTCCCGGTTCTTGGTTGTAGTCCCCGTCAAGGACTTAACGGCTCAAACAGCAGCTAGAGCCTTTCAGCAGCACTTCTGCCGTCCACACGGATACCCAGAGCAGGTGCTGACGGACCAGGGACCTGCCTTTGAAGCGGAAGTCTTCCAGGAGTTCTGCACTCTGTATGGCTGCCGGAAGATAAGAACAACACCCTATCATCCGCAAACCAATGGACTCTGCGAGAAGATGAACCAGGTGGTGATAGACCTTCTGAAAACGTTGCCCCTGGAAGAACGCAGTCTGTGGCCTGAGAAACTGCCTGATCTGGTGGACCTATACAACCACATCCTTGTAGGTTCTACCAACTGTACCCCGGCTTACCTAATGAGAGCAAGACCTGGTAAGCTGCCTGTTGATCTGGATATGGGAGTCCTGACACCCGAGGACACTTCACCAGAAGCAGACTGGGACACAGAGAGGCAGCAGCAGTACCGGAAAGTACAGGAGAGCGTTGAGCGAAGTCTCTATCAAGCAAGAGAAAGACAGGAGAAGACTTACAACCAGTATGCTCCCGCTGTTCCCCTGGTACCTGGAGAGCAGGTCTTGAAAAGGAAGAGACGGCTCCACAAGTTGGACGACCAGTGGGAGAAGGACCCGTACACCGTACTGCCATCAAGCCATGAAAACCCAAAAATCTGCACAATCAGTAAGGATGGAGGAGAAACCACAGCCATTGTCTCCCGAGATCACCTGAAGAAGTGTCCCGAGCAGCTACGAAACCCTGAAGAAGATCAAGAAAACCCTCGATCCGCAGAGGAAAGGGAAGAAATGGTCAGTACTGTACTCGGAGACTTCCCTCGGTCTTGGACACAAGTAAATGGCGCTGTTGTGGTACCCGTCCTCACCTTCCTCCAGCCAGCATCCCAAGTGCCTACGGAAAACAGGTAGAGCTGGAAGAGCAGCCGGTCCAGGAGGCAGAAGACCCCACACAAGCAGACCAGGAGAATCGACCCTCTGCTTATAGTGAGCCTGCCGTGCCCCTAGTGAGCCAAAGAACCCGTAGACAGCTGCCCAGCTTACCTTTGACAGCTCCTACACCCTGTAGCTTAGGACCGGTCAGTAAGCTCCGTAGGTCTACTAGGGCCACTAGAGGCCAGTTGCCAGTACGTTGGAGGATCTAAAGTGTTCAGACTGTTTTATTGGTATTTACCTGTTTACTGTTGCTTGTAAATAATTATGTTTTTCCAGTTATTTTATAGGTGTCTTTTGTGGATTAACCGGAATTCTTTGTATATATGTTTGGAGCGTAACCCAGGAATGGACTAAGACTGCTAAAGACTCGGGGTAGGACAGACCCCCACCTGGTTACGGCTCCCTGTTCTTTGGTGAAATGGACACCCTTATTGCTTCAAAAACTGCACCCGGTTGCGGACACGCTGTGACCGCCCTAACGTGTTTTCCCTTATTGTATTGTTCCTGTTTATACCCTGTTATGTTTTCAAAAATATGTTTAGTCCCGGAGTACTAAATTTTACTAGGGGGGAATGTGGCACCCCAGGGGTCTGGTTACCACAGTAATAGCAATATTACGTCTGAGAGCAGGTGGGAGGTCTCCTGGTCAGGAACCCTAAGCATGCAACACTTCCTGCCCAGTCCTGGGAGGGGAAGAACTTCCCCTATATAAACTGGGGCTGAGGCGGGGTTAGAGGAGAAGAAGAGGAGTCCCAGACAGAGACACAGTCTGGTCTGGAGTGGAGCAGATACAGAGAGAGCAAGATCAGGAGCTATGTGGGAGCAGTGATAAAAGGGGTCAGAGACTGGAAGCTGTAGAGCTCGTCCTGACTGAAGAGATCTCACCGGACACGGAGTCCGAGGCAGTGGGGACTGATCCATACCCAGCAGCAGAAACCGACCGGCAGGGGATTTCAGGTCCTCTGGCCAAGAAACCCGAAGGCACGGTCACACGCAAGGGACCAGCACCGCCGTTGTGGAGCGGAGGCTACCAGAAGGCCCCGAGTCACCGGCCATACGGGTGAGCACCACACGGTACACTCAGGGACGTGGGCTACTTTTACCCGCTTCTAGCAAGGTAGCCAGGGAGAGTACAATAAGTCGGGGAGGCCTACAACTCCGCCTGGCCGGGGGAGATTCTATCTGCTCACAGACTGACCAGGCCCCGATCGCCAGCGAGTACTCCCGGGAGGGTCTACCTTTGCCACCAGTAAAGACCCTGAACTACACCGCACCGTCTCTGAGTGGTTCCTAGTGCCTGCGTGCAATTCTGCTATCCCCATCATCCACGTCCGCTGCCCTGAGGCCATACCCCTCCCGTTGGGGGTTATACTATCCACGCTGCACAACCGTACCACCGGCCTCAGCGGTCTGCCCTGCAGCGGCGGCTTCATAACCGCATTCAACGGGTGGCGTAGTCGAACACTATAACATCTTCTACTAAATTCTGCCACTTGGTTTGACACCCTGGGCACGGACCGGATCGTCGCCACGAGGACTACTACCCCTATCAGATCCGGCTCCGGGTAGTCCCCGCGTGCGCAACGCTACACAACAGAGGCCCAGGGGGCGCGTCACTACACACCGCATCTTCTAAGTGAGAGTCTACAATTCTCCTGTTGTGGAATAATAATCCTTGTGTGAATGTCAGTACAAGCTGTATAGGCTGTTCACAAGGAGTTTAAATGTTCACTCATTGTTGAGAACGAACTCTGAGAACACTGGCACTGAAGGGTTAAAAGTTTGTTGTGGTTGGAATGATGTAACTTCTATGCCGCTGCAGATTTGTTGAAAGCTGGAACACAGCAGCTTGATCTGTGGCTCTCACCGCTGAACATACAGCCAGACATGGTCGTGTGTGACAATGGGCGGAACCAGGTGACGGAGAAATGACAGCCGGAGTAGATACAGTTTCCCTCTATGGCAGTCCTTTCACCGAGCTAAAGAATATGGCTGTGGTGAAATATAACTCCCACTGAGAAGCTGTTTCAGATTGAAAAACATTGGGCCCACCAGAGGATTTGATGCTGAGGGCTAACCTTTCTCCCCCGCTCAAGAGCCCCATAGCAGCTGCAATGTTAGCGCTATTATGAACTCTCCTGATGTAGAAACCAGGGCACACCAGAGGATTCTCTGGTGGGACCGTCCAACCCTGCCGAGAAGCAGTCCTGGCTAAAGAAAAGTGTGTGGGAAGGTTCCCGGACACTCTATGGCTGCTTTTTTAGTGAGGTGGAAACCCACGCAAACACAGGGAGAACATACAAAATCCTTGCAGATGTTGTCCTTGCTTGTATTTGAACCCAGGATCCCAGCACTGCAAGGCTTCAGTGCTAACCACTGATCCAATGTGCTGCCGTTCACCCTCTGATATCTAACAGGCTGGAGAAACTTGCACCTACTGCCACTCTATCTTCAGCTCCTTTGTGATAAACTAATGTATTTGGGCAGCCACTCAGTCTACCAAATAAAATTCCTGAGAAGGAAATTGGGGAAGGCTTCGCTACTGGTACTGGGGGCAGTGCTAATACCATGGCGTCATACCATAGTTTACTGGAAATATTCCAGGCTGTTAGGAGGCAAGCAGAGTCCCACAGAAAAGCACCAGCAGTAATGTTCAGGGACCCGACTTGTAAAAGGGGGAGACAACACCGGGAGAAATAGTGGCGGCTGGTGACCGAGTATGGACACGAGGCATGAGGTTGTGAAAAGCTTCCGCCTCCACGAGCCTAAAAGGCCACATTTCAAGTGAAAGCAGCTTTAGAGGACTTCCTGGGACAAAGGACAGCTGGACTAGATATGGTTTCCCAAGTCCTTTCAGCAAGCTAAAGAATATGGCTGTGGTGAAATACAACTCAGCAAAAAAAGCTGTGGACTGGCTCCGTACCATCCCAGGCCACATTCACTTGACCACGTGCTTGTGGGTAGGCGGTCCTTCCCAGTAAGTTCACTGGGGAGGGCACAGGTAATGTTGTGGAACCCGTGCTTGTGGAAGGCGGAGACGATACCGGGAGAAATAGTGGCGGCTGGGGACCGAGTATTGACACCCGGCCGCCGCCGGCATGAGGCTGTGAAAAGCATCCGCCTCCACGAGCCTAAAAGGCCCCATTTCAAGTGCAAGCAGCTGCCCTGAAATCTGGCAGTTTAGTATTTGAGCCTGTGGGTGGGTGGCTGGCTGGCTGCATACTTGCGCTTGCATTCCAAGTAACAGAAAACTAAGCAGATGTTGGCATCTATCATCATCATGTCCTCACCTCGGCACTATGAACTCTCCTGAAGGAGAAGCCAGGGCCCACCGGAGGAGTCTCCGGTTTTCTGGTGCCGAGAAGCAGCCGTGGCTAAGAAAAGTGTGGGGGAAGGTTCCCGGACACTTTATGGCTATTTTTTTAATGTGGATCGGACGTGCTTATGCATGTTATTTCTCAAACTGGATTGCAGATCAGGCCATTGCCCAACTCTGTAGTCATGAAATTATATGCGCAAAGAAAGATGTTTGTGTGTCAAAGCACCACCAAGAAGTGCGAGTTGATGTTGGACGGGCTGCCATTGCTTCTGCAAAAGCTGCCTTAGAGGACTTCCTGGGAGAAATGACACCTAGAGTATATACGGTTTCCCTCCATGCCAGTCCTTTCACTGAGATAAAGAATATGGCTGTGGTGAAATACAACTCAGCAAAAAAAGCTGTGGACTGGCTCCGTACTGTCCCTGGCAACATTCACCTGTCCACGTGTTTGTGGTTAGGCAGTCCCACCCAGTAAGTGCACTGGGGAGGGCACGGGTAATGTCGTGGGACCCGTGCTTGTGGAAGTCGGAGACGACACCGGGAAAAACAGTGGTGGCTGGGGACCGAGTATGGACACCTGGCTGCTGCCGACATGAGGTTATGAAAAACTTCCGCCTCCACGAGCCTAAAAGGCCACATTTCAAGCGAAAGCAGCATTAGAGGACTTCCTGGGAGAAATGACAGCTGGGTAAATATGGTTTCACAAGTCTTTTCACCAAGCTAAAGAATATGGCTGTGGTGAAATACAACTCAGCAAAAAAAGCAGTGGACTGGCTCCGTACCGTCCCTGGCCACATTCACCTGTCCAGGTGTTTGTGGTTAGGTGGTCATTCCCAAGGTGTGGAGGAGTATTTTTGTTTTTGGTTATTTATTTTGCCTTATATACAAATCATTACCCTGGAAAGGATGTTCCTTAACATATTTCCCAGGAAAATCCGTTTTGGTTTCGTTTTTGTATGTTTTATTGTGAGTCAGTAAAAGTGGCGCAATAATCTGACAACGCTGTTGACAGCACTGATATGGGAGTCGGAGATGCTTCCAGGGGTCTTCCCCATGCTGCTCCCATGTCATTTGAGCACTGTTACCATCGATTTCGGCAATTTTTAGGCCCTCTGCAGACTGCCGGGGGGAGCCGCGTGAAAAATGCTCGAGTTTCCCATAGACTTACATTGGGTTCGTTGCTCGAGTCGAGCACCCGAGTATTCCAATTTGCTCGAACCGAGCAACGAGTACTCGAGCATTTTAGTGCTCGCTCATCAATAGTGGTGAGTCTTAGCTGCCACACATAAGACTCTACCTGCCGACAATGCATGTCACATGTATTTTGTCTCTCTCCCTTCATCGATGAAGTATTTTAGTTTGAATCTCACTGGCAATGTGAAGACCCTTTGCTGTCTATTCCAAAGTTATCCCTAATAACAAAGAAGAGTCACCACAACATTGGTGACTTTAGTCAGTGCAGTTTCAGTAAAATGGTGCGGTCGGAAACCAGATTGTAGGTGGTCGAAGAGGGAGCAGGAGGAGAGGTGGGAGGACAGTTCAGAATGAACGTGTTGTTCCAGTAGTTTTGATGCATAGGGGAGAAGTGATATGGAGCGATAGCTAGTCAGAGAGGATAGGACAAGGGAGGGCTTTTTGAGGTTGGGTGTGGTCGAGGCATGTTTGAAGCATGAGGGAAAGACTCCAGTTGTTATTGACAAGTTGAAAAGGTGGGCTAAAGTTGGGATGAAGATAGTGGTAAGGTTTGGGATGAGGTGGGATCGGATTGGGTCAAGTTAACAGATGGTGAGTTGTGATTTGGAGAGTAAGGAGGAAAGTTGATCATCCATAATGGTAGAGAAGGTGGTTATGGAGGAGGATGATTGTGTAGGTGTGGGGAGAGGCTGTGGGAACTTTATGAAAAGCTTTTTCTGATGGTGTCAATCTTCTGCTTGAAGAATGAGGCAAAGTCTTCAGCTGAAATAAGAGGAGAGGGCGGAGACACTGGGGGATGGAGGAGAGAATTGAAGGTTTTGAATAGTTGTTTGGGGTTGTGAGACAGGGAGGATATGAGAGATGAGAAATATGTGTTTTGCTACAGTGAGTGTGGACTTGAAGGTAGCGAGGGAGTGTTTGATCAGTGAGTACTAATAATACTGGAGGACTGGGGCTGCATTTTACCCTATGGTGGGGGCTGCATTTTTACCCTATGGTGGGGGTCGCATTTTTACCCTATGGTGGGCTACATTATACTGCATACAGGACCATGGGGAGTGCAATATTCTGTGTGGAGGACCATGGGGAGTGCATTATACTGTGTGGAGGACCATGGGGAGTGCATTATACTGTGTGGAGGACCATGGCGAGTGCATTATACTGTGTGGAGGACCATGGCAAGTGCATTATGCTGTGTGGAGGAACATCGAGAGTGCATTATACTGTGTGGAGGACCATGGCGAGCGCATTATACTGTGTGGAGGACCATGGCAAGTGCATTATAGTGTGTGGCGGACCATAGCGAGTGCTTTATACTGTGAGGAGGACCATGGCGAGTGCACTATACTCTGTGGTGTCTAAAGGTTTGTGCGGGGCCATTATGCTGTATATAGGCCCATAATACTGCATGAAGGGCTGTATGGGGGTCACAGTTGGGGGATCAAACTTTTTTGGGGTTAGCATACTTTACCTTGGGAGTTGAGGTGGGGTACAGTATGGTTATTATACTGTGCATGTGGAGGAATTCCCATGGGGGTATCATACTGTTTTTGTGGGCACTTTTGTTGGCATCACACTTTATGGGGCAATGAAAGAGGAATCTAGGACTTCAGCAGGAGAAAAATTACTATGTAAAGGCTGGAAAGTTTTGAGATCTGCTCTTCTGCGACCCCGACAATTATTTACATTTTTTTTTTGGGGGGGGTGCAATTAGAACTTCTGCTGAGTACGCAGAGTAGGGAGAGCAGCACCTCTGCCTACTCTGACTGTTTCCGGGGTAGACTGTGACAAGCATACCATTACCGGGTCTTAAATTGACGCCAGCCAATCACTTTAATGCCACAACCAACATGACTACTACGACATTACAGTGTGTGTCAAGCAAGGAATGAGATGGAGCAAGGAACCATACAGGGTGATTACACACAGCCCAGCCTCATCTCATCCCAACGTGGATTGGGTGACAATGAGGAAGAGGAAGGACAGGAGCTAGTTTCTTGTGCTATAGACGGTACTACCTGCACAGCTGTCAAACTGTCTGTTCAGCTTGGATGGCAAGAGGACAGAGAGGAGGAGGAGGAGGAGAGCATGGTCAGTCATCCTCAAGGTGAGGACACGGAAGTCTTGCCTGTTAAACTCAGCCATGCATGCCAGACTACTATGTTACGCTGCCTTTCCCATGACCCTCGCATTCTCAAAATTTTGGGTGACAGTCATTACTGGTTGGTGACTCTTGTAGATCCACGCTACAAGGAGAACTTTATATCTTTTATTCCTGAGGCGGACAGGTCCACAAAAATGGGGCTGTACCAGATGGCCCTTGTTGCGGAACTAATAAAAAAATTACCATCTGAAAACGTTGTCGGCAGAGGGCACACTTCTTTGGAAAATCAAGGAGTACAGGCGAGAGAGACACAACTTCAATCCAGCAGAGGTAGGGGAACACTATCAAAGTTCTGGGAGAGTTTTCTCAGCCCCTCCCATTGCACAGGCCCTGAGGCGCGGGGTACTATCACAAGGAGTGCAAAGTTTGGGAAGATGCTGAGGGAGTACCTTGCCGACCGTACCAACGTCCTCCGTGATTCCGCTGTGCCTCATAATTATTGGGTATCCAAGCTGGATACTTGGAATGAACTGGCTCTCTATGCTTTGGAGGTCCTGGCCTGCCCTGCCGTCAGCGTTTAATCAGAGCGGGTTTTTAGTGCCAGTGGTGGAATTATAATTGATAAGCACATCCGCCTGTCAACTGAAAATGCTGACAGGCTGACTCTTATAAAAATGAACAAGGGCTGGATTGGGCCAGACTTCTCAACACCACCGAATGATAGCAGCGTAACATAAACTCAAATCCAGTGTCTTTTCTTGGGAGATGTATTCCCATGAACCTTTTCACACCCAGACATGGGTATACGCTTCCTGATTTTGGCTATTTGCTCTTGTCCTCTCCTTTCTCCTCATCCTCCACCACCATATCACCTGGGTGACCATTTAATTTTTTTAAATGGTGTTTATGATGCTCGTAAAAAATATATTTTATACAGTGTGTTCATGTATACCCCCCAGGGGTAAATTTTTGTTAGCCCATAGACTTATTGCATGGGAATTACAAGTAAAGGAGGCCCGCTTCTTTTCTAATGGGAACATTTTTTATGAGGCCCTCCTCCACGTCTCTTCCAAGGGGCATTGGAGTGCCTCCCAATTTTTGGCAGCCCTTGCATTCACTGCATAGGTCAACACTATGGGAGACCCACTTCCTAATAATGGGAATATTTTTTTATGAGACCCTCTACGTCTCTTCCAAGGGGCATTGGAGTGCCTCCACATTTCTGGCAACCCTTGCATTCACTGCATAGGCAAACACAATGGGAGACCTACTTCCTAATAATGGGAATATTGTTTTCAGAAGGTCCTCCTCTAAGTCTCTTCAAAGCGGTATTGGGGTGCATCCAAGATTTCAAAGTGGTATTGGGGTGCGTCCAAATTTTGGGCAGCCCTGGCACTCACTGCATACACAATAACAGTATAGGAGACCCACTCTTTAGTAATAGGAACAATAAAACATCGCCGGCTGATGGTTCTCTAAGAATAGTGAGGGCCGACTGCTGGCCCTTTAAGAATAGTAAAGGCCACCTCCTTCATAAATGAAACACAATGTGTCTGATGATATCTCATACACCACATGGCCAGATAAGGTTGTAAAATGTTAAAATGACATTTCCTGGTGAATGCATTTTCACGTCAAAAACAGGTCACTCCAGACTGGCCCAAATGAGTTCTGGGCATCAGAACGGGCAAATAGACATTTTTGCACAGATTTGAATAAGTAATTTGCGCTTTTCAGGGATTAAATGACTTTGGGCCACTGATCTCACATCAGCATTTCATATCTAGTGATGGCCCGCATAAAATTCAGGTAACTCCAGCCTTGCCAAAATGGGTTTTGGTCATCAGAACGGGCATAAAGCAGGCAAATAGCAACTTTTCACAGATTTGAATAAGTAACGGGTGTGTTTTACGAGTTAAATGATTTTGGGCCACTGATCTCACACCACTACTATAAACATAGTGATGTCCCACGTCAAAAACAGGTCACTCCAGCCTGGCCCAAATGAGTTCTGTGCATCAGAACGGGCATCAAAGCGGGCAAATAGACACTTTTCACAGATTTGAATAAGTAACTGTTGTTTTTCAGGGGTTAAATGACTTTGGGACACTGATCTTTCACCACCAATACACAGATAGGGATGGTCCACATAAAATAGTCTCTGATACTAAAAAAACTTTAGTGCACACAGCTTTCAATAGCAACAGAAAAAAAGCAAAAAAAAAAAAAAAACAGATTTTGTGCTCTGCAATAAGAAGCTCTGCAGACTGTGCAGAGCACAATTTCAACCCCATTAAATGAAAAGATGCACTGCGCTTGCTTGATCACATTAGCAAGTGCAAAAAAAGATTCAAGGTATACTGAGACATGGAGCTCTATACCAGCGGTGCACAGCACTATTGTATGGCATGGGCCCTCTGTTTCTGTCAGAATCTCAGTACTTGCACAAGAACACCAAAAATGTGCTGCACCAGCTGTTGCAGAGGTACACAGGCAAGGAATTATCTACACTACATTACACAGGAGAACACTGGGCTGCATCTGTCTCCAGCAGTGACATGGATATAATGGCGCTGAGGGAACATGGCTGCTTTTTATATTGAGAGGACATGTGATTTCTGCAGCCAATTGCAGAAGCCCTTATGTCTGGACAGTTTAGATGCTTCCTGCGTTATGATTGGCTGGCCGCGCTTTCCTCAGTTAAAGTTACCGCCCTCATGAAAAAAAACAAAACAGTGTGCCGCTGATCTGACCTGTACTAAGCTCTCCACAGCCCCCACAATCACCTGGCACATGTCACCGCTCATCATACACTTGCACTATGCTAACAAAACTGTTCAAATCGCCGTGGTTGCCCTGTATTCACGATTCCACGCAAATTCGTCAAACTTTTCCGATTTTAAGAAAATTTGCTCGCCTTTGCGAACACGAATCCGAATGTGCCTTATTCGTGCCGAATTTGAAACTTTCGAACATTCGTCGAACAAATTCGCTCAACACTAATACCCTTGTCTGGGTGAGAAGGGTTGCATGGGAATACTCTTAAAAAAAAAACACTGGATTTGAGTTTATGTTACGATGCTATCATCCAGAGGTGTCGAGAAGTCTGGCCCAATCCAACCCTTGTTCATTTAGATAAGAGTCAGCCTGTCAGCATTTTCAGTATTTTCAGTTGACAGGCAGATGCTACCCCGCTCATAAGGGCCTGGGCGATGGTAGGGTCTGAGAAAACTTCCTCACACCTTTGACAGTGTTCCTCTGCCTCTGCTGGATTGGAGTTGTGTTTCTCTCACCTGCAGTCCTTGGTTGTCCAAGGAACTGTGACCTCTGCCGCCAGCATTGTCAGCTGGGGATTTTTTTAGTAATTCTTCAACAAGGGCCTTCTGGTATTACAACATTTTATTAGATATCTCTGCCACAGGAAGGAGAGATAGAAAGTTCTCCTTGTAGCACGGATCTAGAAGTGTGACCAACCAGTAATTACTGTTGCTCAAAATACGTACAATGCGAGGGTCACAGAAAAGACAGCGGTACATAAAGTCAGCCATGCGTGCCAGACAGCCAACAGCCAAGACTTCCCTCTCCCCACCAAGAGGACAACTGTCCATGTCCTCCTCATCCTCATCCTCATCCTGGTCCTCCTCCTTGTCCTCCCCCTTTTCAGACCATCGACGCTGAACAGATGGTATGAATGTGGTGTGGATAGTACTGTCTGTAGCGCAGGAAACCAGTTCCTGTTCCTTCTCCTCCTTTTCCTCCTCATTATCACCCAATCTGCGTTGAGATAAGGTGAGACTGGGCTGTGTGGAATCACCCTGTAAAGTTTCATGCTCCATCTCATCGTGCTCAGCCTGCAATGCCTCCTCTTTAATTGTGAACAACGAGCCTTTCAGTAGACAGAGAAGCGGGATGGTGACACTAATTATGGCGTCATCGCCGCTCACCATCTTGGTGGAGTCCTCAAAGTTTTGGAGGACGGCACAGATGTCAGACATCCATGCCCACTCATCAGCTCTAATGTGCGGAAGCAGACCTGAATTCCAACTGCCTGTTGAAGCTGGTACTCAACAACTGCCCTCTGCTGATCACAAATCCTTCCTAACATATGTAACGTTGAGTTCCAAAGCGTGGTGACATCGCACACCACTCGGTGAGCTGGAAGCTGCAAACGCTGCTGAAGCACTGTCAGGGCAGCAGAAGCTGTAGCTGACTTTCTGAAATGGGCACACATGGCATACTTTCAAAAGCAGCTCAGGCCGCTTTGGGTAGGTTTTGAGAAACCGCTGGACCACGAGGTTAAGCACATGGGCCAGGCATTATTGTGTGAGGTTGCCAATCCTCAGAGCCGCCACCATGTTCCGGCCATTGTCACACACGACCATGCCTGCAGCAGTGTGCAGTTTGTCGCCTAAGCAGATAAGCTTCAGCAGAGCCTGTTGCCACTTGGCCGAGGTAGTGATGCAGTGCTTTCAGCTTCCAGCTGATGTGGTCATTTCGGAGATGGAAGCTGAAGAGGAGGATGAGGTGCAGGAGCTTTAGAATGTGGGGGCAACCCGGATTGACCCAGGGCCCGCAATCCTCGGCGTCGGGAGGACGTGTTCCGTCCCAAGGTCCGACTAGGTCCCGGCTTCCATTATATTAACCCAGTGTGCCGTCAGTGAAATATACCATCCCTGGCCAACTAGTCAGGTGCTTTGCTGTCATGTGGTGGTCAGGCTGGTAGCTTTGCTGCCCCTGCTGATGCTGGCGAGGCAGATGTTGCAAATAGCCTTTTTTGGGGTTATCTTGACAGTCTTTAAAAAAGAGCCAGACTCTGGAAGACTAACAGTTGGACTGGCAACTTCTCTCGTATTGGTGTTTTGGGGAACAGTTGCCTGCCTTGTGTCTGTGGCCACCCCACTGCTTCTTCCTGCCTGTTGTGGTTATACGCCTCTCTCCCTCTCTGCACTGCTCTCCTTGCTATGCATGCTATTTTGCCAGGTTTGGTCAGTGACTTCATCGTCCACTACCTCGTCTTCCACGTACGCACCCTGGGCCTCTTTCTGACTTGCTGGCAATTGTGTCTCATCATCATCCACCTTTTGCAACAGTAATTGCACATTCCCACCGTCGCCTTCGTGTGATCGTGGCTGCTCAAAATTTTGGGCATCACTACATGCGTTCTCCTCTTGCCCCGATTGAAGTGGACAGAGCGAGAGGCCATAATCTATAAATGGAAATGTGAGCAGCTCTTCGGAGTATCCAAGTGTAGGATCACTTGTCTCCGGGCACTCGGTATGGTAGGAGGCAGGAAGATCAGGGTGAGGATTATGTGGTCCAGAGTCACGGCTACTGAGACTGGACCATGTGGAAGACAGGGTGGTGGTGGTGGTAGTGGCAAACTGATTGGAAGCATTATCTGCTATCCAACCAACAACCTTTTCACACTGCTCTGGCTTCAAGAGTGGTGTTCCGCGGCCCCCTAAAAAGTGGGACAGGAAGCTAGGTCGACATGATGTGTGTGCTTGTTGTGCTCGCTCAGCAGGCACAGTTTCATCCTGCCCACGGCCTCGGGCTCTGCGTACGCCATCAGCTGACCTGACCGTGAATCTCCCATCTGACACCTCCGGAGGTTCTGCTACGTCACTGGCGCACACGTCTGAGAACCGTGCCACCGCAACCTGTTCCCTTTCTGTTGACCGACATCACCCGGCTGAGGAACCTTGACTGTAGTGATGGGTCGGTCTCGAATAGTACTCGTTGCTCGGGTTGAGCAAATTAGAATACTCAGGTGCTCGACCTGAGCAAAGAGCCCAATGTAAGTCTATGGGAAACTCGAGCATTTTTCAGGCGGCTCCCCCGGCGGTCTGCAGAGGGCCTAAAAATTACCCAAATCGATGGGAACAGTGCTCAAATGACATGGTAACAGCATGGGGAAGACCCCTGGAAGCATTTCTGACTCCCAGGTCACTGATGTCAACAATGATGTCAGAGGTATTACGCCACTTTTACGGACTCACAATAAAACATACAAAAACAAAACCAAAATGGATTTTCCTGGGAAATATGTTAAGGAACATCCTTTCCAGGGTAATGACTTGTGAACAGTGTTGAGCATTCCGATACTGAAATATCGGGTATCAGCCGATATTCGAGGTATCGGAATTCCGATACTTAATTCCGATACTTTTGCAATATCGTATACCGGAATCGGAAGTTCCCATAATGCAATGAGCCATTTTCATTTTATTCAGCCAATGAGGATCCTAAGAAGTGTGGGCACATCCTGTTAGGCATGTAGGCATCTTAACTAATGGCATGGCTGTGATTGGCTGCTGAAATGATGTCATGATGCACTATAAAAGCCGCCGCCGCCATTTTGAGCTCACTCTGCTGTGAATTCAGTTAGGGATAGGACGCTGTTGTTCTGAGGGACAGTTTTAGCTACCTATTTGGTCTATTCTGCTTTACGCAAGCTACTTTATAAATCGCTGTGCCTTGCAGTGCTAGTGCACAGTTCTCTGTGCTGTTCACCGCTTTCTGCAAGGTCTCTGTGTGTGAGTGCAGCTCACCCTGTAGTGTGTGCTTCAACCACGTCTGGTTGTAGTGCACTCAGTGTGTGTCACTGCCTCATACATTGTCCTTTTTTGCCAATTCATAATTTTTCCTGATATCTCCTATTAGTGTGGTGGTTCCATCCGTATTCAGCTAAATTGGTTCCAAACACACTATATAGGAGTAGATAGAGAATTTTTTTTGGTCTTGCAGCGCTAGTGCACAGTGCTCTGCATCTGTACTGTTCACCGCTGTCTGCAAGGTCTGGTGTGTGAGTGCAGCTCACCCTGTAGTGTGTGCTTCAACCACGTATGGTTGTAGTGCACTCAGTGTGTGTCACTGCCTCATACATTGTCCTTTTTTGCCAATTCATAATTTTTCCTGATATCTCCTATTAGTGTGGTGGTTCCATCCGTATTCAGCTAAATTGGTTCCAAACACACTATATAGGAGTAGATAGAGAATTTTTTTGGTCTTGCAGTGCTAGTGCACAGTGCTCTGCATCTGTACTGTTCACCGCTGTCTGCAAGGTCTGGTGTGTGAGTGCAGCTCACCCTGTAGTGTGTGCTTCAACCACGTCTGGTTGTAGTGCACTCAGTGTGTGTCACTGCCTCATACATTGTCCTTTTTTGCCAATTCATAATTTTTCCTGATATCTCCTATTAGTGTGGTGGTTCCATCCGTATTCAGCTAAATTGGTTCCAAACACACTATATAGGAGTAGATAGAGAAATTTTTTTGGTCTTGCAGCGCTAGTGCACAGTGCTCTGCATCTGTACTGTTCACCGCTGTCTGCAAGGTCTGGTGTGTGAGTGCAGCTCACCCTGTAGTGTGTGCTTCAACCACGTCTGGTTGTAGTGCACTCAGTGTGTGTCACTGCCTCATACATTGTCCTTTTTTGCCAATTCATAATTTTTCCTGATTTCTCCTATTAGTGTGGTGGTTCCATCCGTATTCAGCTAAATTGGTTCCAAACACACTATATAGGAGTAGTTAGAGGAGCCTTTCTGCAGCATTGGGCCCTGCAGCCCCAGCCAGATTAGTATTAGCCTATTTTTTGCAGCCTCATCTATTGCATTGTAGGTTACCTTCCTACATTGTAATAGCTACAAAAAGTTTGTGATACTATCGTTATTACATCTTTAGGCACATCCAGTGTCTTTTTGTGACAAAAAAAAACTAAATAAAGTTCACCAAACACTCCACTTTACAGTTGTGTAGGCCACATTAGCTCATATTAAAGTCTAGTCCACACTTTATAAAATTAGTGTTTCTTATACCTGTTAGCAGCTGTTCAGGAATAAGCACACTAAGCCCTTAGTACTTTGCTGCCTATCTTTATCAGTCTACCAAGATGAAGAAGGCAGGGAGTAAGGCATGTGGTCGTGGGCGTGGGCGTGGAGTTTCTGCAGGGAGAGGACGTGAGGATTCTGTGCCTGCAGGGAGAGGACGTGGGGATTCTGTGCCTGCTGCGGGCACCAGTGACTCAGCATCCCCCAGTTTTACCAGGGAACAGTCCTTTATGCGCAGCTTTGTAGGAGCTAGCCGTACCCCACTGCTGCGCGAGGACCAAATTGAAGCCGTTGTCGGATGGATGGCAGCTAACGCATCGACTTCAATTAGTTCCAGATCCTCTCAGGGCCTGAGCACTGAAGAGCACCCATCTGTTTCTTCACCACCTGCCAAATTGCCCAGGCAGTCAGAGAGCCCTGGACAGGAGCCATCTCTACTTCTGTTCTCTGAATCTCTTGGCTTGGAAAGAGGGGGCCAGCCAAGCAGAATTCGAGAATTTGAAGAAGAGGTAGTATGCAGTGATGCGCAACCGTTTTGTCTCTCTGAATCTGAAGAGGCGGGTGGGCCAGTGCCTATGGTCAGCAGCACACCTCAGTACGCATCTGATGATGAGACTCAGGTGCCACTTTCTGGTGCATACTGTGCTGTCGAGACTACCCAGGAGAAGCAGTTGTTTGAAGAGGGTGGTGTAGATGATGAGCTCCTTGACCCATCATGGCGTGAGGGACAGGAAGGTGGTGGGAGCAGCTCTGAGGAAGAGATTCCCCGAACAGCCCAAAAAGGAGGGAGAGGGAGGGGGCAGACTTGGTTGCCTGTAGCCTCCACTTCGGCACCCATTAGGCGCATGGCTCTTCTAAAATCCAAAGCGGGCGCTCCCAAGACTTGCAGTGCCTGGTCCTTTTTTGACACAGTTGCAGATGACATTTGCTTTGTCAAATGCAAGCTGTGTAATCAGAAGGTGAAAAGAGGGAAAAGTGTCAGCAACCTCAATACCACAAATATGTGGAAACATGTGCAGACCAAGCACGTGGTGGAGTTACAAAAACACACTGAAGACCTAGGCCAACCTACAGCGCCACCTACCACCTCTTCAGCTCGTGTTGTAGCCTCTTCCTCCAGCTCACACACAGCTGGTTCGGCTTCCTCACAGGATCGCCATGAAAGAATCTCTGGCACTGATGTACAGAGACACAGTGTAATTCCACCCACAGCACCACTTTCCCAGTCATCCTCACACTCCCAGGCCAGTCTACAGCCATCGTTAGCACAGGCATGGGAGAAAAGGCGCCCATACTCGGCATACCACCCCCGAGCACAGGCTATGAATGCTGGCATTGCTAAACTACTGTCCCTTGAAATGCTATCATTCAGGCTGGTGGAGACTGACACATTCCGTAACTTTATGGCATTGGCAGTCCCACAATACAACGTGCCCTAAGAAGTGTGGGCACATCCTGTTAGGCATGTAGGCATCTTAACTAATGGCATGGCTGTGATTGGCTGCTGAAATGATGTCATGATGCACTATAAAAGCCGCCGCCGCCCAGATTTTATTTCAGCAGGCAAGCCGTCCCTGCCTTGCAACATCATGTGGAGGGAAAAATTAAACATGCGCTACAAAACGCCGTCAGTAGCAAGGTCCACCTGACCACCGATGCGTGGACCAGTAAGCATGGACAGGGACGATACCTTTCCCTCACTGCCCATTGGGTAAATGTTGTGGAGCCGGGTACAGATCTTGAGAGTGGCGCTGTACGTGTTCTGCCAACTCCAAGGATTGCAGGAATCCAGTCTGTACACATTGACTCCTCCTCATACTCCAGTTCCTCTGAATCAGCTCTGCAGGAGCCGTCACAGTCTACCTCCACATCGACCCGTGAACGGTTACCTGTTATGGTGACCAATATGAGCACAGCCGTGGCCAAACGTCAACAGGCCGTATTAAAATTAATTTCTTTGGGGAATCGAAGCCACACAGCGCAGGAGCTCTGGAATGCCATCAAGCAGCAGAGCGACGTGTGGTTTGTGCCAGCGAATCTCCAGCCAGGCATGGTAGTGTGTGACAATGGCCGAAATCTGGTGGCAGCTCTGGGCCTAGGCAACCTCACTCACATCCCATGTCTGGCACATGTGCTCAACTTGGTCGTGCAGAGTTTTTTGAGGGACTGTCCGGATCTTGATGCACTGCTTCACAAGGTCCGCATAGAGTGCGCTCATTTGCGGCGTTCCAGCAATGTAAGATCACGCATTGCAGCTCTGCAGCGCCGATTACGTCTTCCGGAACATCGCATCATATGTGACCTAGCCACCAGGTGGAATTCAACGTTACATATGTTGGAGAGGTTGTGTGAGCAGCAGGCAGCAGTAATGGAGTACCAGCTGCAGCAGGCGCAAACAAGTCGCAGTGCGTGCCGTTCACACTTCACCACCACTGAGTGGGAGTCTATGAAGGACATTTGCCACGTTTTGCGTGCCTTCGATTATTCCACGCGGATGGCGAGTGCAGATGATGCACTAGTCAGCATGACTATCCCCCTTATCTGCCTGCTTGAAAAAACACTGCAAGCACTAAGGGACGAGGTTTTGGAAGAGGTGGAGGATGAGGAGTCACAAATGCCATCTGCTTCTCTACAGTCTGCGCAACGTGGTTCCTCACAAAGGCCTAGGCAGGGGACACTTTGTGAGGAGGATGAGGAGGAGTCAATGGATGAGGAAGACATCTGTCCAGAGAAGGGAGGTACACAATGCTCTAGTAGTCAGTATCTAGAGCGAGGGTGGGGTGATGCAGAGCAGGCAGAGATCACGCCTCAAGCAGGGGACAGAGTTTCTTGGCCAGTTGGCAGTCTGCAGCACATGGTTGATTTCATGCTGCAGTGCCTGAGAAACGACCGCCGCATCGCCCACATTCTCAACACGGCTGATTATTGGGTGTCCACCCTCCTAGATCCTCGCTACCGGGACAACTTACAAAGCCTCATAACACCGTTGAACCGGGAGGGTAAAATGCGGGAGTACCAAGACGCACTGGTGCATTCCATCATGTTCTCCATTCCAACCGAGAGCAGTGCTGCTAGTGCTTTACAAAGCAGCTCAGTGCGTCGAGGCAGTGGAGGAAGCTCTGCACAAAGAGGGAGCAGAAGCAGCGCCTCAGCACAAGGCAAGACCAGTATGGCCGAAATGTGGCAAAGTTTTGTGTCCCCGCCGCCACAAATGTCTATACCATCACAGACGGCTCCAGTCAGCCGGAGGCAACGTTTCCGTCAGATGGTGACAGACTACATGTCTTGCCCTCTTAGTGTACTCCCAGACGGCTCTTCTCCCTTCAAGTTTTGGGTCTGTAAGCTGGATACATGGCCAGAGCTTAGTCAGTATGCATTGGAGGTGCTAGCTTGCCCTGCTGCTAGTGTATTATCGGAACGCGTCTTTAGTGCCGCAGGTGGTGTACTAACAGACCGTCGCATGCGACTATCCTCCGATATCGTTGACCGGCTTACTTTTCTCAAAATGAACAAGGCCTGGATCTCTCATGAATTTGCCAGTCCTCTTCCAGAATAAATAATTGGTTGGCAACAGTATCCAGGTCTCCTGTTGTGTTCATGTTTCTACCACCTGAACTGTAATCCCTGAGCTCCAACACCGCCAGTTGGCGCTCGGAAGTGCCGTCTGCACAGTCAACACTTGCTGCCGTGTTATTGGGGTTCAGTAACGTCAGCTGTTCCCCTGCTATGCGGACGGCAATTTCTCCTGCTCTGTCCACATTCTCACTACTACAGATTTTAAAGTTGCTCCAATTACACCTCTGGCTCCTCTGTTTTCAGTATTATCCCTGAGCTCCAACACCGCCAGTTGGCGCTCGGAAGTGCCGTCTGCACAGTCAACACTTGCTGCCGTGTTATTGGGGTTCAGTAACGTCAGCTGTTCCCCTGCTGTGCGGACGGCAATTTCTCCTGCTCTGTCCACATTCTCACTACTACAGATTTTAAAGTTGCTCCAATTACACCTCTGGCTCCTCTGTTTTCAGTATTATCCCTGAGCTCCAACACAGCCAGTTGGCGCTCGGAAGTGCCGTCTGCACAGTCAACACTTGCTGCCGTGTTATTGGGGTTCAGTAATGTCAGCTGTTCCCCTGCTGTGCGGACGGCAATTTCTCCTGCTCTGTCCACATTCTCACTACTACAGATTTTAAAGTTGCTCCAATTACACCTCTGGCTCCTCTGTTTTCAGTATTATCCCTGAGCTCCAACACCGCCAGTTGGCGCTCGGAAGTGCCGTCTGCACAGTCAACACTTGCTGCCGTGTTATTGGGGTTCAGTAACGTCAGCTGTTCCCCTGCTGTGCGGACGGCAATTTCTCCTGCTCTGTCCACATTCTCACTACTACAGATTTTAAAGTTGCTCCAATTACACCTCTGGCTCCTCTGTTTTCAGTATTATCCCTGAGCTCCAACACCGCCAGTTGGCGCTCGGAAGTGCCGTCTGCACAGTCAACACTTGCTGCCGTGTTATTGGGGTTCAGTAACGTCAGCTGTTCCCCTGCTGTGCGGACGGCAATTTCTCCTGCTCTGTCCACATTCTCACTACTACAGATTTTAAAGTTGCCCCAATTACACCTCTGGCTCCTCTGTTTTCAGTATTATCCCTGAGCTCCAACACGGCCAGTTGGCGCTCGGAAGTGCCGTCTGCACAGTCAACACTTGCTGCCGTGTTATTGGGGTTCAGTAACGTCAGCTGTTCCCCTGCTGTGTGGACTGCAATTTCTCCTGCTCTGTCCACATTCTCACTACTACAGATTTTAAAGTTGCTCCAATTACACCTCTGGCTCCTCTGTTTTCAGTATTATCCCTGAGCTCCAACACCGCCAGTTGGCGCTCGGAAGTGCCGTCTGCACAGTCAACGCTTGCTCCAGTGTTATTGGGGTTCAGTAACGTCAGCTGATCCCCAGCTGTGTGTCCGGCAAATTCTCCTGCTTTGTCCACATCCACTGTACTACGGATTTAAAACCTCCTCCAAATACACCTCTGGCTCCTCTGTTTTTAGTATTTACCCTGGGCTCCAATACCGCTAGTTGCTGCTCAGAAGTGCCGTCTGCACAGTCAACGCTTGCTCCAGTGTTATTGGGGTTCAGTAACGTCAGCTGATCCCCAGCTGTGTGTCCGGCAAATTCTCCTGCTTTGTCCACATCCACTGTACTACGGATTTAAAACTTGCTCCAATTACACCTCTGGCTCCACTCTGTTTTTAGTATTTACCCTGGGTTCCAGCACCGCCAGCTGGTTCTCGGTAGTTCCATTTGCTCTTGTACCTTCTACTACCCATCCGGGTACCAGTACCGTCAGCTGGTTCTCGGCAGTGACTTTGGCACGGGTACTCCCTCCTGCCCAGCCTGGTTCCAGCACGCAGCTGTTTCGGGGTAGTGTCAACGTCACTTTGCCTCCAATGCGTTGTCCTGTCGTGTTGCGGTCGGGTTAGCCGACTCTATGGTGCCTGCAGTTTAGGTGACTCCTATGTGGGCTGCGGGATCTGGCAATGAAGGCTGGTTCCACAGTGCCAATAGGACAAGCACCCACTGTAGGACTGTGGGTTTTGGTAACTGCGGCCGGCTCGCGGCCTTGAACTTTTTTTTACATGGGTACCTTCTGCTACCCATCCGGGTTCCAGTACCGTCAGCTGGTTCTCGGCAGTGCCTTTGGATTAGGTGCCTCCTTCTCGGTATCCAAGTTCCACCAACGTCTGCTTGTCCTTGGTAGTGCTTTCTGGCACAGGTACCTCCTGCTTAGTAACCGAGTTCCAGTACCGTCAGCTGGTCTTCGGCAGTTCCATTGGCTCTTGTACCTTCTGCTACCCATCCGGGTTCCAGTACCGTCAGCTGGTCCTCGGTAGTTCCATTTGCTCTTGTACCTTCTACTACCCATCCGTGTTCCAGTACCGCCAGCTGGTTCTCGGCAGTGACTTTGGCACGGGTACTCCCTCCTGCCCAGCCTGGTTCCAGCACGCCAGCTGTTTCCGGGTAGTGTCAACGTCACTTTGCCTCCAATGCGTTGTCCTGTCGTGTTGCGGTCGGGTTAGCCGACTCTATGGTGCCTGCAGTTTAGGTGACTCCTATGTGGGCTGCGGGATCTGGCAATGAAGGCTGGTTCCATAGTGCCAATAGGACAAGCACCCCCTGTAGGACTGTGGGTTTTGGTAACTGCGGCCGGCTCGCGGCCTTGAACTTTTTTTTACATGGGTACCTTCTGCTACCCATCCGGGTTCCAGTACCGTCAGCTGGTTCTCGGCAGTGCCTTTGGATTAGGTGCCTCCTTCTCGGTATCCAAGTTCCACCAACGTCTGATGGTCCTTGGTAGTGCTTTCTGGCACAGGTACCTCCTGCTTAGTAACCGAGTTCCAGTACCGTCAGCTGGTCTTCGGCAGTTCCATTGGCTCTTGTACCTTCTGCTACCCATCCGAGTTCCAGTACCGTCAGCTGGTCTTCGGCAGTTCCATTGGCTCTTGTACCTTCTGCTACCCATCCGGGTTCCAGTACCGTCAGCTGGTCCTCGGTAGTTCCATTTGCTCTTGTACCTTCTACTACCCATCCGGGTTCCAGTACCGTCAGCTGGTTCTCGGCAGTGACTTTGGCACGGGTACTCCCTCCTGCCCAGCCTGGTTCCAGCACGCCAGCTGTTTCCGGGTAGTGTCAACGTCACTTTGCCTCCAATGCGTTGTCCTGTCGTGTTGCGGTCGGGTTAGCCGACTCTATGGTGCCTGCAGTTTAGGTGACTCCTATGTGGGCTGCGGGATCTGGCAATGAAGGTTGGTTCCATAGTGCCAATAGGACAAGCACCCCCTGTAGGACTGTGGGTTTTGGTAACTGCGGCCGGCTCGCGGCCTTGAACTTTTTTTTACATGGGTACCTTCTGCTACCCATCCGGGTTCCAGTACCGTCAGCTGGTTCTCGGCAGTGCCTTTGGATTAGGTGCCTCCTTCTCGGTATCCAAGTTCCACCAACGTCTGCTGGTCCTTGGTAGTGCTTTCTGGCACAGGTACCTCCTGCTTAGTAACCGAGTTCCAGTACCGTCAGCTGGTCTTCGGCAGTTCCATTGGCTCTTGTACCTTCTGCTACCCATCCGGGTTCCAGTACCGTCAGCTGGTCCTCGGTAGTTTCATTTGCTCTTGTACCTTCTGCTACCCATCCGGGTTCCAGTACCGTCAGCTGGTTCTCGGCAGTGCCTTTGGATTAGGTGCCTCCTTCTCGGTATCCAAGTTCCACCAACATCTGCTGGTCCTTGGTAGTGCTTTCTGGCACAGGTACCTCCTGCTTAGTAACCGAGTTCCAGTACCGTCAGCTGGTCTTCGGCAGTTCCATTGGCTCTTGTACCTTCTGCTACCCATCCGGGTTCCAGTACCGTCAGCTGGTCCTCGGTAGTTCCTCAGCTTTCTTATACCTTCTGCTACATTTCCAAGTTCAAGCTTTTTGAAATGGTTCTTGGTAATCACTCTAGATCTCCCTGACGAGGACCCTGAAGACGAGGACCCTGAAGACCAACCCTAAGAAGACGAGGACCCCGAAGACGACGACCCTGAAGACGAGGACCCTGAAGACCACCCCGAAGAAGACGAGGACCCTGAAGACCACCCCGAAGAAGACGAGGACCCCGAAGACGAGGACCCAGAAGACCAACCCGAAGAAGACGAGGACCCCGAAGACGAGGACCCCCGAAGACGACGACCCTGAAGACCACCCCGAAGAAGACCAAGAAGATGACCCTGAAGAAGTTGACCAAGAGGACAAAGAAGAGAAGACAAGCACCAAGATACAGAAGAACAAGAGACAGAAAACCAAGAAGCAGAAATACAAGAAGCTGCAGAACAAAAAGCGGAAGAACATTAAGCATAAGACTAAAAATCAGAGCAAAAGATAATATCTAAATTATAAGCAGAAGATGACTAAGCAGTGTATGGGGGTGAGTCCGTTCCTCCTCGTGGTGCCCCTGGAAAAGACCTGCTGCTGCAGGCCAAACTGAACGCGGACAAATCCTGTTGTAAGTCTTTTGTGACGGGCAGAACGAAAGGTGTAATGTCCAACCTTTAATAGATAACAACTACAGGAATGCCTGCCACAAATAAGAATATGATGAAGAAGAAGAAGATGAAGAAGATGAAGAAGTAGAATATGAAGAATGTAAAAAAAAGGAATAATACGAAGAAGGTGAAGAAGAAGAAGATGAAGAAGGTGAAGAAGAAGTGGATGAAAAAGATGCTGAGGATGATGAAGGAGAAAGTGTGGGAGAAGTAAAAAAGAAGGTGAAGAGCATGGAAGTAGTGAAACATAAATATCTGACAAAATATAAAAATACTTAACATAGTCAATATTTCCGTAACTCAGAACGTCTTAAAAAAAAATATTAATTCTTGCTATTCCATTTGATTGGGCTAAACCTCTATGTCTTTATTGTCTCCCCCACCTCCCCCAATACATTCTACATTATTCTTAGTTGTTTTCCTTTATGTAGAATTAACCTACAAGGAAAGAAAGGGTTTATTTTCATTCCGATATTTCTGTCCCATTGACTTGCATTGGTTTCCGGTATCGGAAACGGCGATATCCGATACTTTTTCGGTATCGGTCCGATCCAATCCGATCCGATATTTCCCTATATCGGAAGGTATCGCTCAACACTACTTGTGAATATGGCAAAATAAATAACCAAAACCAAAAATAATCCTCCACACCTTGGGCTATGTTCACATGTAGCATTTTTGATGCGTTTTTGCACTTTTGCATTGCTTTCAACCAAGACAAATGCATTCACCTGGTAATGTCATTTTAACATTTTACAACCTTATTTGGCCATGTGGTGTGTGACACATCATCAGACACATCCTGTTTCATTTATGATGGAGGGACTCTGAAAGTCACAAAGCCTATTTTTAAAGGGCCATCAGGTGGCCCTTACTATTCTTAAAAGGCCAGCAGTTGGCCCTCGCTATTGTTAGAGAGTCTTCAGCCGGCTATGCTTTGTTGTTCCATTATTAACAAGTGGGTCTCCTATACTGTTATTGCGTATGCAAGGGCTGCCAAAAATTCGGACGTGACCCAATACCCCTTTGAAAAGACATAAAGGAGGGTCTCAGTAAAAAAAAATGTTACCATTTATAAAGGAGCGGGTCTCCTATAGTGGTAATGCCCATGCTGAGACTGCAAGGGCTGCTCAAGGTGTTGCATCACGGACCACGGTCACCCTGGTGATATGGTCGTGGAAAATGAGGATGAGGAGAAGGAGGAGGACAAGAGCAAATAGCCAAAATCAGGAAACGTATACCCATGTGTGGGTGTGAAAAGGTGCATGGGAATACAACTCCCAAAAAAAGACACTGGATTTGAGTTTATGTTACGCTGCTATCATTCGGTGGTGTTGAGAACTCAGGCCCAATCCAGCCCTTGTTCATTTTTATAAGAATCAGCCTGTCAGCATTTTCAGGTGACAGGCGGATGCGCCTATGAGTTATAATTCCGCCAGTGGCACTAAAAACACGCTCTGATGAAACGCTGGCAACATGGCAGGCCAGGACCTCCAAGGCGTAGAGAGCCAGTTCATTCCACGTATCCAGCTTAGATACCCAATAATTATAAGGCACAGCGGAATCACGGAGGACGTTGGTACGGTTGGGAAGGTACTCCCTCAGCATCTTCCCAAAGTTTGCACTCCTTTGAGAGTACCCCGCGCCTCAGGGCTTCTGCGATGGGAGGGGCTGAGAAAACTCTCCCAGAACTTTGACAGTGTTCCCCTGGCTCTGCTGGATGGGAGTTGTGTCTCTCTCGCCTGTATTTCTTGGTTGTCCAACGAAGTATGACCTCTACCGTCAGCGTTTTCAGATGGGAATTTTTTTAATAGTTCGACAACAAGGGCCTTCTGGTACTGCCCCATTTTTATAGACCTGTCCGTCCTCAGAAATAAGAGATATAAAGTTCTTCTTGTAGCGTGGGTCTAGAAGTGTCACCAACCAGTAATGACTGTCACCCAAAATTTTGAGAATGCGAGGGTCTTTGGAAAGGCATAAACTCAGCCATACATGTCAGACTGCTAACAGACAAGACTTCCGTGTCCTCACCAAGAGAACGAGTGACCATGCTCTCCTCCTCCTCCTCTCTGTCCTCAGGCCATCCACACTGAACAGACGGTATGACAGTTGTGCAGGTAGTATCGTCTATATCGCATGAAACTAGCTCATGTTCTTCCTCCTTCTCCTCCTCCTCCTCCTCATTGTCACCCAATCCAAGTTGGGATGAGATGGGGCTGGGCTGTGTGTAATTACCCTGTATGGTTCCCTGCTCCATCTCATGGTGCTCTGTCTGCAATGCATCCTCTTTGATTGTGAGCAGAGAGCGTTTCTGAAGACAGAGAAGCGGAATTATGATGCTAATTATGATGTCATCGCCGCTCACCATGTTGGTGGAATCCTCAAAGTTTTGGAGGATGGTACATATGTCTGACATCTATGTCCACTGCTGAGGTCTTATGTGTAGAGTCTGAACTGAATACCGACGGCCTTGTTGATGCTGATACTCAACAACTACCCTCTTCTGCTCACAAATCCTTCCCAACATCTGCAGTGTAGAGTTCCAATTCATGGGGACATCACGGAAACTGCTGAACCACGAGGTTAAGCACATAGGCCAGGCAGGGTACATGTGTGAGCTTGCCTCGCCTCAGAGCCAAAACCAGGTTCTGGCCATTGTTACACATGACCATGCCTGGCTGTAGGTTGAACGGTGTCAGCCACAGATCTGCCTGCTCTTTCAGAGCTGTCCACAACTCTTCAGCATTGTTCGGTTTGTCACCTTAGCATATTAGCTTCAGCACAGCCTGTTGCCACTTGGCCGAGGAAGTGCTGCAGTGCTTTGGCCTTGTGACTGATGTGATCATTTTGGAGATGGAAGCTGAAGAGGATGAGGAGGTGTAGGAGCTGTAGAATGTGGGGGCAACCCTGATTGACCCAGAGCCCGCAATCCTCGGCATCAGATGGACGTGTTCCGTCCCAAGGTTCGACTGGGTCCCGGCTTCCACTATATTACCCAGTGTGCCGTCAGCGAGATGTGCTTGTCCACATGTCCGTGGTTAGGTGGACTTTCCCAGTAACTGCGTTGTTGAAGGCACGGCTAATGTTTTGGGACATGTGTTCTTATAATGCGGTAACAGCACACGGGAAAAAATAGTGGCGGCTGGGGACCGAGCACCGAGGGACGGCCACCACCATCAGGTTGCGAAAAGCTTCCGTCTCCACGAGCCTAAAAGGCCAAATTTCGCGAGCAAGTATTCGCAAAATGTTTGAATTTAGTAGTGTAACCTGTGTGGCATTGGCTGCGTATTTGTGCTTGCTTTCCAAGGACTGGGATAGGGGCAACTGAACGCTGTGCTGGGACAAGGACGTGCTGGCTGATGATGTTAGTTGAGAGTGTGCAACGACAGGTGCAAGACGGGAGGCATCTTGGCATGCACCATGGACAGGGGATAAAGGTGCACGCACAACAGTGGAAGAAGCAGTGGTTTCTCAGTCAGAAACTGGTTCTAGACCCTGGGGTTCGGCCCACTTAGTCGGGTGATTTGCTGCCACGTGCATGATCATGCTGGCGGTGGTCAGGCTGCCAGTTTTGCTACCCTGGCTGATACTGACCTGGCAGGTGGTGCAAATGGCCCTTTTGGGGTTATCTGCAGAGTCTATGAAAAACAATGAGACTCGGGAAGACCTAACAGTTGTACTGGCAACTTCCGCTGTGTTGGTATTACGGGGAACGCTTTCCCGCCTTGTGTCTGCGGCCACTGCACTACTTCTTACTGCCTGTTGTGGTGCTACGCCTCCCCCTGTGTGCTGCTGTCCTCTCTCTGTATGTCCCCCTGCCAGGTTGGGTCAGTTATTTTAACATCTACCACCTCGTCTTCCACTTCCGCACACAATTGTGCCTCATCATCATCCACCTCTTGCGACAGTAATTGCACTTTCCCACCATTGCCGTCGTGTGACCGTGGCTGCTCCAATTATTGGGCATCGCTGCACGTGTTCCTCTCTTGACTCGCTTGAAGCTGGCCAGACGAGAGCCCGAATCTACAAATGGAAAAGTTGACAGCTCTTCTGAGAGTACAAGTGTGGGATCAGTTGTCTCCGGGCACTCGGCAGTGTGGGAGAAAGGAGGATCTGGGTGAGGAATATGCGGTCCAGACTTACGGCTACTGAGACTTGACCGTGTGGAATACAGGGTGGAGGTGGTGGTGGCAAAGTGACTGGAAGGATTATCTGCTATCGATCAAATAACTTTCTCACACTGCTCTGTTCAATAGTGGTGTTCTGCAGTCCCTTAGTAATTAGGATAGGAAGGTCGAACGACAAGATGTGGGTGTTTGTTGTGGCACAATTTTAGCTTGGCCTCGGCCTCCGCATGCACCGTCACCATCACGTCCTCTTCCCCATCCCTTACCATGCAACTTGCCCATTTTAAATGGAGAGCAATATTTTCCACGTTCACTACAAATAGCTGGATTTGAACACCAGTTATATTTGATACGTCTGACGGAAAACCACGGTTTTAAACAGCAGACCTGTATTTTACTAATACTACTCTTCACAGCGATCTCGTGTGAATAACTTCACTGACACACTGCAACAAAATGTAAATGGAGGACAATATTTTCCACGTTCACTAAAAATTTCTGGATTGTTATCGCTGTAATATGGAAAGGAGCTGGCTGTATTCTGCAGTGCTAAAAAGCAAATGGAGCAGAAAAATGGTGTATTCTGGATTGTTTATTAAGCAAATAAACAGGATTAAGATAAAAAGACATTTGCCCTGGTTCCTGATATCTGGGGCTATGTTTATGAATATCTGTAACATCAGAAGCAGACAGAACGTGCAATGAACCCTCTTGCACTATACTCACTGCAGTCTGCCACATACACTTCCTGCCTGAATAACTCATACTATCACCACTGAATATATGCAGCTGGATTAGTCCTCAGAAGGACTGTTAGCTCAAATGGATATATAGATATGCTGTGGAATACAATGGCGCATGGTCCATAGAGGCAGACCACGCTGACGCTATGGAGCCTGTGAGCCTTCAGGGCCCGGGAGTCAGGAGATGGAATCTGCACTGTAATACTTGTGTGTCCTGCAGCGAGCACAGAGCCAGCTTACTGTATAGCCACTGCTCCCCCTACTTCCTCCCTTGCTCTGATCTCCCCCTCCTGCTCTGCAATTACCCCAAGATAGCTCTGCAGTCGGGCCCAAGGAGGAGGGGAGGCTGCTCCACAGAGAAGATGTAAGAACCTGCATCATGTGCAACCATCTACAGAAAGGGTATATCCATGTGCAGTGCGTGGGTATAAATACACTGCTTCAAAAAAATTAAGGGAAATATTCTCATTGAATACTTTGTTCTGTACAAAGTTGAATGTGGTGACTACAAAATCACACAAAAATCATCAATGGAAATCAAATGTATTAACCAATGGAGGCCTGGATTTGGAGTCACCCCCAAAATTAAAGTGGAAAAACAGACTGCAGGCTGATCGAAAGAAAGAAATGCCTCCCCACACCATAACTTACCCACTACCAAACCGGTCATGCTGAAGGATGTTGCAGGCAGCAGATCGCTCTCCACGGCGTCACGTCTATCACATGTGCTCAGTGTGAACCTGCTTTCGTCTGTGAAGAGCACAGGGCGCCAGTGGCGACTTTGCCAATCCTGGTGTTCTGTGGCAAATGCCAAGCGTCCTGCACGGTGTTGGGCTGTGAGCACAACCCCCATCTGTGGACGTTAGGCCCTCATACCACCCTCATGGAGTTGGTTTTTAACCGTTTGTGCAGACACATGCACATTTGTAGCCTGCTGGAGGTCATTTTGCAGGGCTCTGGTAGTGCTCCTCCTGTTTCTCCTTGCACAAAGGCAGAGGTAGCGGTCCTGCTGCTGGTTTGTTGCCCTCCTACGGCCCCCTCCACGTCTCCTGCTGTACTGGTCTGTCTCCTGGTAGCGCCTCCAGCCTCTGGACACTACACTGACAGACACAGCAAACCTTCTTGCCACAGCTCGCATTGATGTGCCATCCTGCATGAGCTGCACTACCTGAGCCACTTCTGTGGGTTGTAAAGTCCGTCTCATGCTACCACGAGTGTGAAAGCACAACCAACATTCAAAAGTGACCAAAACATCAGCCAGAGAGCATTGGTACTGAGATGTGGTCCGTGGTCCCCACCTGCAGAACCACTCCTTTATTGAGGGTGTCTTGATAATTGCCAATAACTTCCATCTATTGTCTATTCTATTTGCACAACAGCATGTGAAATTGATTGTCAATCAGTGTTGCTTCCTAAGTAGTGTTGAGCCACCCCCGTAGTGTTCGAGTTCGGTTCGGTTCGTCGAACACCCGTGTGTTCGCCGAACTGTTCGTCGAACTGTTCGTCGAACACCTTCGAACACCGTTAAAACCAATGGCAGGCAAACAAAAACACATAGAAACACATAGAAAACACCTTCAAAGGTGTCCAAAAGCTGACAAACTGCTCAGAAGACATAACTAACACATGGAAAAGTGACAAGTACATATAGTCATGCGAAAAGAAAAGAGGTGGAGGAGTAAAAGGAGGGGGAGACACAGATATAGGCATGTCATGCCCTTCTAAAATCCAAAAAGTGAGAAGCCGACACGGCCAGTCCGCTCCTGCCCGTGCCACCTCCGTGTCGCCGGGTTTGTGCCAGAGCCGCGGTGAACCCTGACGGCCAGCCCCCCTCTCCCAATACTGGTGCCTGTCCGCTGGTGGGTCGAGCGAGCCCCCCTGTGGTGGAGGCAGCTCTAAGCTTTTTAATTTAAATTGTCTCTCTAATTTGAATGAATACACTTTAAATCCATTTACAAGGATCTATTGGAGGGCAAGTCTCATGCCAGCAGCCGCGGTAATTCCAGCTCCAGTAGCGTCCACTAAAGCTGCTGCAGTTAAAAAGCTTTTATAAGGATCGAGCTCGGCTGTCCACCGCAAGGCATCCTACTGCCAGTCCCAGCCCCTATGCCTTGGGGTGCCTCCTGATGCTCTTCACTAAGTATCCCATGGTCCCGAAGCATTTCCTTTGAAAAAATTAAGTGTCTAAACTACAGGTGGTGCAGCTTGCTTAACAGCCGGGATAATCCGCTCACTAGCAGACACTGCTACTAGGCACAAAGTATTTCCTGGGCTAGATGCAGTTAAAAATTTGTAATTAGATACTCTCGTTGGATGCTGAGAAAGCATTCCATAGAGTCTCCTGGCACGCCATATATGATTCTCTTAAAAAGCTTGGGGTAGGGGTCTAGGGGACCCTTTTATAGCCAAAATCACGGCCCTGTATCGCAATACGTCACCTAGGCTGAAGATAAATGGAACTGTAGCACCCTGAGGGCTCGGTTGCTACAGACGTATTGCACCTCACCCAGAGGTGTGATATCTCACTCTCAGGTAAGGATGGAGTGTGGATCAGGACCCGACACCTGCATGCATTACACCACATTGCCGTGGGGCAGGGCGACCAATATGCCCCTGAGATGGGCACGACAGTCCCTGTCCCTGGCTGGAGTGGGGGGAGGGAACACTGAGGAAGGGGAACCCTGTAGTGCAGGAGCAGGGAGGAAGCAGTTCCTGGGTGCATTGAGAAGGGAGTATAAAAGGTGGGCACCATCTTAGTTCAGTGCAGAGAAGTCTGAGCAGAAGTGGCAGGGAGCAGGGGCTCTGCATGAGCTCTGCTCCGGAGGCGGGCCTAGTAACAGAGGCCCAGGCCTGGAAGAGGGAGAAGGAAGGAAGAGGAGCGGAGAAGGCTCCAGGAACGAGGAATGAAGGGATCCCAGGGGTGCGGACGGGCGAGTCGCCACCGCACGCCCGAATCCACCTGCGTGGAGGGGTCAGGCCAAAGGGGGAGACCGGTCCCCGAACTAGTGGAGGCAGGAAACGACCCTCAGCTAGAAACCGGAGGCTCTGACATTTTATGTGGCGCAGCCCCTCGCTACACCCGCTAGGAAGGCACCACATAGGGTCAGGGAAACTGGCGCCAAGTTTACCAAGAGGAGGCCCGAGGCAGCCGGACAGAAGTGTTGGTAAGAAAGGCCAGACAAAGGACACACAAAGGGGGTCCTGTGAAGTGCTCCAAAGTTATCTGGGAGTTTTCTGAGCCCCTCACCTGGTGAGCACAGTACGACGTGGGCAGCCGTTACCTGCAGACGTGGTCTGGATAATAAGAACTGTGAGTAAAGGCCCTGAACTGCATCACTGACTCCGTGTCGTTACTGCTGCTGCCCTGCACCATCAACCCCATCCTCCGCATACACTGCCCTGAGGCTATACTCCTCCCGTGGGGAGTTATGCTACGCTCTGCTGCACCCACAACACCAGCCTCAGTGGTCTGCCCTGTAGCGGCGGTTCACTCTGACCGCAATCCACGGGTGGCGTAGTTGGACATTTAAACATGAAAACCACATAAATAGTTCCGCCACTGGTTTGACCGCCCTGAGCCACGGAACTGGGTCGCCGCCACGAAGACTACAACCACCAGCATCCACCAAAAAGGGTCCGGCTCCGGGTGTCCCAAGGCCCAGGGGGTGCGTCAGAACATTTTCATCACCTTTCACAATCACCAATGGGACAAGGCAGTGATGTCCTCTGTCCCCTCTCTTATATATCCTAGTGACGGAGCACCTGCTCTCATCAATTCGCCATAACCCCAATATTAGGTGGATTGAGGTGGGAGGCACCGAGTACAAGTGCTCTCTATTTGCTGATGATGTCCTAGTATATATCACTCAATCACATATATCCATCCATGCTGTTATGGCTGAAATAGATCACTTTGTTACATGGTAAAATTTTAAAATCAATGCAGCGAAGTCTGAGGCCCTCGATGTCTCCCTCCCCAAATCCATATAGGATTCCATCCAGTCCAACTTTCCCTTTGCCTGGCCCTCACAGGGTATCAAATACTTAGGAATTCCTATTCATAGAGACCTCTCCCATCTATGTTATCTTAATTTTGGGCCCTTTATTGAACAACTCCATACAGACCACGGTTGGCAAGTTAGAACTGTAAGATTCACTACGTGAACCACTGGTGTTTTGTGGAGAAGCACATGTACACTGCGTTCCAAATTATTATACAAAAAGTGTTTAGGAGTGATAAGGGAAGAATTTGTTTGTTTGTCAGTTAAACTCATTGATGGTGATGTGTGTCAGGGCTCTTTATATCACTGTAAGCAATTGCAGACACCTGTGCTAATTAGTTTGGCAGGTGTGTCCAATGAAAGGCAAGACTACTTAAGAAGGCTCTCTCACATTATTAAGCAGCCTACATTTTCTGCCAAAATGGGAAAGAAAAAGGATGTGTCGGCTGCTGAGAAGCAACAAATTGTGGAGTGTTTAGGTCAAGGCATGACTACAATCAACATTGTGCGATGATCAGGATGAAGTGTCTTGGCAATCAAGAAGTATGTAGCTGATTCACAGTACACACGTGTGCGTGCTGATAAGGGCAAATTGAGGACTCTTTCCTACAGGCAATTACGTCAGGTTGAAAGAGCAGCGGCAAAAAAGCCTTGTCATAGCAGCAGACAAGTTTTTGAAGCTGCTTGTGCCTCCAACGTCCCCCGAACAACAAGATGCAGGGTCCTTCAGAGGTTTGCAGCTGTGCATGCGCCATCCTGTCGACCTCCTCTATCCACTTCACACAAGCAGAAACGGCTCCAGTGGGCCAAACATTACATGAAGACTGATTTCAAAACTGTTTTGTTCACGGATGAGTGCCGTGCAGCGCTCGATGGTCCAGATGGATGGAGTGGAGGATGGCTGGTTGATGGACACCCCACGCAAACACGGCTACAGCGCCAACAAGGAGGAGGTGGAGTAATGTTTTGGGCTGGAATCATGGGGAGAGAGATTGTCGGCCCCTTTAGGATCCCTGAAGGCGCTAAAGATGAACTCCATAATGTATGTGGATTTTCTCAAACAGCACTTCCTGCCATGGTTCAAGAAGAAGAACCGTGTATTTCACAGCAAGATCATTTTTCTGCATGATAATGCACCATCTCATGCTGCACATAAAACATCTGCATCTCTGGCTGATATGAGCATAAAAGGGGACAAACTTATGGTGTGACCCCCATGCTCCCCTGACCTCTACCCCATTCAGAACCTTTGGAGCATCATTAAAAGGAGTGTCTATGATGGCGGGAGGCAGTTCACATCTAAGCAACAGCTCTGGGAGGGTATTCTGTCCTCATGCAAAACAATTGAAGCAGAAACCATCCAAAACCTGACAAATTCAATGGACGAGAGAGTTCAGAAGCTCCTTTCGAACAAGGGGTCCTATGTGAAAATGTAACATCACCTAGAATAAAGTTTTGAGTTGAAAACTGTTTGATTTCAGTTTCTAACAACCTGCTAATGCTTATAATTTCAAAAATGACCATTTTTTTGGTCTTTATTAAAATGAAAAGGTTGATCGAAAAGTTTGGGGGATCTAAGAGTGTGGCAAGCCAGTAGTCATGATTACTTCGAATTCTGACAATATGAGGGTCATGCTGCAGGTAGTGCAGCAAGAAGGCACTTATGTGCCTTGCGCATCTCGGAGCCCCAAAATTATTTTCCGGGCTAGATGCAGCTAAAAATTATTTTTAATTTTAAATCTGGTGAAGCTTTAGTATAGATGGCCTAATAGGATCAGTGCTGCACACTGCTACAAAGCCCAAATTATTTTCCAGTCAAGATACAGATAAACATGATTAGTAATTTGAAAGCTTAAAACGGTTGGTAGGGTGATTTTAACCAATCATCAAGCTTTTACTCTCCCCAGGATGACACAGGGGTAGAAAAGTCGTTTCGGATCCATGATTTGTTCATCTTTATGAACGTGAGTCTGTCTACATTATCAGTGGAGAGCCGCGTGCGCTTATCTGTCAGCACACCACCAGCAGCGCTGAACACACGTTCAGACAGAACGCTGGCTGCGGGGCATGACAAGATCTCCAAGGCGTAAGTGGCTAGCTCCGGCCATTTATCCTGATTGGAAGCCCAAAAAGAGCAAGGGTCCAGTGACACAGTCGTGGCTTCAATGTTTACTTGGAGATACTCCTGTACCATCGTCTCTAGGCGTTGACTATGTGTCAGACTTCTTGTCTCCTGTGGCCTTGCAAAGGATGGGCTAAAAAAGTGGTGAAATGATTCCGTAAAATTGATGTTACCAGCAGATACTGTGGTTCTGTTACGGTTTGAGTGCTGAACACTTGACGGTCCCACGGTTGGCAAGTTGGAACTGTGAGATTCACTACGTGCACCACTGGTATTTTGTGGAAAAGCACATGTAAGATTCTGCAACAGTCTCTGCTGATACTCCTGCATGCGTGCATCCCTTTCTATGGCAGGAATAATTTCTGCAAATTTACTTTTGTACCGGGGATCTAACAGTGTGGCAACCCAGTAGTCAGGATTATTTCTAATTCTCACAATTCGAGGGTCATGTTGCAGGTAGTGCAGCAAGAAGGCACTCGTGTGTTGCGCATCCAGGAGCACCAAGTCCCTGTTGTGTTGATGGCGAGGTAACAATCATGCTTCCTTCCTCTGTCCTCTCCCCCCAACCTCGCACAACAGAAATGTGATCAAGGTCTCCCTCATCTGATGAGTCTTCCATCAGTTCGTCCTCCACTTCTTCCTGGGCTCCTGCACCTTCCTCACTAGTTTGGCTGCTACCATGCGCCCTGGTAAAACCATCTCCCCCACCCTCACATGCCTGCCGCCTTGGTGCTGCCGACCGTCTGGACCTTGCAGATGTTAGCCCTTCCGCATACAACTCCTCCTCCTCTACTTCCTCCACCTCCTCTTGTGCCACCACCTGACTCCGAATTCTGTTTAACATGTGCTCCAGCATGTAAATCACCGGAATAGTCATGCTGATAATGGCATCGTCAGCACTAAACATCTTCGTCGCCATTTCAAAACTGTGCAGAAGGGTGCATAGGTCCCTGATCTGAGACCACTCCTCCAGCGTGATTTGCCCCACCTCTGAATCTCGTTGGCCCAGGCTATACGTCAGAACGTATTGCACCAGGGCTTGTCGGTGCTGCCACAGTCGCTGCAACATGTGCAGAGTTGAATTCCACCGGGTAGGCACATCGCATTTTAGCCGGTGAAGTGGCAGGCCCAACGACTTCTGTAGAGATGTAAGTCGCTGAGCTGCGGGATGCGAACGGCGGAAGTGAGCACACAGCGACCGTGCCCTCTGCAGAAGGCCATCTAGTCTGGGATAGTGGGCTAAAAATTGCTGGACAACCAGGTTCAACACGTGAGCCATACAAGGCACGTGTGTGACATTGCCCCGGCGAAGGGCCGCACCCAGGTTTGCAGCATTGTCGCACACGGCCTTCCCTGGTTTCAGGTCCAGTGGAGACAACCATTCATGAAATTGGTTCTCCAGAGCTGACCACAACTCCTCAGCTGTGTGACTCACATTTCCCAGACATTTCAATGTAAAAACCGCCTGATAACGTTGAGCCCTACTGCCAGCATAGTAAGGAGGTGTGCAGGATCCCTTCTGCGCAGTTAGAAAGCTTGTGGCATGACCAGACAGGCTTTGGGTGCAGGTGGAAGACCGAGAGGAGGTTGAGGAGGCAGAAGCAGTGGAGGAACTTTGACATAAAGAGGATTGACGCACAACTCGTGGGGACGGCAAGACTTGGACAGCAGCCCCTTGTCCTGCTGTCACCATAGTTACCCAGTGCCCAGTCAGCGACATGTAACGCCCCTGTCCATGCCTACTCGTCCAAGTGTCTGTGGTGAAATGCACCCTGTCACACACAGAGTTTCTCAAAGAAGCGGTGATGTTGTGTGCGACATGCTGGTGGAGCGCAGGCACACCTTTCTTTGAGAAGTAGTGCCGACTGGGCATCTGGTACTGGGGCACTGCGACGGACATAAGGTCTCGAAAATCCTCTGTGTCCACCAGGCGGAAAGGCAGCATTTCTGTAGCCAAGAGCTTGCAGATGGTTAAATTCAACCTCTTAGCTTTCTCATGGCTAGGAGGAAATGGTCTTTTACTTGTCCACATCTGAGGGACCGAGGGCTCGCTATTGTGCTTAGACGGGGTTGATAAGGGTGTCCCCGGCAAACTGCCGGTCTGTGAGGAAGATGCAGGCGGACATGTTAGGTTGCCTTGATCCAAAGGTGGTGCTATAGATGTCGGACAGCGCTCAACACCAGCTGGTGTTACCACCTCCAAAGAAAATGATGACCTGCCAATCACGCTGGCTGTTGCGGGTAAAGAGGTGGCAGGTCTGCGCCCCAAAACAGGTGTGACTGCTGTCCCCCCAGTCACAGAGGATGAAGAGGCCGCGGATGCACAAGATATGGCAGACGGTGATTGGCCCGGCCGGCTAGGCCGCATTGTAGCACACTGAGCTTCCCACTGCAACTTATGCTTCATGTCCATGTGCCGGTTCATGCATGAAGTACTCAAACTATGTATTTTTTGGCCTCTACTTAGCTTTTGCTGACAAATGTTACAGATAACACGAGTTGGGTCATCTTTATCGATCTGAAAAAATGCCCAGGCTATGCAAGGCTTAGCACCCATGCGACCTGAAGAGCCACCACGACTTGTGGTGAGAGGCAGAGTTGTGTTTGAGGATGCAGTTGTTGACGTGCTTCCAGTACTACGTCTCTGTCCAGGAAGGCGCAACCTGACCTCGTCGTCACTAGCATCTTCCTCCACCTCCTCTGCTGACCTCATCTCTTGGCTGACTGTGGGTTGACAGTAAGTGGGATCTCCGACCTCATCATCATCACCCTGTGCGTTATCACACCCGTCGTCCTCAGAGCCAACCTGTTCCTGCCCTGACAAAAAACTAAAGTTGTCGCTCCAATCAGGTATTTGAGTCTTATCATCGTCTTCCTCATTGTCTCCACCAACAGGAGTTACAGTTTGGGAATGAGGGTCTACATTATGGTCAGAACCTTCTGCGTCTGGTCCTGGATCCGACTCATAAAGATTCTGGGCATCAGTGCAGATCATTTCCTCGTCTGGATTCACAGAAGCGCTGGAGTCGACCTCTGATTCCCAGGCTATAGTATGAGTAAACAGCTCTGCAGACTCAACCATCTGTTCTACCTCATACTCAGACGGGCAGCTGGAGATTTGGGAGCTGTGAGGAAGCAAGTGCGATTTGGGTGACACCTTTGAGGACTGGAGTATTTGTGATGTTGAAGTTGATGTGGAGGAGAGCCCACTTAAAGGAGCACTTGATATCCGTTGAAGCACCTGCTGTTTTTGTGCCTCATCTGGAATTTGTAGCGATTGGCGTGGCCGTAAGAAAGGGATCTTATCACATTGTCCGCTAAAAGAAGTAGACATTTTAGTTTGGCTGGAAGATGGTCTTTCTTCTGCAGATGTTACTGTTGCTTTAACACCTACCCCACGGACACAACCTTTTTTCCCCTTCCCAACACGCCTATTCCCCTTTCCACCAGCAGCAGGCCTTTTTCCACTCATTTTGGTGGTTAACTAATTCACAACTCTGGAGTTGTTTGCACAAAAAAACAATGGATGGTAACCGAGCAGAACTGAGTGGCCAAACTGGTATTAGGCCAAAACTATTGGCTGGGTTAGATGCAGAAAAAAATTATTTTGAATTTGCAACCTGATGGAGGTCAGTATAGATGGACTAATAGACCAAGTCCCACACACCGCTAGAAGCCCAACTATTTTTTCAGAGCTAGATGCAGAAAAAAATTATATTCAATTTGCAACCTGCTGGAGGTCAGTATAGAAGGACTAATAGAACAAGTCCCACACACTGCTAGAAGCCCAAATATTTTTTCAGAGCTAGATGCAGAAAAAAATTATTTTTAATTTGCAACCTGATGGAGGTCAGTATAGATGGACTAATAGACCAAGTCCCACACACTGCTAGAAGCCCAAATATTTTTTCAGAGCTAGATGCAGAAAAAAATTTTTTTTAATTTGCAACCTGATGGAGGTCAGTATAGATGGACTAATAGACCAAGTCCCACACACTGCTAGAAGCCCAAATATTTTTTCAGAGCTAGATGCAGAAAAAAATTATATTCAGTTTGCAACCTGATGGAGGTCAGTATAGATGGACTAATAGAATGATGCTATGCCCAAAAGATTTTACTTCACTAGGTGCAGTAAAAAAATTGGTATTCTATACACAGGTGTTATATCTTGCAACACAGATAGGCTACTCCACTGACTAACACACTCTGCAATAGGCCAAAAAGGATTAGCTTTGCTAGATTCAGCCAAATGCTGTGAAAAAACTTGCACAGCACTGGCACAGACCTGCCTGGCAAAAACTGATAGGAACTGATGTAACCTAGTCCTGAAAAGGACTCCAATTACAATTAGTCTTTACTCCCACAACCTATCTATTTAAGAGCACAGACCTCCCTGATAAAAGTCGTAGGAAATGCTGTAACCTAGTCCTTAAAAGGACTGCAATCACAACTATTCCCTACTCCCAAGCTATCTGTATATTTGTGCGAAAATTGGCTTGAAATTAACAAGGTATAGCGCACACAGCAACAGCGGTGCCGTCCAACACGCAGCTGCAGCAGTGAGAAAATGGTGGCGACGGGGAAAATGGCTTGGTCTTATAGGGCAAGGACATGTGACATACACTGCCAATGACACATGCCCTTGCTTGTGTGAAAAAAAGCACTTCGCTCCGTGTGTGCGCTGCTGATAGGCTGACAGATTGCACCTCCCCACTGCAAATGCGGGAAAGAGAAAAAAAAATGGAGATCTTCATTGTTCCTGCAGAGATCCATCCCCTGCCCCTCCCCCCACCCCGCTGTACACTCAAACTGCGTATTAACATTAATTTTCATCATTACTGAGAAAAAATCCAGTTATGATTTTGGTGCACGAACAGTTATCGAACATAACCTCGAACAGCCGAATTTTTCTCAAATTGTTCGTGTTCGCCGAACGGCTCGAACACCGCCCAAAACAGCTCGAATTTGAGATTGGCGAACAGTTCGAGTAGAACAACGCTCATCTCTATTCCTAAGTGGACAGTTTGATTTCACAGAAGTTTGATTTACTTGGAGTTATATTCTGTTGTTTAAGTGTTCCCTTTATTTTTTTGATCTAATATGTTTGTATAGAAGTGTGTAATATGTCATGTCTATGTATTTTTGTACATATGTGTATTTGATGCCCGTGTATTTATCTGTGAGTACATCCATGTATTCACATATGCAGGGCCGGCGTCAGCACCCAGGCAAGTACCGGGACCCTGGACCTTCACGTGCACTGCGCACGGCCATGTCAGGTGAAGTGCCGGCAATCAAGCAGCGCCAGATGTCCTACGCAAATGCCGTGGAAGTGGTCCGGGCCCTGACGGCGAGTGAGTCCCCCTGATGATCCAGGGAATTGTCTGTGACACGCCAGCAGCACTGCACTGACACACGCCTGAGGAGCAGCTGGACAGGACACAGGCCGGGCAGGTGAGTGAGGTTTGTTGCCGGCTTCCCCAAACCCCATAATAAAAATAATTCTAATGTGTGTGTGTATGTGTATGACTGTGTATATATATTTATATATGTATTTTTATGAATGTGTTCAAATATGTACATATGCCTGTATGCACGTGTCTGCTTATTGTTTGTGTACATTACTGTGTACCATGTACTGTGTGTGTACGTGCATCTCTGCATACTGTTTGTGTGTGTGCATGTCTGCGTTCTGTGTGTGTGCATGTTTGCATGTGTGAAGGATAAGTAGGCAGGCTGGGTCCTGTGTTGTAAGCCTATATTTCTCTGCGTCATGTGACACTCCCTCTCCCTTCATTCCTCCTCTGCATCTGACGCAGCGACATGATGACGCGTCACGCTGTGTCAGACAGTGGAGCTGGCAGCTGCTGAGGTGATGACTAGAGATGAGCGTTGTTCTACTCGAACTGTTCGCCAATCTCAAATTCGAGCTGTTTTGGGCGGTGTTCGAGCCGTTCGGCGAACACGAACAATTTGAGAAAAATTCGGCTGTTCGAGGTTATGTTCGATAACTGTTCGTGCACCAAAATCATAACTGGATTTTTTCTCAGTAATGATGAAAATTAATGTTAATACGCAGTTTGAGTGTACAGCGGGGTGGGGGGAGGGGCAGGGGATGGATCTCTGCAGGAACAATGAAGATCTCCATTTTTTTTTCTCTTTCCCGCATTTGCAGTGGGGAGGTGCAATCTGTCAGCCTATCAGCAGCGCACACACGGAGCGAAGTGCTTTTTTTCACACAAGCAAGGGCATGTGTCATTGGCAGTGTATGTCACATGTCCTTGCCCTATAAGACCAAGCCATTTTCCCCGTCGCCACCATTTTCTCACTGCTGCAGCTGCGTGTTGGACGGCACCGCTGTTGCTGTGTGCGCTATACCTTGTTAATTTCAAGCCAATTTTCGCACAAATATACAGATAGCTTGGGAGTAGGGAATAGTTGTGATTGCAGTCCTTTTAAGGACTAGGTTACAGCATTTCCTACGACTTTTATCAGGGAGGTCTGTGCTCTTAAATAGATAGGTTGTGGGAGTAAAGACTAATTGTAATTGGAGTCCTTTTCAGGACTAGGTTACATCAGTTCCTATCAGTTTTTGCCAGGCAGGTCTATGCCAGTGCTGTGCAAGTTTTTTTCACAGCATTTGGCTGAATCTAGCAAAGCTAATCCTTTTTGGCCTATTGCAGAGTGTGTTAGTCAGTGGAGTAGCCTATCTGTGTTGCAAGATATAACACCTGTGTATAGAATACCAATTTTTTTACTGCACCTAGTGAAGTAAAATCTTTTGGGCATAGCATCATTCTATTAGTCCATCTATACTGACCTCCATCAGGTTGCAAACTGAATATAATTTTTTTATGCATCTAGCTCTGAAAAAATATTTGGGCTTCTAGCAGTGTGTGGGACTTGGTCTATTAGTCCATCTATACTGACCTCCATCAGGTTGCAAATTAAAAATAATTTTTTTCTTCATTTAGCTCTGAAAAAATATTTGGGCTTCTAGCAGTGTGTGGGACTTGTTCTATTAGTCCTTCTATACTGACCTCCAGCAGGTTGCAAATTGAATATAATTTTTTTCTGCATCTAGCTCTGAAAAAATAGTTGGGCTTCTAGCGGTGTGTGGGACTTGGTCTATTAGTCCATCTATACTGACCTCCATCAGGTTGCAAATTAAAAATAATTTTTTTCTGCATCTAGCTCTGAAAAAATATTTGGGCTTCTAGCAGTGTGTGGGACTTGGTCTATTAGTCCATCTATACTGACCTCCATCAGGTTGCAAATTAAAAATAATTTTTTTCTGCATCTAGCTCTGAAAAAATATTTGGGCTTCTAGCAGTGTGTGGGACTTGTTCTATTAGTCCATCTATACTGACCTCCATTAGGTTGCAAATTCAAAATAATTTTTTTCTGCATCTAGCTCTGAAAAAATATTTGGGCTTCTAGCAGTGTGTGGGACTTGGTCTATTAGTCCATCTATACTGACCTCCATCAGGTTGCAAATTAAAAATAATTTTTTTCTTCATTTAGCTCTGAAAAAATATTTGGGCTTCTAGCAGTCTGTGGGACTTGTTCTATTAGTCCTTCTATACTGACCTCCAGCAGGTTGCAAATTGAATATAATTTTTTTCTGCATCTAGCTCTGAAAAAATAGTTGGGCTTCTAGCGGTGTGTGGGACTTGGTCTATTAGTCCATCTATACTGACCTCCATCAGGTTGCAAATTAAAAATATTTTTTTTCTGCATCTAGCTCTGAAAAAATATTTGGGCTTCTAGCAGTGTGTGGGACTTGGTCTATTAGTCCATCTATACTGACCTCCATCAGGTTGCAAATTAAAAATAATTTTTTTCTGCATCTAGCTCTGAAAAAATATTTGGGCTTCTAGCAGTGTGTGGGACTTGGTCTATTAGTCCATCTATACTGACCTCCATTAGGTTGCAAATTAAAAATATTTTTTTTCTGCATCTAGCTCTGAAAAAATATTTGGGCTTCTAGCAGTGTGTGGGACTTGTTCTATTAGTCCTTCTATACTGACCTCCAGCAGGTTGCAAATTGAATATAATTTTTTTCTGCATCTAGCTCTGAAAAAATAGTTGGGCTTCTAGCGGTGTGTGGGACTTGGTCTATTAGTCCATCTATACTGACCTCCATCAGGTTGCAAATTAAAAATAATTTTTTTCTGCATCTAGCTCTGAAAAAATATTTGGGCTTCTAGCAGTGTGTGGGACTTGTTCTATTAGTCCTTCTATACTGACCTCCAGCAGGTTGCAAATTGAATATAATTTTTTTCTGCATCTAGCTCTGAAAAAATAGTTGGGCTTCTAGCGGTGTGTGGGACTTGGTCTATTAGTCCATCTATACTGACCTCCATCAGGTTGCAAATTCAAAATAATTTTTTTCTGCATCTAACCCAGCCAATAGTTTTGGCCTAATACCAGTTTGGCCACTCAGTTCTGCTCGGTTACCATCCATTGTTTTTTTGTGCAAACAACTCCAGAGTTGTGAATTAGTTAACCACCAAAATGAGTGGAAAAAGGCCTGCTGCTGGTGGAAAGGGGAATAGGCGTGTTGGGAAGGGGAAAAAAGGTTGTGTCCGTGGGGTAGGTGTTAAAGCAACAGTAACATCTGCAGAAGAAAGACCATCTTCCAGCCAAACTAAAATGTCTACTTCTTTTAGCGGACAATGTGATAAGATCCCTTTCTTACGGCCACGCCAATCGCTACAAATTCCAGATGAGGCACAAAAACAGCAGGTGCTTCAACGGATATCAAGTGCTCCTTTAAGTGGGCTCTCCTCCACATCAACTTCAACATCACAAATACTCCAGTCCTCAAAGGTGTCACCCAAATCGCACTTGCTTCCTCACAGCTCCCAAATCTCCAGCTGCCCGTCTGAGTATGAGGTAGAACAGATGGTTGAGTCTGCAGAGCTGTTTACTCATACTATAGCCTGGGAATCAGAGGTCGACTCCAGCGCTTCTGTGAATCCAGACGAGGAAATGATCTGCACTGATGCCCAGAATCTTTATGAGTCGGATCCAGGACCAGACGCAGAAGGTTCTGACCATAATGTAGACCCTCATTCCCAAACTGTAACTCCTGTTGGTGGAGACAATGAGGAAGACGATGATAAGACTCAAATACCTGATTGGAGCGACAACTTTAGTTTTTTGTCAGGGCAGGAACAGGTTGGCTCTGAGGACGACGGGTGTGATAACGCAAAGGGTGATGATGATGAGGTCGGAGATCCCACTTACTGTCAACCCACAGTCAGCCAAGAGATGAGGTCAGCAGAGGAGGTGGAGGAAGATGCTAGTGACGACAAGGTCAGGTTGCGCCTTCCTGGACAGAGACGTAGTACTGGAAGCACGTCAACAACTGCATCCTCAAACACAACTCTGCCTCTCACCACAAGTCGTGGTGGCTCTTCAGGTCGCATGGGTGCTAAGCCTTGCATAGCCTGGGCATTTTTTCAGATCGATAAAGATGACCCAACTCGTGTTATCTGTAACATTTGTCAGCAAAAGCTAAGTAGAGGCCAAAAAATACATAGTTTGAGTACTTCATGCATGAACCGGCACATGGACATGAAGCATAAGTTGCAGTGGGAAGCTCAGTGTGCTACAATGCGGCCTAGCCGGCCGGGCCAATCACCGTCTGCCATATCTTGTGCATCCGCAGCCTCTTCATCCTCTGTGACTGGGGGGACAGCAGTCACACCTGTTTTGGGGCACAGACCTGCCACCTCTTTACCCGCAACAGCCAGCGTGATTGGCAGGTCATCATTTTCTTTGGAGGTGGTAACACCAGCTGGTGTTGAGCGCTGTCCGACATCGATAGCACCACCTTTGGATCAAGGCAACCTAACATGTCCGCCTGCATCTTCCTCACAGACCGTCAGTTTGCCGGGGACACCCTTATCAACCCCGTCTAAGCACAATAGCCAGCCCTCGGTCCCTCAGATGTGGACAAGTAAAAGACCATTTCCTCCTAGCCATGAGAAAGCTAAGAGGTTGAATTTCACCATCTGCAAGCTCTTGGCTACAGAAATGCTGCCTTTCCGCCTGGTGGACACAGAGGATTTTCGAGACCTTATGTCCGTCGCAGTGCCCCAGTACCAGATGCCCAGTCGGCACTACTTCTCAAAGAAAGGTGTGCCTGCGCTCCACCAGCATGTCGCACACAACATCACCGCTTATTTGAGAAACTCTGTGTGTGACAGGGTACATTTCACCACAGACACTTGGACGAGTAGGCATGGACAGGGGCGTTACATGTCGCTGACTGGGCACTGGGTAACTATGGTGACAGCAGGACAAGGGGCTGCTGTCCAAGTCTTGCCATCCCCACGAGTTGTACGTCAATCCTCTTTATGTCAAAGTTCCTCCACTGCTTCTGCCTCCTCAACCTCCTCTCGGTCTTCCACCTGCACCCAAAGCCTGTCTGGTCATGCCACAAGCTTTCTAACTGCGCAGAAGGGATCCTGCACACCTCCTTACTATGCTGGCAGTAGGGCTCAACGTCATCAGGCGGTTTTTACATTGAAATGTCTGGGAAATGTGAGTCACACAGCTGAGGAGTTGTGGTCAGCTCTGGAGAACCAATTTCATGAATGGTTGTCTCCACTGGACCTGAAACCAGGGAAGGCCGTGTGCGACAATGCTGCAAACCTGGGTGCGGCCCTTCGCCGGGGCAATGTCACACACGTGCCTTGTATGGCTCACGTGTGGAACCTGGTTGTCCAGCAATTTTTAGCCCACTATCCCAGACTAGATGGCCTTCTGCAGAGGGCACGGTCGCTGTGTGCTCACTTCCGCCGTTCGCATCCCGCAGCTCAGCGACTTACATCTCTACAGAAGTCGTTGGGCCTGCCACTTCACCGGCTAAAATGCGATGTGCCTACCCGGTGGAATTCAACTCTGCACATGTTGCAGCGACTGTGGCAGCACCGACAAGCCCTGGTGCAATACGTTCTGACGTATAGCCTGGGCCAACGAGATTCAGAGGTGGGGCAAATCACGCTGGAGGAGTGGTCTCAGATCAGGGACCTATGCACCCTTCTGCACAGTTTTGAAATGGCGACGAAGATGTTTAGTGCTGACGATGCCATTATCAGCATGACTATTCCGGTGATTTACATGCTGGAGCACATGTTAAACAGAATTCGGAGTCAAGTGGTGGCACAAGAGGAGGTGGAGGAAGTAGAGGAGGAGGAGTTGTATGCGGAAGGGCTAACATCTGCAAGGTCCAGACGGTCGGCAGCACCAAGGCGGCAGGCATGTGAGGGTGGGGGAGATGGTTTTACCAGGGCGCATGGTAGCAGCCAAACTAGTGAGGAAGGTGCAGGAGCCCAGGAAGAAGTGGAGGACGAACTGATGGAAGACTCATCAGATGAGGGAGACCTTGATCACATTTCTGTTGTGCGAGGTTGGGGGGAGAGGACAGAGGAAGGAAGCATGATTGTTACCTCACCACCAACACAACAGGGACTTGGTGCTCCTGGATGCGCAACACACATGAGTGCCTTCTTGCTGCACTACCTGCAACATGACCCTCGAATTGTGAGAATTAGAAATAATCCTGACTACTGGGTTGCCACACTGTTAGATCCCCGGTACAAAAGTAAATTTGCAGAAATTATTCCTGCCATAGAAAGGGATGCACGCATGCAGGAGTATCAGCAGAGACTGTTGCAGAATCTTACATGTGCTTTTCCACAAAATACCAGTGGTGCACGTAGTGAATCTCACAGTTCCAACTTGCCAACCGTGGGACCGTCAAGTGTTCAGCACTCAAACCGTAACAGAACCACAGTATCTGCTGGTAACATCAATTTTGCGGAATCATTTCACCACTTTTTTAGCCCATCCTTTGCAAGGCCACAGGAGACAAGAAGTCTGACACATAGTCAACGCCTAGAGACGATGGTACAGGAGTATCTCCAAGTAAACATTGAAGCCACGACTGTGTCACTGGACCCTTGCTCTTTTTGGGCTTCCAATGTGGATAAATGGCCGGAGCTAGCCACTTACGCCTTGGAGATCTTGTCATGCCCCGCAGCCAGCGTTCTGTCTGAACGTGTGTTCAGCGCTGCTGGTGGTGTGCTGACAGATAAGCGCACGCGGCTCTCCACTGATAATGTAGACAGACTCACGTTCATAAAGATGAACAAATCATGGATCCGAAACGACTTTTCTACCCCTGTGTCATCCTGGGGAGAGTAAAAGCTTGATGATTGGTTAAAATCACCCTACCAACCGTTTTAAGCTTTCAAATTACTAATCATGTTTATCTGTATCTTGACTGGAAAATAATTTGGGCTTTGTAGCAGTGTGCAGCACTGATCCTATTAGGCCATCTATACTAAAGCTTCACCAGATTTAAAATTAAAAATAATTTTTAGCTGCATCTAGCCCGGAAAATAATTTTGGGGCTCCGAGATGCGCAAGGCACATAAGTGCCTTCTTGCTGCACTACCTGCAGCATGACCCTCATATTGTCAGAATTCGAAGTAATCATGACTACTGGGTTGCCACACTCTTAGATCCCCCAAACTTTTCGATCAACCTTTTCATTTTAATAAAGACCAAAAAAAAGGTCATTTTTGAAATTATAAGCATTAGCAGGTTGTTAGAAACTGAAATCAAACAGTTTTCAACTCAAAACTTTATTCTAGGTGATGTTACATTTTCACATAGGACCCCTTGTTCGAAAGGAGCTTCTGAACTCTCTCGACCATTGAATTTGTCAGGTTTTGGATGGTTTCTGCTTCAATTGTTTTGCATGAGGACAGAATACCCTCCCAGAGCTGTTGCTTAGATGTGAACTGCCTCCCGCCATCATAGACACTCCTTTTAATGATGCTCCAAAGGTTCTGAATGGGGTAGAGGTCAGGGGAGCATGGGGGTCACACCATAAGTTTGTCCCCTTTTATGCTCATATCAGCCAGAGATGCAGATGTTTTATGTGCAGCATGAGATGGTGCATTATCATGCAGAAAAATGATCTTGCTGTGAAATACACGGTTCTTCTTCTTGAACCATGGCAGGAAGTGCTGTTTGAGAAAATCCACATACATTATGGAGTTCATCTTTAGCGCCTTCAGGGATCCTAAAGGGGCCGACAATCTCTCTCCCCATGATTCCAGCCCAAAACATTACTCCTCCTCCTCCTTGTTGGCGCTGTAGCCGTGTTTGCGTGGGGTGTCCATCAACCAGCCATCCTCCACTCCATCCATCTGGACCATCGAGCGCTGCACGGCACTCATCCGTGAACAAAACAGTTTTGAAATCAGTCTTCATGTAATGTTTGGCCCACTGGAGCCGTTTCTGCTTGTGTGAAGTGGATAGAGGAGGTCGACAGGATGGCGCATGCACAGCTGCAAACCTCTGAAGGACCCTGCATCTTGTTGTTCGGGGGACGTTGGAGGCACAAGCAGCTTCAAAAACTTGTCTGCTGCTATGACAAGGCTTTTTTGCCGCTGCTCTTTCAACCTGACGTAATTGCCTGTAGGAAAGAGTCCTCAATTTGCCCTTATCAGCACGCACACGTGTGTACTGTGAATCAGCTATATACTTCTTGATTGCCAAGACACTTCATCCTGATCATCGCACAATGTTGATTGTAGTCATGCCTTGACCTAAACACTCCACAATTTGTTGCTTCTCAGCAGCCGACACATCCTTTTTCTTTCCCATTTTGGCAGAAAATGTAGGCTGCTTAATAATGTGAGAGAGCCTTCTTAAGTAGTCTTGCCTTTCATTGGACACACCTGCCAAACTAATTAGCACAGGTGTCTGCAATTGCTTACAGTGATATAAAGAGCCCTGACACACATCACCATCAATGAGTTTAACTGACAAACAAACAAATTCTTCCCTTATCACTCCTAAACACTTTTTGTATAATAATTTGGAACGCAGTGTACATGTGCTTTTCCACAAAACACCAGTGGTTCACGTAGTGAATCTTACAGTTCTAACTTGCCAACCGTGGTCTGTATGGAGTTGTTCAATAAAGGGCCCAAAATTAAGATAACATAGATGGGAGAGGTCTCTATGAATAGGAATTCCTAAGTATTTGATACCCTGTGAGGGCCAGGCAAAGGGAAAGTTGGACTGGATGGAATCCTATATGGATTTGGGGAGGGAGACATCGAGGGCCTCAGACTTCGCTGCATTGATTTTAAAATTTTACCATGTAACAAAGTGATCTATTTCAGCCATAACAGCATGGATGGATATATGTGATTGAGTGATATATACTAGGACATCATCAGCAAATAGAGAGCACTTGTACTCGGTGCCTCCCACCTCAATCCACCTAATATTGGGGTTATGGCGAATTGATGAGAGCAGGTGCTCCGTCACTAGGATGTATAAGAGAGGGGACAGAGGACATCACTGCCTTGTCCCATTGGTGATTGTGAAAGGTGATGAAAATGTTCTGACGCACCCCCTGGGCCTTGGGACACCCGGAGCCGGACCCTTTTTGGTGGATGCTGGTGGTTGTAGTCTTCGTGGCGGCGACCCAGTTCCGTGGCTCAGGGCGGTCAAACCAGTGGCGGAACTATTTATGTGGTTTTCATGTTTAAATGTCTGACTACGCCACCCGTGGATTGCGGTCAGAGTGAACCGCCGCTACAGGGCAGACCACTGAGGCTGGTGTTGTGGGTGCAGCAGAGCGTAGCATAACTCCCCACGGGAGGAGTATAGCCTCAGGGCAGTGTATGCGGAGGATGGGGGTGATGGTGCAGGGCAGCAGCAGTAACGACACGGAGTCAGTGATGCAGTTCAGGGCCTTTACTCACAGTTCTTATTATCCAGACCACGTCTGCAGGTAACGGCTGCCCACGTCGTACTGTGCTCACCAGGTGAGGGGCTCAGACAACTCCCAGATAACTTTGGAGCACTTCACAGGACCCCCTTTGTGTGTCCTTTGTCTGGCCTTTCTTACCAACACTTCTGTCCGGCTGCCTCGGGCCTCCTCTTGGTAAACTTGGCGCCAGTTTCCCTGACCCTATGTGGTGCCTTCCTAGCGGGTGTAGCGAGGGGCTGCGCCACATAAAATGTCAGAGCCTCCGGTTTCTAGCTGAGGGTCGTTTCCTGCCTCCACTAGTTCGGGGACCGGTCTCCCCCTTTGGCCTGACCCCTCCACGCAGGTGGATTCGGGCGTGCGGTGGCGACTCGCCCGTCCGCACCCCTGGGATCCCTTCATTCCTCGTTCCTGGAGCCTTCTCCGCTCCTCTTCCTTCCTTCTCCCTCTTCCAGGCCTGGGCCTCTGTTACTAGGCCCGCCTCCGGAGCAGAGCTCATGCAGAGCCCCTGCTCCCTGCCACTTCTGCTCAGACTTCTCTGCACTGAACTAAGATGGTGCCCACCTTTTATACTCCCTTCTCAATGCACCCAGGAACTGCTCCCTCCCTGCTCCTGCACTACAGGGTTCCCCTTCCTCAGTGTTCCCTCCCCCCACTCCAGCCAGGGACAGGGACTGTCGTGCCCATCTCAGGGGCATATTGGTCGCCCTGCCCCACGGCAATGTGGTGTAATGCATGCAGGTGTCGGGTCCTGATCCACACTCCATCCTTACCTGAGAGTGAGATATCACACCTCTGGGTGAGGTGCAATACGTCTGTAGCAACCGAGCCCTCAGGGTGCTACAGTTCCATTTATCTTCAGCCTAGGTGACGTATTGCGATACAGGGCCGTGATTTTGGCTATAAAAGGGTCCCCTAGACCCCTACCCCAAGCTTTTTAAGAGAATCATATATGGCGTGCCAGGAGACTCTATGGAATGCTTTCTCAACATCCAACGAGAGTATCTAATTACAAATTTTTAACTGCATCTAGCCCAGGAAATACTTTGTGCCTAGTAGCAGTGTCTGCTAGTGAGCGGATTATCCCGGCTGTTAAGCAAGCTGCACCACCTGTAATTTAGACACTTAATTTTTTCAAAGGAAATGCTTCGGGACCATGGGATACTTAGTGAAGAGCATCAGGAGGCACCCCAAGGCATAGGGGCTGGGACTGGCAGTAGGATGCCTTGCGGTGGACAGCCGAGCTCGATCCTTATAAAAGCTTTTTAACTGCAGCAGCTTTAGTGGACGCTACTGGAGCTGGAATTACCGCGGCTGCTGGCATGAGACTTGCCCTCCAATAGATCCTTGTAAATGGATTTAAAGTGTATTCATTCAAATTAGAGAGACAATTTAAATTAAAAAGCTTAGAGCTGCCTCCACCACAGGGGGGCTCTCTCGACCCACCAGCGGACAGGCACCAGTATTGGGAGAGGGGGGCTGGCTGTCAGGGTTCACCGCGGCTCTGGCACAAACCCGGCGACACGGAGGTGGCACGGGCAGGAGCGGACTGGCCGTGTCGGCTTCTCACTTTTTGGATTTTAGAAGGGCATGACATGCCTATATCTGTGTCTCCCCCTCCTTTTACTCCTCCACCTCTTTTATTTTCGCATGACTATATGTACTTGTCACTTTTCCATGTGTTAGTTATGTCTTCTGAGCAGTTTGTCAGCTTTTGGACACCTTTGAAGGTGTTTTCTATGTGTTTCTATGTGTTTTTGTTTGCCTGCCATTGATTTTAACGGTGTTCGAAGGTGTTCGACGAACAGTTCGGCGAACACACGGGTGTTCGACGAACCGAACCGAACTCGAACACTACGGGGGTGGCTCAACACTAGTGATGACAGAGACTCGCTGCAGAGACTGAAGCAGCGGGAAATGAGGAGCGGTAAGTATGTATTTATTTATTTTTAAATCAGTGTATATTGGAGGACTGGGGGATGCATTTTGCCCTATGGTGGGGGCCGCATTTTTACTCTATGGGGGGCTACATTATACTGCGTACAGGAGTGCATTATACTGTGTGGAGGACCATATCAAGTGCATTATACTGTGTGGAGGACCATGGCGAGTTCATTATACTGTGTGGAGCACCATGGAAAGTGCACTATACTGTGTAGAGGACAATGACGAGTGCATTATACTCTGTGGAGTGGGAAGGTTTGTGCGGACCATTATACTGTATAAAGGCCCATTATACTGCATGGAGGGCTGTATGGGGGTCCCATTTGGGGGATCATACTGTATTGGGGTCAGCATACTTTGCCCTGGGAGTTGAGGTGGGGTACAGTAGGGACATTATACTGTGCATGTGGAGGAATTCACCATGGGGGTATCGTATTGCTTTTGGGGGCACTTTTGTTGGCATCACACTTTATGGGGCAATGAAGAGGAATCTAGGACTTCAGCAGGAGGAAAATTACTATGTAAAGGCTGGAAAGTTGTGATATCTGCTCTTCTGTGACCCCGATAAATAAAGAATGAGAAGGGATAATAACAGCAGTAGTAACTGAGTATATTATAAATAATATAATCACATTATCGATGTAATACGATGTCAATAAAAAGTCTAAAGTAAGGACAGTGAAATTAAGACAATATATTTAAAGAATACCACCTACCATAATATGTAGCTTTGTGTCCTTCTAAAGTGTCAGTGCATGGGTATACTGAATTTGGTGACATTGATTAGTGAATTAAGATATTCAAAATTAATTGTGTGAGAGGGATAATATATACAGTTGAAATCAGAAGTTTACATACACTATATATAAAGACTAGTGTTGAGCGAGCATGCTCGACACTGCTCGGTACTCGCCCGAGCATCACGCTACTCGGCATGTTCGGCGAGCACAGAGCATTTCCGGGTTACTCGGGCGGGAGCTCGGGTCTCCGCCCTGCATGTTTGGCGCTCTTTACAGAGCCAATGAACATGCAGGGATTGCCAGCCAGTCACTGTAATGCCGCAGCCATGTTGTTTGTGGGCATTACAGTGGTTGGCTGGCCGCACAGCGTCACCTCGAGTATTTAAAACCGGGCGCCGCCATCTTGGACACAGTCGCTCCGGATTAGACAGTGTAGGGACAGCGCTGCTGAGCTAGGGAGAGATTTTTCCTGCAAAATAGTTAGTGTAGGGTCTGTAAAGGCTGCCAGAACAAACAAACAGTCCTTCTCAGGACTAATATCAATCCGAGATATCAGGCAGGCGGGCAGGCGGGCTGTATAGGAGACGCAGTGGTTATACCAGCAAACGCTGCATTGCAGTCCTCTGTGCTCCTGTTTCTGAAATTGCTGGACTTAGCTCCAGGTCTCGGAGGCCAGTAAAAGTCCTTTTTTTACATCTAAATCCTTTTTTTTTTCCTCCTTCACACAGTACAAATACCCGTCTTATTAACCTATTGGTGTCCCCCCCCCGTAAAAAAAAAAAAGTGTGTCTCTGATTTTTCAGACACAAATATGTCTGTTGAAAAGAGTCTGGTATAGGCCACAGAAATAGAAGTGTGGTTTTGAAGTTCCACGGATAAAATCTCTGTAGTACCCAGTTTTGGGCCTTTGGTATCTAAAAAAAAACAGTTTGAGTGTGTCGCTCACTGTTCAGCCGCAAATCTATATATTTAAAAAAGTCTGGTAAATACACCAGTAAATTAAAACTGTGGTTTTGCTGTTCCACGGTAAAAAATCTCTATTATCCTGCATTTCGCATTTTTTGCAGTAAAAAAAAAACAGTAGTGTCTCCTGACTGTTGTGACACAAAAATATATCTGTTGAAAATAGTCTGGTGTAGGCCCGACAAATCCTAGTGTGGTTTTGCAGTTCTACGGGTAAAATCTCTGTAGTATCCAGTTTTGGGTCTTTGGTATCTTAAAAAAAACAGTTTGAGTGTGTCGCTCACTGTTCAGCCGCAAATCTATATTTTTAAAAAAGTCTGGTATACACCACAATAACTGTGGTTTTGCCATTCCACGGTAAAAAATCTCTATTATTCAGGTTTTGGTATTTTTTCCATAAAGAAAAACAGTAATAGTTTCTCCCTGATTGTTCTGATTGTTTAAAAGAGTCGGGTGTAAGCCAGAGAAATAGAACTGTGGTTTTCCCCTTCCACGGTTCTAATCTACGATTTGTTACCCTTTTTACATTGATAGTGCGAGTGTAAGCTATTTTACGTCCCTTACAATGGGCAAGGCGCGTGGCACGGGACGAGGAACTGGACGTTCTGGTGATGGTGCGTGCAGAGGAGGGGGCCGTGGCCAAGGTGAAAATGTGCCACAACCAACAGCCACATCTTCTTGCTCCCACTTCTTGACCGAATTACTAGGGAAGCACAGAACAACACCAGTATTGTGAACTGATCAGTGTGAACAGGTTATTAATTGGATAGCAGATAATACTTCCAGTTACCTGGGCACCACCACCTCCGGTCTGTCTTCCACACGGTCAACTCTTAATAGCCATGAGTCTCGACCGCATACTCCTCCTCACCCTGATGCTCCTTCCTCCCACCATGCCGAGTGTCGTCAGACAGCAATTGATCCCACACTTGGACACTCTGAAGAGCTGTTCACTGGTCCATTTCCATATTTGTGCCCCTCGCCTGCTATGCTTGAAGTGGTGGAAGAGGAGATCCCATGTAGCGATGCCCAAATATTTGAACAGCCACGGCCACAGGGAGTCGACGCTGTCAATTTGTCACAAGAGGTGGACGATGACGAGACACAATTGCCAGGAAGTGAGGAGGAGCATCTTGGTGCGCAAGTGGAAGAGGAGGAGGTGGTGGATGATCTAGTAACTGACCCAACGTGGCAGGAGGACATGCAGAATGAGGCCAGCAGCACACAGGGGGAGGGAGGCAGAGTACCCCAACAGGCAGGAAGAAGCAGTGTGGTGGCCGCAGACAGAAGGAGAGCAACCGTTCCCCGTAACACCAACACGAGGGACGTTGCCAGTACAAGCGGTAGGTCTTCCAGAGTCTGGAATTTTTTTAAAGACTCTGCTGATAACCCCAAAAAGGCCATTTGTTCCACCTGCCATGCCAGCATCAGCAGGGGTGACAAAACTACCAGCCTGACCACCACCAGCATGATCAGGCACATGGCAGCAAAGCACCCGACTTTGTGGGTCGAAACCCAGGGTCCACAACCAGTGTCAGCGGGTGTCACCACTGCTTCTTCCGCTGTTGTGCGTGCAATAGAACCCCCTGCTGTGTGTGCAAGGCAATTCCCTGTCCATACTGCATGTAAAGATGTCCCCTCCTCTCAGTATTCACTTGTTATGGCAGTTTCTCAAGAAACAGCATCAACGACCACGTCCACGTCCCACCGCAGCGTTCAATTGTCCATATCCCAGACCTTTGAATGAAAGCGGAAATTCGCAGCTAACGCCCCACAGGCCACAGTCCCAAATTCGCACATTTCATGACTGCTTGCGTTGGAAATGCTGCCTTTTAGGCTGGTGGAGACGGAATCCTTCCGCAACCTTATGGCGGTGGCCGTCCCTCGGTACTCGGTCCCCAGCCGACACTATTTTGCCCGGTGTGCCATCCCCGCACTACACAAGCACGTGTCCCAAAAATTCTGCCATGCCCTCAACAACGCAGTTACTGGGAGAGTCCACCTGACAACGGACACGTGGACAAGTGCTTGTGGCCAGGGACGGTACATCTCCCTGACGGCACACTGGGTAAACATAGTGGAAGCCGGGACCCAGTTGGACCTTGGGATGGAACACATCCTCCCCACACCGAGAATTGCGGGCCCTATGTCAGTCATAGTTGCCCACACAGTGTACAGCTCCTGCGCATCATCCTCCTCCTCCTCCTCATGTTCAGCCTTCATCTCAGATATCACCACATCAGTTACAAGCTGGAAGCACTGCAGTACTGCCTCCACCAAGCGGCAACAGGCTGTGCTGAAACTCATAAGCTTAGGTGATAAACCTCACACTGCTTGTGAGTTGTGGACAGCTATGAAAGAGCAGGCAGATCTGTGGCTGAGACCGCTGAACCTACATCCAGGCATGGTCGTGTGTGACAATGGCCGTAACCTGGTGGCGGCTCTGAGGCGAGGCGAGATCACACACGTACCATGCCTGGCTCATGTGCTTAACCTTGTGGTTCAGCGGTTTCTTAAATCTTTCCCCCGAGTTGCCAGATCTGCTCGTGAAAGTACGCCGCCTGTCAGCTCATCTTCGCAAGTCTGCTACAGCTTCCGCCACCCTTGCTGTGTTGCAGCAGCGTTCGCAGCTTCCGGCACACCGACTGGTGTGTGATGTCCCCACACGTTGGAACTCTACCCTCCACATGTTGCAAAGGATATGTCAGCAGAAGAGAGCAGTTGTGGAGTACCAGCTGCAACAAGGCCGTTGATATTCAGGTTAGACTCCAAACATAAGACCTCAGGAGTGGACCTGGATGTCTGACATATGTACCATCCTGACAAACTTTGAGGAGGCCACCAACATGGTGAGTGGCGATGATGCCATCATTAGTGTCAGCATCCCACTTGTCTGTCTTTTGCAACACTCTCTGAGGAGAATTAAAGAGGAGGCATTGCAGCCAGAGTATGATGAGATTGATCAAGAAGCCATAGCGGGCAATTACACACAGCCCAGCCTCATCTCATCCCAACGTGCATTGGGGGAGAATGAGGGAGAGGAGGAGGAGGAGGAAGAACAGGAGCTGGTATCATGCGCTGTAGACGGTAATACCTGTACTAGTGTCATACTGTCGGTTCAGCGTGGGTGGCCTGAGGACAGGGAGGAGGAGGAGGAGAGCATGGTCAGTCGTCAACTTGGTGAGGACACGGAAATCTTGCCCGTTACCAGTCTGGCACGCATGGCTGACTTTATGTTACGCTGCCTTAACCGTGACCCTCGCGTTGTCAAAATGTTGGGTGACAGTCATTACTGATTGGTGACACTTGTAGACCCCCACTACAAGGAGAACTTTCACTCTCTTATTCCTGAGGTGGAGAGGTCTACAAAAATGGGCCAGTACCAGAAGGCTCTTGCTGCAGAACTGTTAAAAAAAATCCCATCTGAACACGCTAGCGGCAGAGGTCACAGTTCGTTGACAAACTAAAGTGTACAAGCAAGAGAGAGGCAACTTCAATCCAGCAGAGGCAGGGGAACACTGTCTACGTTCTGGGACAGTTTTCTCAGACCCTCCCTTCGGACAGACCCTGAGGCGCGGGGTACTCTAACATGGAGTGGAAAGCTTCAAAAGATGGTGAGGGAGTACCTTGCCAACCATACCAGCGTCATCCGTGATTCCTCTGTGCCTTTTAATTATTGGGTATCCAAGCTGGACACTTGTAATGAACTCGCTCTGTACGCCTTGGAGGTCCTGGCCTGCCCTGCCGCTAGCGTGTTATCGGAAGCGTGTTTTTAGTGACGCTGTGGGAATTATAACTGATAAGCGCACTCGCCTGTCAACTGACAATGCTGACAAGCTGACCATATCAAAATGAGCAAAGGCTGGATTGGGTCAGACTTCTCATCACCACCAAATGACAGCAGAGTAACATAAAGTCAAATCCACTGTGTTATTTCGGGATGTGTATCCACATGCACCGCTTCACACCCACACATGGGTATACGCTTCCTCATTTCGGCTGTTTTAAGTTCTTCTCCTTATCCTCATCCTCCACCACCACTATACCACCAGGGTGACCATGGTCCGTGTAGCCATTATTAGAAGTTTCTCCGTCCTTATTTTTGTCAGCTTTTGCTTGGAAGGCATAAGCAAAAATTGTGGGAGACCCACTCCCCAATAATGGGAATAATATTTTTAAGATGCTGTACTGTATGGCTCTTGGAAGGGGCATTAAAACCAACTTGTTATACCACTCTGACCTCCACGTCTCTTGTAAGGGGCATTAAAACTGTCTTGTTATACCACTCTGACCTCCACGTCTCCTCTGAGGGGCATTAAAACCGTCTTGTTATACCACTCTGAACTCCACGTCTCTTGTAAGGGGCATTAAAACCGTCCTGTTATACCACTCTGATTAATAGAAAAAAGAGAGGGGTCGCTCATTGCTCTATTCAGGTGCTCTGAAGAAAAAAGTAATCTCAATTGCAAAAAGAACTTCGGCACTCCATATGGAGTGCCGAAGTTCTTTTTGCAATTGTTATACCACTCTGAACTCCACGTCTCTTGTAAGGGGCATTAAAACCGTCTTGTTATACGACTCTGACCTGCACGTCTCTTGTAAGGGGCATTAAAAGAGTCTTGTTATACCACTCTGACCTCCACGTCTCTTCTGAGGGGCATTAAAACCATCTTGTTATACCACTCTGACCTCCACGTCTCTTGTAAGGAACATTAAAACCATCTTGTTATACCACTCTGACCTCCACGTCTCTTCTGAGGGGCATTAAAACCATCTTGTTATACCACTCTGACCTCCCCGTCTTTTGTAAGGGGCATTAAAACCGTCTTGTTATATCATTCTGACCTCCATTTCTCTTGTAAGGGGCATTAAAAGCGTCTTGTTATACCACTCTGACCTCCACGTCTCTTCTGAGGGGCATTAAAACCGTCTTGTTATACCACTCTGACCTCCACATCTCTTGCAAGGGGCATTAAAACCATCTTGTTATACCACTCTGACCTCCACGTCTCTTCTGAGGGGCTTTAAAACCGTCTTGTTATACCACTCTGACCTCCACGTCTCTTGTAAGGGGCATTAAAAGCATCTTGTTATACCACTCTGACCTCCACGTCTCTTCTGAGGGGCATTAAAAACCGTCTTGTTATACGACTCTGTCCTCCACGTCTCTTGTAAGGGGCATTAAAACTGTCTTGTTATACCTCTCTGACCTCCACGTCTCTTGTAAGGGGCATTAAAACCGTCTTGTTATACCACTCTGACCTCCACGTCTCTTGTAAAGGGCATTAAAAGCGACTTGTTATACCACTCTGACCTCCACGTCTCTTGTAAGGGGCAATAAAAGCGTCTTGTTATACCACTCTGACCTCCACGTCTCTTCTGAGGGGCATTAAAACCGTCTTGTTATACCACTCTGACCTCCTAGTCTCTTGTAAGGGGCATTAAAAGCATCTTGTTATACCACTCTGACCTCCACGTCTCTTCTGAGGGGCATTAAAACCATCTTGTTATACCACTCTGACCTCCACGTCTCTTGTAAGGAGCATTAAAACCGTCTTGTTATACCACTCTGACCTCCACGTCTCTTGTAAGGAGCATTAAAACTGTCTTGTTATACCACTCTGACCTTCACGTCTCCTCTGAGGGGCATTAAAACCGTCTTGTTATACCACTCTGAACTCCACGTCTCTTGTAAGGGGCATTAAAACCGTCCTGTTATACCACTCTGATTAATAGAAAAAAGGTAGGGGTCGCTCATTGCTCTATTCAGGTGCTCTGAAGAAAAAAGTAATCTCAATTTCAAAAAGAACTTCGGCACTCCATATGGAGTGCCGAAGTTCTTTTTGCAATTGTTATACCACTCTGAACTCCAAGTCTCTTGTAAGGGGCATTAAAACCGTCTTGTTATACGACTCTGACCTGCACGTCTCTTGTAAGGGGCATTAAAAGAGTCTTGTTATACCACTCTGACCTCCACGTCTCTTCTGAGGGGCATTAAAACCATCTTGTTATACCACTCTGACCTCCACTTCTCTTGTAAGTGGCATTAATAGCGTCTTGTTATACTACTCTGACCTCCACGTCTCTTCTGAGGGGCATTAAAACCATCTTGTTATACCACTGTGACCTCCACGTCTCTTGTAAGGAACATTAAAACCATCTTGTTATACCACTCTGACCTCCACGTCTCTTCTGAGGGGCATTAAAACCGTCTTGTTATACCACTCTGACCTCCACGTCTTTTGTAAGGGGCATTAAAACCGTCTTGTTATATCATTCTGACCTCCATTTCTCTTGTAAGGGGCATTAAAAGCATCTTGTTATACCACTCTGACCTCCACGTCTCTTCTGAGGGGCATTAAAACCGTCTTGTTATACCACTCTGACCTCCACATCTCTTGCAAGGGGCATTAAAACCGTCTTGTTATACCACTCTGACCTCCACGTCTCTTCTGAGGGGCATTAAAACCGTCTTGTTATACCACTCTGACCTCCTAGTCTCTTGTAAGGGGCATTAAAAGCATCTTGTTATACCACTCTGACCTCCACGTCTCTTCTGAGGGGCTTTAAAACCGTCTTGTTATACCACTCTGACCTCCACGTCTCTTGTAAGGAGCATTAAAACCGTCTTGTTATACCACTCTGACCTCCAAGTCTCTTGTAAGGGGCATTAAAACCATCTTGTTATACCACTCTGATCTCCTCCTCTCTTGTAAGGGGCATTAAAAGCGTCTTGTTATACCACTCTGTCCTCCACGTCTCTTCTGAGGGGCATTAAAATCGTCTTGTTATACCACTCTGACCTCCATGTCTCTTGTAAGGGGCATTAAAACCGTCTTGTTATACCACTCTGACCTCCACGTCTCTTGTAAGGGGCATTAAAACCGTCTTGTTAAGCTACTGGGACCTCCACGCATCTTCGAACGGGCATTGCATTTCCTCCTAATTTTTGGAAGCTTTTGCTTGGAAGGCATAAGCAAATACTATGGGAGACCCACTCCCCAATAATGGGACTTATGCTTGTATTATGCTGTACTGCATGGCTCTTGTAAGGGGCATTGCAAGTTGCTGCGTCCTAATTTTTGGAAGCTTTTGCTTGGAAGGCATAAGCATATACTATTGGAGACCCACTCCCCAATAATGGGACTTATGTTTGTAATATGCTGTACTGCATGGCAGGGGCGTACATAGGAATCATGGGGCCCCATAGCAGAAGTTCTAAATGGGCCCCCTCCCCCCACAAAAAAAATGTATATAATTGTCGGGGTCACAGAAGAGCAGATCTCACAACTTTTCATCCTTTACATAGTAATTTTCCTCCTGCTGAAGTCCTAGATTCCTCTTTCATTGCCCCATAAAGTGTGATGCCAAGAAAAGGGCCCCCCAAACACAGTATGATACGCCCATGGTGAATTCCTCCACATGCACAGTATAATCACCCTGCTGTACCCCACCTCAACTCCCAGGGCAAAGTATGCTGACCCCAACATAGTATGATCCCCCAACTGTGACCTCCTAGAGCTAGAGAGGATGGTACATAATAAGGGAGAGTGTTATACATAATAAAAGAGGAAACTATATAACTAAGGATGGCGCTATACATAATAAGTGAGTACACTATATACTAAGGGAGTATGCTATACATAATACGGCTACATTCCTGCATCTGTGTGCAGTATCGGTGTGCTGCCCTGTTTTACCGACGCATTGAGCATGTCCTATTCTAATCCTCAAAATCAGATCAGAACAGGACATTCTCTGACCCTCACAGATCTCATTCTCAGATCCGTGATTTTCATGGATGTGTGAATGGATCTATAAAACTCTACGAGTCAGTGGACCATCCGATAAAGAAAATCTGGCAGCACACAGACATTTCACACAAATGTGAGAATGCAGCCTAAGAGATTTTACAAACAACATTATCACTCCAAGTCACACAGTGCAGATGCAGAATAATATTTACATCCAGGCACTTACCGCTGACGTTTCATCTGATCAGAGTCGGTTTCTGCTGCTTCTTCTCCATCTGGTCAGACCTTCATGTCCACATCTCCCAGCCACGACTTGTCTTGTCACGATCATCTCCAGCCTAGAAAATAACAAGGTCACATATATTGTACATGCATCTCCCCCACACTGCGCTACTGACTATAGATATGTACCCCCCCCCCATTAATATACTATTAGCCACTTAGTAATCAAAATATAAAGTGATAAGCAGCACGGTGCCCCCCATCTATATATGTAATCGTCTTATCCCGTCTGTCTGTCTGTCTGTCTTTCTGTCTGTCTATCTGTCTGTCTGTCCAGGAAATCCTGCGCCGCTCATTGGTCCGGCTGCGGACAATCAGCGCCCCGGGATTTCTGAAAAAAGATGGTGGCCGTTAGCAGCTCATCTGCGGGACGGAGCTCAGCGGCAATGCAGCCGGGAGATGACCGGCGCGAGGCGCTCATCTCCCGACCACCAGCGACGCTGACCTCCATGCGGCTAGGATGTCAAGGGAGGATCGGGGAGCAGCGCTGCGGGTCGGGATACTTCTGCTGCGAGCTCCGGCTCATGTCCCGGGTTCTCGCAGCGGAAGTAGCAGCACAGGCAGCGGCGCTGACATCCATGCGGCTAGGGTGTCAAGGGAGGACCGGGGAGCAGCGCTGTGGGTCGGGATACTTCTGCTGCGAGCTCCCGCTCATGTCCCGGGTTCTCGCAGCGGAAGTATCCGCACAGGCAGCGGCGCTGACATCCATGCGGCTAGGGTGTCAAGGGAGGACCGGGGAGTGGTGCTGCGGGTCGGGATACTTCTGCTGCGAGCGCCCGCTCATGTCCCGGGTTCTCGCAGCGGAAGTAGCCGCACAGGCAGCGCCGCTCGCCGGTCCTCACCAATACGATTCTGCTCCCCGGTCCTCACCAATACGATTCGCTGATTGGTCGCGATCTCTCGCCGCGACCAATCGCTGATCTTGGCTCAAAAGTTAAACACCGCTGTGCTGATTGGTCGCGGACGCTGCCCACGGCCAATCACCGATTTGGGCGCCACATTTAAATAGCGTCCGCGACCAATCAGCACAGTGATGTTTGAATGTGTCCGCAAGATCGGTGATTGGTCGCGGTCACAGCGTCCGCGACCAATCAGCACAGCGGTGTTTAACTTTTGCGGCAAGATCAGTGATTGGTCGCGGCGAAGACCGAAGACCGCGACAAATCACCGATTTGTGCGCCACATTTAAATAGCGGCCGCGATCAATCACCAATCTTGCAGAGACATTTAAACACCGCTGTGCTGATTGGTCGCCGATGCTGCCCGCGATCAATCACCGATTTGGGCGCCACATTTAAATAGCGCCCGCGACCAATCACCGATCTTGCAGACACATTTAAATACCGCTGTGCTGATTGGTCGCGGACGCTATTTAAATGTGGCGCCCAAATCGGTGATTGCTCGCGGGCAGCGTCGGCGACCAATCAGCACAGGGGTGTTTAAATGTCTCTGCAAGATCGGTGATTGGTCGTGGCCGCTATTTAAATGTGGCGCACAAATCGGTGATTGATCGCAGTCTTCGGCCACGACCAATCACTGATCTTGCTGCAAAAGTTAAACACCGCTGTGCTGATTGGTCGCGGACGCTGCCCGCGACCAATCACCGATTTGGGCGCCACATTTAAACACTGCTGTGCTGAGTGGTCACGGACGCTGCCCGCGACCAATCACCGATTTGGGCGCCACATTTAAATAGGGGCCGCGACCAATCACCGATCTTGCAGACACATTTAAACACCGCTGTGCTGATAGGTCGCGGACGCTATTTAAATGTGGTGCCCAAATCGGTGATTGGTCGTGGCCAGCGTCCGCGACCAATCAGCACAGCGGTGTTTAAATGTTGCGCCAACATCGGTGATTGGTTGCGGCCGCTGTTTAAATGTGCCGCTCAAATCGGTGATTGGTCGCGGGCAGGGTCCACGACCAATCAGCACAGCGGTGTTTAAATGTGGCGCCAAGATCGGTGATTGGTCGCGGCCGATATTTAAATGTGGTGCCCAAATTGGTGATTGTTCGCGGGCAGCGCCCGCGACCAATCAGCGATTTTGAACACAAATGTCCGGACCTTAGTAACACCATGCGGCTACTGTCGGGAGATCAGCAGCTAGCGTGTCAAGGGAGGATCGGGGAGCGGCGCTGCGGGTCGGGATACTTCTGCTGCGAGCAGCCGCTCATCTCCCGGCTTCTCGCAGCGGAAGTAGCCGCACAGGCAGAGGCGCTGACATCCATGCGGCTAGGGTGTCAAGGGAGGACCGGGGAGCAGCGCTGCGGGTCGGGATACTTCTGCTGTGAGCAGTCGCTCATCTCCCGGCTTCTTGCAGCGGAAGTAGCCGCACAGGCAGCGGCGCTCCCCAGTCCTCACCAATACGATTCCGCTCCCCGTTCCTCACCAATACGATTCGCTGATTGGTCGCGGTCTCCGCGCCCGACCAATCAGTGATCTTGGCGCAAAATTTAAACACTGCTGTACTGATTGGTCGTGGCCGCTGCCCGCGACCAATCACCGATTTGGGCGCCACATTTAAATAGTGGCCGCGACCAATCACCGATCTTGGCGTCACATTTAAACACTGGTATGCTGATTTGTCGCGGACGCCAGCCACGAAAAATCAGCGAGCTTGGCGCCAAATTTAAACAACGCTCTGCTGATTGGTCGTGGACGCCAGACGCGACCAATCAGCGACATTGGCGCCAAATGTAAACAGCGCTGTGCTGATTGGTCGCGGCTGCCAGCCGCGACCAATCAGCGAGATTGGCGCCAAATTTAAACAACTCTCAGCTGATTGGTCGCGGACGCCAGACGCGACCAATCAGCGAGATTGGCGCCAAATTTAAACAACGCTCTGCTGATTGGTCGCGACCGCCAGCCGCGACCAATCAGCGATTTTGGCCCCAAATTTAAACCCCGATCTGCTGATTGGTCGCGGATGCCAGACGCGACCAATCAGCGAGATTGGCGCCAAATTTAAACAACCCTCTGCTGACTGTTCGCGGCTTCCATCATTGGTCTGTTCCAGCACCCCCATCATTGCTCTCTCCCAGCACCCTCATCATTGCTCTCTCCCAGCACCCCCGTCATTGCTCTCTCCCAGCACCCCCGTCATTGCTCTCTCCCAGCACCCCCGTCATTGCTCTTTCCCAGCACCCATGTCATTGATCTCTCCCAGCACCTCCATCATTGCTCTCTCCCAGCACCCCCATCATTGCTCTGTCCCAGCACCCCCATCATTGCTCTCTCCCAGCACCCCCATCATTGCTCTGTCCCAGCTCCGCGTCATTGCTCTTACTGAGCACCCCGTCATTGCTGTCTCACAGCAAACCCCGTCATTGCTCTCTCACAGCACCATCATTGCTCTCACAGCACCCCCATCATTGCTCTCTCCCAGCACCCCCATCATTGCTCTCTCCTTCCCCACATCCCTATCATTGCTCTCCACAGCCCCACTATCCCCATCATTGTTCTCTCCAGCCCCATCACAGCTCTCCCCATCTCCACCATCCCCATCATTGCTCACCCCAGCCCCATCATTGCTCTCCCCAGCACCATCATTGCTCTCCCCAGCCCCATCATTGCTCTCCCCAGCCCCCAATCCCCACCATTGCTCTCCCCAGTCCACATCACCATAATTGCTCTCCCCAGCCCCACTATCCCCTTCATTGCTCTCTCCAGCCCCATCATTGCTCTCCCAAGCCCCACCATTCCATCATTGCTCTCCCCACCTCCCCTCCCCAGCGGTAAAAAAAGCAAAAAACAACAACTTACCTCAGCTCGCTCCCCTACAGCATTCTCCTGGTTACCGGCAGATTTCTACCTGATCCAGACGCACGCAGCATGATGACATCATCAAGCTGCGCGTTCCTGGGTCAGGGAGGAAGCAGAGGTTGGTTGCTTTCAGCTCCGCTGCCATTCTCCTCCTGTCAGCAGTGGAGCTGCAGGGATCGCTCCCTGCCCGCCGCTGGCAGGGAGCAGCTGCACTGGCGGGCCCCCCGGCGCAGCTGCACCGGCAGCGGTATGTCCGCCCCTGGACTGCTATGGGGTCCCCACGGCTCACGGGCCCCATAGCAGTCGCGTGGCCTGCCGCCATTGGCGGTACGCCATTGCTGCATGGCTCTTGCAAGGGGCATTGCAAGTTGCTCCATCCTCATTTTTGGAAGCTTTTGCTTGGAAGGCATAAGCATATACTATTGGAGACCCACTCCCCAATAATGGGACTTATGTTTGTAATATGCTGTACTGCATGGCAGGGGCGTACATAGGAATCATGGGGCCCCATAGCAGAAGTTCTAAATGGGCCCCCTCCCCCACAAAAAAAATGTATATAATTGTCGGGGTCACAGAAGAGCAGATCTCACAACTTTTCATCCTTTACATAGTAATTTTCCTCCTGCTGAAGTCCTAGATTCCTCTTTCATTGCCCCATAAAGTGTGATGCCAAGAAAAGGGCCCCCCAAACACAGTATGATATGCCCATGGTGAATTCCTCCACATGCACAGTATAATCACCCTGCTGTACCCCACCTCAACTCCCAGGGCAAAGTATGCTGACCCCAACATAGTATGATCCCCCAACTGTGACCTCCTAGAGCTAGAGAGGATGGTACATAATAAGGGAGAGTGTTATACATAATAAAAGAGGAAACTATATAACTAAGGATGGCGCTATACATAATAAGTGAGTACACTATATACTAAGGGAGTATGCTATACATAATACGGCTACATTCCTGCATCTGTGTGCAGTATCGGTGTGCTGCCCTGTTTTACCGACGCATTGAGCATGTCCTATTCTAATCCTCAAAATCAGATCAGAACAGGACATTCTCTGACCCTCACAGATCTCATTCTCAGATCCGTGATTTTCATGGATGTGTGAATGGATCTATAAAACTCTACGAGTCAGTGGACCATCCGATAAAGAAAATCTGGCAGCACACAGACATTTCACACAAATGTGAGAATGCAGCCTAAGAGATTTTACAAACAACATTATCACTCCAAGTCACACAGTGCAGATGCAGAATAATATTTACATCCAGGCACTTACCGCTGACGTTTCATCTGATCAGAGTCGGTTTCTGCTGCTTCTTCTCCATCTGGTCAGACCTTCATGTCCACATCTCCCAGCCACGACTTGTCTTGTCACGATCATCTCCAGCCTAGAAAATAACAAGGTCACATATATTGTACATGCATCTCCCCCACACTGCGCTACTGACTATAGATATGTACCCCCCCCCCATTAATATACTATTAGCCACTTAGTAATCAAAATATAAAGTGATAAGCAGCACGGTGCCCCCCATCTATATATGTAATCGTCTTATCCCGTCTGTCTGTCTGTCTGTCTTTCTGTCTGTCTATCTGTCTGTCTGTCCAGGAAATCCTGCGCCGCTCATTGGTCCGGCTGCGGACAATCAGCGCCCCGGGATTTCTGAAAAAAGATGGTGGCCGTTAGCGGCTCATCTGCGGGACGGAGCTCAGCGGCAATGCAGCCGGGAGATGACCGGCGCGAGGCGCTCATCTCCCGACCACCAGCGACGCTGACCTCCATGCGGCTAGGATGTCAAGGGAGGATCGGGGAGCAGCGCTGCGGGTCGGGAAACTTCTGCTGCGAGCTCCGGCTCATGTCCCGGGTTCTCGCAGCGGAAGTAGCAGCACAGGCAGCGGCGCTGACATCCATGCGGCTAGGGTGTCAAGGGAGGACCGGGGAGCAGCGCTGTGGGTCGGGATACTTCTGCTGCGAGCTCCCGCTCATGTCCCGGGTTCTCGCAGCGGAAGTATCCGCACAGGCAGCGGCGCTGACATCCATGCGGCTAGGGTGTCAAGGGAGGACCGGGGAGTGGTGCTGCGGGTCGGGATACTTCTGCTGCGAGCGCCCGCTCATGTCCCGGGTTCTCGCAGCGGAAGTAGCCGCACAGGCAGCGCCGCTCGCCGGTCCTCACCAATACGATTCTGCTCCCCGGTCCTCACCAATACGATTCGCTGATTGGTCGCGATCTCTCGCCGCGACCAATCGCTGATCTTGGCTCAAAAGTTAAACACCGCTGTGCTGATTGGTCGCGGACGCTGCCCACGGCCAATCACCGATTTGGGCGCCACATTTAAATAGCGTCCGCGACCAATCAGCACAGTGATGTTTGAATGTGTCCGCAAGATCGGTGATTGGTCGCGGTCACAGCGTCCGCGACCAATCAGCACAGCGGTGTTTAACTTTTGCGGCAAGATCAGTGATTGGTCGCGGCGAAGACCGAAGACCGCGACAAATCACCGATTTGTGCGCCACATTTAAATAGCGGCCGCGATCAATCACCAATCTTGCAGAGACATTTAAACACCGCTGTGCTGATTGGTCGCCGATGCTGCCCGCGATCAATCACCGATTTGGGCGCCACATTTAAATAGCGCCCGCGACCAATCACCGATCTTGCAGACACATTTAAATACCGCTGTGCTGATTGGTCGCGGACGCTATTTAAATGTGGCGCCCACATCGGTGATTGCTCGCGGGCAGCGTCGGCGACCAATCAGCACAGGGGTGTTTAAATGTCTCTGCAAGATCGGTGATTGGTCGCGGCCGCTATTTAAATGTGGCGCACAAATCGGTGATTGATCGCAGTCTTCGGCCACGACCAATCACTGATCTTGCTGCAAAAGTTAAACACCGCTGTGCTGATTGGTCGCGGACGCTGCCCGCGACCAATCACCGATTTGGGCGCCACATTTAAACACTGCTGTGCTGAGTGGTCACGGACGCTGCCCGCGACCAATCACCGATTTGGGCGCCACATTTAAATAGGGGCCGCGACCAATCACCGATCTTGCAGACACATTTAAACACCGCTGTGCTGATAGGTCGCGGACGCTATTTAAATGTGGTGCCCAAATTGGTGATTGGTCGTGGCCAGCGTCCGCGACCAATCAGCACAGCGGTGTTTAAATGTTGCGCCAACATCGGTGATTGGTTGCGGCCGCTGTTTAAATGTGCCGCTCAAATCGGTGATTGGTCGCGGGCAGGGTCCACGACCAATCAGCACAGCGGTGTTTAAATGTGGCGCCAAGATCGGTGATTGGTCGCGGCCGATATTTAAATGTGGTGCCCAAATTGGTGATTGTTCGCGGGCAGCGCCCGCGACCAATCAGCGATTTTGAACACAAATGTCCGGACCTTAGTAACACCATGCGGCTACTGTCGGGAGATCAGCGGCTAGCGAGTCAAGGGAGGATCGGGGAGCGGCGCTGCGGGTCGGGATACTTCTGCTGCGAGCAGCCGCTCATCTCCCGGCTTCTCGCAGCGGAAGTAGCCGCACAGGCAGAGGCGCTGACATCCATGCGGCTAGGGTGTCAAGGGAGGACCGGGGAGCAGCGCTGCGGGTCGGGATACTTCTGCTGTGAGCAGTCGCTCATCTGCCGGCTTCTTGCAGCGGAAGTAGCCGCACAGGCAGCGGCGCTCCCCAGTCCTCACCAATACGATTCCGCTCCCCGTTCCTCACCAATACGATTCGCTGATTGGTCGCGGTCTCCGCGCCCGACCAATCAGTGATCTTGGCGCAAAATTTAAACACTGCTGTACTGATTGGTCGTGGCCGCTGCCCGCGACCAATCACCGATTTGGGCGCCACATTTAAATAGTGGCTGCGACCAATCACCGATCTTGGCGTCACATTTAAACACTGGTATGCTGATTTGTCGCGGACGCCAGCCACGAAAAATCAGCGAGCTTGGCGCCAAATTTAAACAACGCTCTGCTGATTGGTCGTGGACGCCAGACGCGACCAATCAGCGACATTGGCGCCAAATGTAAACAGCGCTGTGCTGATTGGTCGCGGCTGCCAGCCGCGACCAATCAGCGAGATTGGCGCCAAATTTAAACAACTCTCAGCTGATTGGTCGCGGACGCCAGACGCGACCAATCAGCGAGATTGGCGCCAAATTTAAACAACGCTCTGCTGATTGGTCGCGACCGCCAGCCGCGACCAATCAGCGATTTTGGCCCCAAATTTAAACCCCGATCTGCTGATTGGTCGCGGATGCCAGACGCGACCAATCAGCGAGATTGGCGCCAAATTTAAACAACCCTCTGCTGACTGTTCGCGGCTTCCATCATTGGTCTGTTCCAGCACCCCCATCATTGCTCTCTCCCAGCACCCTCATCATTGCTCTCTCCCAGCACCCCCGTCATTGCTCTCTCCCAGCACCCCCGTCATTGCTCTCTCCCAGCACCCCCGTCATTGCTCTTTCCCAGCACCCATGTCATTGATCTCTCCCAGCACCTCCATCATTGCTCTCTCCCAGCACCCCCATCATTGCTCTGTCCCAGCACCCCCATCATTGCTCTCTCCCAGCACCCCCATCATTGCTCTGTCCCAGCACCGCGTCATTGCTCTTACTGAGCACCCCGTCATTGCTGTCTCACAGCAAACCCCGTCATTGCTCTCTCACAGCACCATCATTGCTCTCACAGCACCCCCATCATTGCTCTCTCCCAGCACCCCCATCATTGCTCTCTCCTTCCCCACATCCCTATCATTGCTCTCCACAGCCCCACTATCCCCATCATTGTTCTCTCCAGCCCCATCACAGCTCTCCCCATCTCCACCATCCCCATCATTGCTCACCCCAGCCCCATCATTGCTCTCCCCAGCACCATCATTGCTCTCCCCAGCCCCATCATTGCTCTCCCCAGCCCCCAATCCCCACCATTGCTCTCCCCAGTCCACATCACCATAATTGCTCTCCCCAGCCCCACTATCCCCTTCATTGCTCTCTCCAGCCCCATCATTGCTCTCCCAAGCCCCACCATTCCATCATTGCTCTCCCCACCTCCCCTCCCCAGCGGTAAAAAAAGCAAAAAACAACAACTTACCTCAGCTCGCTCCCCTACAGCATTCTCCTGGTTACCGGCAGATTTCTACCTGATCCAGACGCACGCAGCATGATGACATCATCAAGCTGCGCGTTCCTGGGTCAGGGAGGAAGCAGAGGTTGGTTGCTTTCAGCTCCGCTGCCATTCTCCTCCTGTCAGCAGTGGAGCTGCAGGGATCGCTCCCTGCCCGCCGCTGGCAGGGAGCAGCTGCACTGGCGGGCCCCCCGGCGCAGCTGCACCGGCAGCGGTATGTCCGCCCCTGGACTGCTATGGGGTCCCCACGGCTCACGGGCCCCATAGCAGTCGCGTGGCCTGCCGCCATTGGCGGTACGCCATTGCTGCATGGCTCTTGCAAGGGGCATTGCAAGTTGCTCCATCCTCATTTTTGGAAGCTTTTGCTTGGAAGGCATAAGCAAATACTATGGGAGACCCACTCCCCAATAATGGGACTTATGTTTGTAATATGCTGTACTGCATGGCTCTTGTAAGGGGCATTGCAAGTTGCTCCGTCCTAATTTTTGGAAGCTTTTGCTTGAAAGGCATAAGCAAATACTATGGGAGACCCACTCCCCAATAATGGGACTTATGTTTGTAATTTGCTGTACTGCAGGGCTCTTGTAAGGGGCATTGCAAGTTGCTCCGTCCTAATTTTTGGAAGCTTTTGCTAGGAAGGCATAAGCAAATACTATGGGAGACCCACTCCCCAATAATGGGACTTATGTTTGTAATATGCTGTACTGCATGGCTCTTGCAAGGGGCATTGCAAGTTGCTCCATCCTCATTTTTGGAAGCTTTTGCTTGGAAGGCATAAGCAAATACTATGGGAGACACACTCCCCAATAATGGGACTTATGTTTGTAATATGCTGTACTGCATGGCTCTTGTAAGAGGCATTGCAAGTTGCTCTGTCCTAATTTTTGGAAGCTTTTGCTTGGAAGGCATAAGCAAATACTATGGGAGACACACTCCCCAATAATGGGAATAATGTTTTTAAGATGCTGTACTGTATGGCTCTTGTAAGGGGCATTAAAAGCGTCTTGTTAAGCTACTGCTGTGACGCCTCATGCTCGAAAAAGCCCTTTAGTTTACCGTTGGAGATGGGGGACTCGGAGTCGGGTCCTGTGATGAAGAGATGGGATGCCGCCGTGGCCCGGACCCGACCCGTGCTCAGGGCCGTCACATTAAAAAGGATGGTATGGGCTTATCCGGGTTGAGTGGCTAATAAACGACTACGCCACCTGTGGTGCCTGGTGAAGGGCCACCAGCGCCGCTACAGTCCACTGAGGCATGGTGTTATTGCGGCCAGAGTTGTTACTACTCCCCACAGGCAGAGCGAGGCCTCAGGGCAGAGGGACAGGATGAAGGGGGTAGTAGTAGAAGTGCACGGGCTCCGCGTCTCGCGGTGTGGCGCAGAATGAACAGTCCGGAGGCCATAGGGGTGAACTTCCAAGGCTTTACTCACTTTAGACATGGCAGAAGGAAGGCGACTCCCTCCTCCCCGTGGAGTCCTGCGGTCACCAGGGACGGGGGTCCGACAACCTCCGAGTAAGTCCAGCATTTAGTCGGGACCCTACACCAGAGTGTTCCTGAACTACAGACCAGATCCTTTCCTGTCCGTGTGTGTGTGCGAAATAGGCCTGGTCTCCCTCTGATGCACGGGTGGCAGTTCCGCTCCGTCCGATGCCCGGTGGGATCCTCAGGGCCTAACCGGGCTTTCCCGACCATGACATAGAGTAGCAAGGTCGGGTGTCAGGGGACCGGTACCCCTCTTGCAGCTGGAGTCCCTCTGAATATATCAGCATGGCGAGGACAGGTGGCGTACACCGCTCCATCTGCATCCTGCCTGGGATCCATTTGCTGTGGAGCCACACTCTTGAGCTCCGGGCCTTCTTGGTCCTGGTCATTGGCCGGGTTGAGACATTCCTGGTCTGCAACCTGCCCCTCGTCCCAAAGCCAGGATACGAGGGCTGTGTCCCTTGCCGATGCAGGCCCACACAGGGTCTGCACTCCGGGAGGGAGGTCACAGTTACACACAGTATATGACAGCACAGAAAACAGCCGAAATACACCAAGACCAAAGATGGCTCTATATTAAATATGAAATTTGAAGTGTAAGTCCTCCACCCTCACCCACTAACTGGTTCCCCTAACTCTTGGTTCCCCAGTCTCCCTGTAACCAGGGGAGCCGCACCTAGTGCATACTAGCCCCCTCTGATGGAGAAATGTGGTGTTGGATGCAAAGGTTGGGTCACGACTATCACACTGTTCTTACCTCAGAGGAGGAACACTACACTCCATTAGAGAAGTGCAGCATCCCTGTGGCGGTCGAACCCTCAGGGGCGCCACACTGCGACCTCCACCACTTTTCCGAGAGGCATTAAAAGCGTCTTGTTAAGCTACTGGGACCGCCACGTCTCTTCAAAGGGGCATTAAATGCATCTTCTTAAGCCACTTTGAACTCCACAGATCTTCCAAGGGGCATTGAAATTATGTTTTTAATTACCTCTAACCTCCACGACTCTTCCAACGAGCATTGCATTTCCTCCTAATTTTAGTCAGCTTTTGCTTTTCAATGAAAGGTGAAAACTAAGGAAGACCCACTCCCCAATAATGGGTAGAAAGTTTTTAGTACGCTGTAATCCACGTCTGTTTCAAGGGGCATTGCAGTTCCTCATAATTTTTGGAAAGCCTTCCATTCACTGCTTAGGCCAACAGTGCACAGGAGACCCAGTTGCTATAAATGGAAAAAAGGTTTATTTAAGGCCCTCTCACCTCCATGTCATTTCCAAGTTGCATTGGAGTGCCTCAAAATTTTTGGTAGGCATTGCACTCACTGTATGCCCTATAACTGTGTAGCCGAACCGCTCCTTTTGTTACAGAAACATATCCTACAAGACATATGTGGTTGACAGGACTGATATTGATGTGAATGGTCCCTGTTCCTCCTGCTGTTTTTCCTTTGCCACTACCTCATCCATCATTTATCACCTGAAGCTTTGTTTTAATGGGAGTCATAGAACTTGGAAAGTAGCAGGAAAACATCCAGCAATCCTCAGAGTAGGTAGGATATGCGCAAAAACGCTGACCACCTCAGGCCTAGCCGCTACTACATACATGTGCTTGCATTCCTTGAAAACAAAGCAGATGCTAACTTCTATCATCCTCATCATGCTCCTCACCTTGGCACTCTCAACTCCCCTGATGGAGAAGCCAGGGCCCACCGGAGGAGTCTGGTTCTCTGGTGGGCTCATCCAATGCTGCCCTAAAGCAGGCCAGTCTAAGAAAAGTGTGTGGGGAATGGGGATGTTCCGCGGAGAAATCGGGGTGGCTGGGGACCGTTTATGGACACCCGGCCGCCCCCAGGCGGCTGGGGACCATGTGTGGACACCCGGCCGCGGGGCGGCTGGGGACCAAGTGTGGACCCCCAGCCGCCCCCTGGCGGCTGGGGACCGAGCGTGGACACCCGGCCGCCGGACGGCTGGTGACTGAGTATGGATACCTCGCTGCCCAAACAGCCATGAGGTAGTGGCCAGCTTCGGCCTCCACATGCCTAAAAAGCCCAATTTCAAGTGCAAGCAAGCTAGCAGTATGGTATTGCAGCCTGGGGGTGGGTGGGTGGTTAGCTGCATATTTTCGCTTGCATTGCAAGGAATTGAGGTACAAGTGAACTCTGCCCTGGGACAAGAACTTGCACGGGGATAGTTGCAAGTCTGCATCTTCTGATGTTAAAATGACATTTCCCGGTGAATGCATTTGTCACGGTTGAAAGCAATACAAAAGTGCAAAAACGCATAAAAAATGCTACTTGTGAACATAGCCCAAGGTGTGGAGGAGTATTTTTGTTTTTGGTTATTTATTTTACCTTATACACAAGTCTTTACTCTGGAAAAGAAATTCCTTAACATATTTCACAGGAAAAAAGCTTCACTTTCGTTTTTGAACGTTTTATTATGAGCCAGTAAAAGTGGCTTAATACCTCTGAACACGTTGTTGACAACAGTGACCTGGGGGTCAGAAATGCTTCCTGGGGCGATCCCCATGCTGTCCCCATGTCATTTGAGCACTGTCTGTCAGTATCGTTTTGGGCACTTTTTAGGCTTTCTACAGACTGCCGGGGGTGCCGCCGCAAAAATGCTCTGGTCTCCCATAGACTAACATTGGGCTCGTTGCTTTGGTCGAGCACCCGAGTATCACGGCGAGCTCGGGCCAAGCTTCGAGCACCCGAGCATTTTAGTGCTCGCTCAACACTAATTATTATATATACACTAGCTATTGAATCCATTCTACGCACGGTTGGCGAGCATTTTTATTGGTATATGGTCTCCCAACCTGTTATGTGCTGCCCCCATCCTGTTATGTGCAGCCCCCTTCCTGCACGCCCATCCTGTTATGTGATCCCCCATCCTGTTATGTGCCATCCCCATCCTGGTATTTGAGCTACTCCTATCCTGGAATTTGTGGCCCCCCAATCCTGGTATTTGTGCTACTCAATCCTGCTCCTCCATCCTGTAATGTGCTGCCCCACATCCTATCCTGGTATGCATGGTACCCCTGATCCCTATCCTGGTATGCATGGTACCCGTGATCCCTATCCTAGTATGTATGGCACCCCTCATCCCTATCCTGGTATGTATGGCGCCCTTCATCCCCAGTCCTGGTATGCATGGCACCCCTCATCCCCCATCCTGGTATGCATGGCACCCCTTTTCTCAATCCTGGTATGCATGGCATCCCATCCCTCATCCTCGTATGCATGGCCCCCTCATCCCTATCCTGGTATGTATGGCACCCTTCATTCCTAGTCCTGGTATGCAGTGTTCCCCTCATCCCCAATCCTGGTATGCATGGCACCCCTCATCCCTAATCCTGGTATGCATGGCACCCCTCATCCCAATCCTGGTATGTATGGCACCCCTCATCCCAATACTTGTATGCATTGCACCCCATCCCTCATCCCTCATCCTGGTCTGCATGGCACCATCATCCCCAAGCCTGATATGTATGGCTCCTCAGCCTTATCCTGGTATGCATGGTACCCCATCCCTCATCCCTATCCTGGCATGCATGGTACCCCTCATCCTGGTATGCATGGAACCCTAATCACCAATCCTGGTATGTATGGCCCCTCAGCCTTATCCTGGTATGCATGGTACCCTTCATCCCCATCCTGGTATGCATGGCACCCCATCACTTATCACGAATCCTGGTATGTATGGTACCCCTCAGACTTATCCTGGTATGCATGGTACCCCTCATCCCCATCCTGGTATGCATGGAACCCCTCATCCCCATCCTGGTATGAATGGTACCCCTCATCCCCAGCCTGGTATGCATGGTACCCCTCATCCCCATCCTGGTATGCATGTGCCCCTCATCTCCTAATTCTGGTATGCATGGCACTCCATCCCTCATCCCTATCCTGGCATGCATGGTACCCCTCATCCTGGTATGCATGGAACCCTAATCACCAATCCTGGTATGTATGGCCCCTCAGCCTTATCCTGGTATGCATGGTACCCTTCATCCCCATCCTGGTATGCATGGCACCCCATCACTCATCACGAATCCTGGTATGTATGGTACCCCTCAGACTTATCCTGGTATGCATGGTACCCCTCATCCCCATCCTGGTATGCATGGAACCCCTCATCCCCATCCTGGTATGAATGGTACCCCTCATCCCCAGCCTGGTATGCATGGTACCCCTCATCCCCATCCTGGTATGCATGTGCCCCTCATCTCCTAATTCTGGTATGCATGGCACTCCATCCCTCATCCTGGTATGTATGGTATACCTCATCCCTATCCTAGTATGCATGGCACCCCATCCCTCATCCCTCATCCTGGTATGCATTGTACCCCCTCATCCCTAGCCTGGTATGTATGGCACCCCTCATCCGTATCACGCTGCACACACACAAAAAATAAACAATTATACTCACCTTTCTTCCATGTGCTCCAGCGCTGTGTGACCTTTTGCTGCAAGGAGTGTGGCGTTGGAATACGCGCGTGCCCATGCCGCGCTGTCTGGCGCCATTTTGCTGAAGACACACTGCAAATGGTCCTGCCCCCGGTCTCCGGTCAGAACAGAGGCGCCGCGGCAACAATCCTCCCGGTCAGGTAAGTATGTATTTATGGCGCTGGAGATTGCGGTATGCGTTCAGCATCTACGCATACCACGATCTCCGGCGCTATACACTCCTCTTACCTGTAACGGCTGGATGCGGTCGTCTGTCTGGAGCCAGACTGCACAGGTGCATTGCGTTTGCGCAGTCTATAAGGGCTTCGAACAGAGGGACGTTTGTAGCGTTATGTTATAAATAAAGAATGAGAAGGGATACTAACAGCAGTAGTAACTGAGTATATTATATGTAATATAATCACAATATCGATGTAATACGATGTCAATAAAAAGTCTAAAGTAAGGACAGTGAAATTAAGACAATATATTTAAAGAATACCACCAACCATAATATGTAGCTTTGTGTCCTTCTAAAGTGTCAGTGAATGGGTGTACTGAATTTGGTGACATTGATTAGTGAATGAAGATATTCAAAATTAATTGTGTGAGTGGGACAATATATACAGTTGAAATCAGAAGTTTACATACACTATATATAAAGACACATATACATGTTTTTCTCAATATCTGATAAGAAATCAGAATAAATCATTCCAGTTTTAGGTCAATTAGGATTATCATAATTTGTAATATTTGCTAAATGACAGAATAATGAGAAAGAGAATGTTTTAAGGCATTTTTATTACGTACTGCAAAGTCAAAAGTTTACATACACTAAGATTACTATGCCTTTAAACAATTCTGGACTGCCCATATGATGATGTCATGTGTTTGGAAGCTTCTGGTTAACATCTGAGTTAATTAGAGACACACCTGTGGATGTATTTTAATGCACACCTGAAACACACTGCTTCTTTGTGTAGCATCATGGGAAAGTCTAAAGAAATCAGCCAAGATATCAGGAAGAGAATTGTTGTCTTGCACAAGTCTTGCTTATCCTTGGGTACAATTTCAAGATGCCTGAAGGTACCTCATTCATCTGTACAACAATTATATGCAAGTACACACAAGATGGGAATGTCCGGCCATAATACTGCTCAGGAAGGAGACGGGTTCTGTATCCCAGAGTTGAACGTTCTTTCGTCAGACATGTGCATATCAACTCAAAGATAAAAGCAAAAGACCTTGTGAAGATTATGGCGGAAGCTGGTAAGATTGTGTCAAGATCCACAGTGAAACGAGTACTGTATCAACATGGGCTGAAAGGCCTCTCTGCCAGGATGAAGCCATTACTCCAAAAGAAGCATAAAAAGACAGATTAATGTTTGCAAATGCACATAGGAACAAAGATTTTTGGAGACATGTCCTGTGGTCTGATTAAACTAAAATGTAACTTTTTGGGCATAATGATCATCGTTACATTTGGAGGAAGAAGGGAGAAGCTTGGAAACCTAAGAACACTATCCCAAGTGTGAAATACGGGGGTAGCAGCATCATGGTGGTGTGGGGTTATTTTGCAGCAGGAGGGACTGGTGCACTTCACAAAATAGATAGCATCATGAGAAAAGAAGATTATGTGGCAATACTGAAGCAACATCTCAAGACATCAGCCAGGAAGTTAAAGCTTGGGTGGAAATGGATCTTCTAAATGGACAATGACCCGAAGCATAGTGTCAGAATGGTAACAAAGTTACTTAATGATAACAAAGTCAATGTTTTGGAGTGGCCATCACAAAGCCCTGATCTCAATCCTATTGAAAATGTATGAGCAAAGCTGAAAATTTAGGTGCAAGCAAGGCGCCCTACAAACCTGGATCAGTTACAACAGTTTTGTCAGGAGGAATGGGCCCAAATTCCGACCAACTATTGTGAGAAGCTTGTGGAAGGATATCCCAAACATTTGACCCAAGTTATTCAGTTTAAGGGCAATGGTACCAAATACTAATGAAATGTATGTAAACTTTTGACTTTGAAATAAGTAATAAAAATGCCTTAAAACATTCTCTCTCTCATTATTCTGGCATTTGGCAAATATTAAAAATTTTGACCTAAAACGGGAAAGGTTTATTCTGATTTTATGTCAGATATTGAGAAAAATATGCACATCTTTCTTCTAATATAGTGTATGTAAACTTCTGGTTTCAACTGTATATTAATTATAATACTAAAATAATGGTGACAACAATTATGAATAAAAATCAAAAAAGTCCCTTCTTAAGAGGAAATGTGACAATGAAACAAAGTAATTTTAAAGTGCAATGTGCATAAATGACACTAGATAAATAGCCAATTAAATATTATTTGCTAAGTGAGTATCTACCTTTAGTAAGTAACATTAAACTTGATTAACCATTTTTTTGAAAGAGTAAATATAAGTACTTCAAGTGAATACTATGATCTCCAATCAGGAAAATTAGTACTCTATTCCCTTAATTAAAAATCCATAATGGATCATGTCAATATGTGTATTATCCATGGTGGAAAAACCTATAAAACGGAATAATACCAATATATAAAGAAGAAAGGTTTTTCATTAATCAATGAGGTTTTATATCTTTTGTGTTATCCCTGATGCTGCACCGTCATTCTTTTAATCCTCTTTAAGTCTTTTATTCACTATTTTATTACAACCATGATTTCTTCTCTTTGTTACAGTCTTGGTTATCCTTACACTGCCATCAGTCCCACTCTGCAAGCTGATGAGACTTTCCAAAATCAGATTGTGCAGAAAGGAATCAGCCAACCAGAGCATCCACGCACAGTTCACTCTAAGGTGAGTACATAAAAATACCCATTAGTGCAATACAAAAATTAAATGAGCATATATAGAGGGAGATGAACAATTTAAAAATATAAAACATAAAATGTCAAGCTAAACCCCTGTATTTTGAAGCCTATAACATATAAATTCATACTTTAATCAATGCTGCACCATTATTCATGTCGTAGAGTGCATCTTCTTACAGTCACCACTGGACTTACGAGAGCTTCAATCAGCAAGATATCTTGAGTAAACAGTATTTACATCATACTGGATAAACATGAGATACAATTCAGTGTCACACAGTCCGTGTGCTGCTGACATAACACATTCAGGGAAAAAAGAAAAACAGGAAGTAAAAAACAACCAACAATTGACAGCTTCCCTCCCCACATTACAGCAAGCATATAACTTTACACACTATCGCCACCTGCTGTCTGGTTAGTATAAAGTCCTCCTTTCACTTATAATAAGTCCTAATCTGTTGCATATGCCAACACCCTTTCTCAACAGTAAGGACTTATTCAATCAAACCCAACTTTTTTTATTAGTCTCTGGTGTTTATCAGCATTCAACGCCTTCGTGAAGATGTCTGCTGTCATTTCTTCAGTAGGACAATACTCTAACTTCAAGACTCCTTGTTCCTGATGATCTCTCAAGAAATGATATTTCACATCAATATGCTTGGTTCTTGGATTGACTCTTTCCATCTGAGCAAGAACAAGACATTCTTGATTGTCCTCTTTCAGTTTTGTTGGTTCCAACTGTGGTTGTCCTAATTCTGTCAACAATTGTCTTAACCACAGTACTTCTTGACTCGCATGTGCTGCGGCAACATATTCTGCTTCTGTTGAAGACAGTGTCACAATTCACTGTTTCTTACTTGTCCAACTTATTGGTCCACCTGAGAGAAAAAAAATATGTCCACTGGTAGATCTTCTGTCAGTTGGATCTGCAGCCCAATCTGCATCAACATATCCTGTTAAAATGCAATTATCACTTGTGGGTAATTTCAGCTTAACATTGCTAGTTCCTTTCAAATAACGCATTACTCTCTTCACGGCATTCCAATCAGCTTTATTTGGTTTTGATACCTTTCTACTCAGGATTCCTACTGCTGCTGCGATGTCTGGTCTTGTAACGGTCGCTAGATACAGTAGTTCTCCTATTGCTGTTCTGTATTCTTCATTATTTGGTAGCATATTTTTTTCACTGTTCATCTCTTTGAGATAATTAGTTTCCATTGGAGACTTTACTGTTTTTGCATCCTTTAATCCAGATTTTTCTGTTATGTCTTGAATCATGTGATTTTGATTCAGTATTATTATTATTATTTATTATTAAAGTGCCATTTATTCCATGGTGCTTTACATGTGAAAAGGGGTATACATAGCAAAAAACAAGTACAATAATCTTGAACACAATGTGACAGCGACTGGTACAGGAGGAGCGAGGACCCTGCCCGCGAGGGCTCACAATCTATAAGGGATGGGTGAGGATACATTAGGTGAGGGTAGAGCTGGTCATGCAGCGGTGGTTACTGCAGGTAGTAGGCTTGTCGGAAGAGGTGGGTCTTCAGGCTCCTTTTGATGGTTTCCACTGTGGACGAGAGTCTGATGTGTTGGAGTAGAGAGTTCCAGAGTAGGGGGGAAGCATGGGAGAAATCTTGTATGCGATTGTGGGAGGAGGAGGAAACTTCCATCTTCTTCTCTTTCTTCCTGTATTCCTAGGTACTGTTTCACATTTCCCAAGTCTTTGATTTCGAAATGTTGCTTCAGGATTTTTAGAATGTTTTCTTTATCCTTTTGCTGTTTAAAAGAAATCAAAATGTTGTCTACATACAGTACAGACCAAAAGTTTGGACACACCTTCTCACTTAAAGATTTTTCTGCATTTTCATGACTATGAAAATTGTACATTCACACTGAAGGCATCAAAACTATGAATTAACACATGTGGAATTATATACTTAACAATAAAGTGTGAAACAACTGAAAATATGTCTTATATTCTTGTTTCTTCAAAGTAGCCACCTTTTGCTTTGATGACTGCTTTGCACACTCTTGGCATTCTCTTGATGAGCTTCAAGAGGTAGAAACCGGAAATGGTCATCCAACAATCTTGAAGGAGTTCCCAGAGATGCTTAGCACTTGTTGGCTCTTTTGCCTTCACTCTGCGGTCCAGCTCACCCCAAACCATCTCGATTGGGTTCAGGTCTGGTGACTGTGGAGGCCAGGTCATCTGGTGTAGCACCCCATCACTCTCGCCCTTGGTCAAATAGCCCTTACACAGCCTGGAGGTGTGTTTGGGGTCATTGTCCAGTTGAAAAATAAATGATGGTCCAACTAAACGCAAACCGGATGGAATAGCATGCTGCTGCAAGATACTGTGGTAGCCATGCTGGTTCAGTATGACTTAAATTTTGAATAAATCCCCAACAGTGTCACCAGCAAAGCACCCCCACTTTATCACACCTCCTCCTCCATGCTTCACGGCGTGAACCAGGCATGTAGAGTCCATCCGTTCACCTTTTCTGCGTCGCACAAAGACATGGTGGTTGGAACCAAAGATCTTACATTTGGACTCATCAGACCAAAGCACAGATTTCCACTGGTCTAATGTCCATTCCTTGTGTTCTTTAGCCCAAACAAGTCTCTTCTGCTTGTTGCCTGTTCTTAGCAGTGGTTTCCTAGCAGCTATTTTACCATGAAGGCCTGCTACACAAAGTCTCCTCTTAACAGTTGTTGAAGAGATGTGTCTGCTGCTAGAACTCTGTGTGGCATTGACCTGGTCTCTAATCAGAGCTGCTGTTAACCTGCGATTTCTGAGGCTGGTGACTCGGATAAACTTATCCTCAGAAGCAGATATGACTCTTGGTCTTCCTTTCCTGGGGCGGTCCTCATGTGAGCCAGATTCTTTGTAGCGTTTGATGGTTTTTGCAACTGCACTTGGGTACACTTTCAAAGTTTTCCCAATTTTTCAGACTGACTGACCTTCATTTCTTAAAGTAATGATGGCCACTCGTTTTTCTTTACTTAGCTGTTTTTTTCTTGCCATAATACTAATAGTCTATTCAGTAGGACTATCAGCTGTGTATCCACCAGACTTCTGCATAACACAACTGATGGTCCCAACCCCATTTATAAGGCAAGAAATCCCACTTATTAAAACTGACAGGGCACACCTGTGAAGTGAAAACCATTTCCGGTGACTCCCTCTTGAAGCTCATCAAGAGAATGCCAAGAGTGTGCAAAGCAGTCATCAAAGCAAAAGGTGGCTACTTTGAAGAACCTAGAATATAAAACAAATTTTCAGTTGTTTCACACTTTTTTTGTTAAGTATATAATTCCACATGTGTTAATTCATAGTTTTGATGACTTTAGTGTGAATTGTACAATTTTCATAGTCATGAAAATACAGAAAAATCTTTAAATGAGAAGGTGTGTCCAAACTTTTGGTCTGTACTGTATATGAGTACATAAATGCATCTATTAATCAGCCTTTTTGTGTACAAGCATGGATCAGCTTTGCTTCTTTGAAATTTTTCATTTTTAAGTACTTCAGTGATTTAGTCATTCCACGCTTTAGCTGCTTGCTTTAAACCATATATGCTTTTTTTCATCTTTGAATCCTGGAGGTTATTCCATGTAAATGTCTTCTGTTAAATCTCCATTCAAAAAAGCTGTCTTTACATCCAGATGTCTCAGTTCCATCTGTTTCATTGCTGCAACTGTAAGTAAAGTTCTTATTGTAGTGTGTTTGACAACTGGAGCAAATGTCTCATCATAGTCTTCTCCATATTTTTGAGAAAACCCTTTAGCTACGAGTCTTGCTCAGTATCTTTCAGCTGTGCCATCTGTTTGGTATTTTACTTTAAAAATCCATTTACATTCTATGGCTTTTCTTCCTTCTGGCAAATCTGTTAGTGTCCATGTATTTGAATCATGTATGGATTTAATTTCTGTTTCTGTTGCTTCTATCCATTTATTAGCTTCTTCTTCAGGAAGTTTAGATATGTCTTCCAAAGAGGTAGGCTCATAGATTTTTCTTATGCTTGTCTTGTATGAGAGACGTTTTGGTGGTTTTCCTTTGTTCTCTCTCATTGAACGTCTTGGTTCTGTGTCTGTTTGTAGTTGTGATTCTTCACTTTCAGTATTTTGTTCTTCATTAATTTCTACTTCTTTCTCATCAGATATTTCTTCAGTTATGTCACTATTGTTTTTCTCATTTTTTGTTTCAACTGAAATCATAATGTCTTCATTTAAATCTTCAATGAATATCACACTGTTACTCACCGTAACACTGTCTGTTTTGGGATCTAGGATTCTATATCCTTTGCAATTTTCACTATATCCAATGAATATTCCTTCCATGGATCTGTTTTGAAGTTTGGAACGTTTTTCTGTTGGAATGAATATAAAAACTTTACATCCAATCACTTTTAAATGATTGACACTTAGTTTCATACCTTGCCACAGTTCATATGGAGTTTTCTTCAGTTTTATGGAAAAAAGTCGGTTCTGTAGATATCTAGCTGTCATTGCTGCCTCACCCCAATATTTCTCTGCTAGTTTGGAATCCGTCAGCATACATCATATAATTTCTGTTAGAGTTCTGTTTTTCCTTTCTGCTACTCCATTTTGTTTAGGTGTGTATGGAACAGTTTTCTGGTGTTCTATTCCATTTTGTCTTAAGTAGTCTTCTATTCTGTGACCTGTAAATTCACCTCCATTATCACTCCTGATGACAATTGTCTTCCTTTGAAATTTGTTACTTGATCTTGCTACATAGTCTACAAGCTTATCAAAAACTTCACTTTTGTTCTTAATTAAGTATGTGACTGTGTATCTTGAGTAGTCATCTATAAAAGTCAACATGTATCTATTGCCTCCTTATGTAGTCACTTTCATGGGTCCATATACGTCAGTATGCACCAAATCAAGTGGTGTTTCGCTTTTCATCTCACTTTCTTTTGGAATAGATATCCTTGTGGCTCTGGATTTTATACAACATTCACACCTTACGGTAATTGAGCAATCTGATATCTTTAAATCGTTTGTCAATTCTTTTCTCTGTAGTTCCCTTATACTGTCATGGTGTCTATGTCCTAGCCGTCTTTGCCACATGTGAATACAGTTTTTGTGATCATGTGTACATACCTTCATCTGTTCCTTTGGTGTGTCAAAATGATATAATTGTTCATCTGCCTTGACTTTGGTTATCACCTTGTTTCATGCAATAATTTCACACTCATTGTCTTTGAATTTTACTGTAACCCCTTTTGCTGTTAAACGTTTCACAGATAATAATCCGCCTTCCAATTTTGGAACATACAACACATCCTGTACAAGTATCTTTGAATCTTGTTCGAACTTGTTTGAACAATTTAGCATACCTTGTCCGATACCTTCTGCAGTTATTTTGATTCCATCTGCAAGATAAATGGCTTCTTTCTAATCTAAATCAAGATCAGTAAAGAAATTCTTGTCACTTGTGATATATGACTCGTTGCTCCTGAATCAATAAACCAACCAAGTGATGATTTCTTGTCTGTTACTTTAAATGTGCCATTCCAATTATTCTCACATGAATCGGAAATTGTGTTTTTTACTTTCTGTGTATGCTTTTTATGTTGTAATTTTTGTTGTTCTGCTTTCCATATGGTACAATCTTTCTTTAAATGACCTTTTTTCTTACATCTGAAGCTTTCTCTTGTCTCTTTATTATAGGGTTTTTTAAATTCTTTAGCTTTAAGAGCGTTTTCACTGTCCTTTTCAGTAGAAGAATCATTTCTTTGTTCTTTTCTTCTCTGATATTCATCTATTAGTCTTGTTTTCACAAAATCTAATGTAATGTCAGTTTCTGGTCTCGTCTCAAGGGCATTTATCAAGGCTGTATACGAATCTGGTAAACTGCACAATCATATAGCTGCTACATGACTTTCTTTAATGTCTTCACCAATAGATGTTAGCTGTGATATCACTTCCATCATTGAGAATATGTTCTTCTGCATGTCGTCATTTGCGCTCAATCTCATACTGTAAAGCTTTCTTAATAAAATTAACTTGTGATTCAAGCTAGGTCTTTCATACAGTTTTCTTAATGCTTCCCACATTCCTTTCGCTGCTTCTTCATTTCTTATATGTATTAATTGAGCATCATCCACTAATAAGCTAATGGTGGCTCTCGCTTGTCTATTCTTCTTATCCCATGTCTGATTATCTTGATCTGGTCTTTCTGTAACAATTACTTCCCATAAATCGACCAAACAGGGAGTCCCCAGCTGTGCAACGGGAAGGAGCGCGCCCCGACGCGCGTTTCGGTGATCTTTTTCAAGAGGCGCCTCTTGAAAAAGATCGCCGAAATGCGTGTCGGGGCGCGCTCTTTTCACCCTGCTTTTTTGTGGTGAGTCAATACATGTATGTGCTATAGGGATCATTGTCCTTACCTATACCTCCCTTTTCTCAATATCAGGGTATCTATATACAGACAGCGAGTAATGCTAAGGTCTCCCTGTATGCCATATTTCATTAATTGTTACTCCTAATATATGCTGTTTGCTCTATACTGTATATTTTAATAATGACTCACCCAAGTCTACTTTGACTATATATATATAAATTGATTACTCTATATTGCCCACCCCCTTCTCGGTACTCCCCAGCCGCTGGCACTTTTCACCTCACCCCCTTGTCACTGCTATTTTTATATTTCTTTTATATTTGGAATTTTGTATTCAAATAAAATTACATTTACTGTTTGCCATAATACTCAAGTGTCCTCCTATTTTTATATGTATTCATTGGAGTAGGCAATACGGACTTGGTGCCTGACACTGGGTCTAGGTACCATGGTCTGTCCAACATTGAACATTTGGCCTCTTTTTTTCTCATCTGCGCACTGTGCGCGCATGACGGGCTGAGTCAGCGTGGAGAGAGGGGGGCCCTCTGGCATCTCTGCCGGGGAAAGAGGGTAGGAGGCAGAGACGCCGGAGCTACAGTACCCCCCCTTTATGCCCCCTCATTTTTTAGGCCTGCTAGAAATTTCTCCAGGAGGAGAGGGGTATGGATGTTCTCTCTGGGTTCCCAGGATCTCTTCTCAAAACCAAACCCCTTCCAGTCTAAAAGAGAAAAGGTCTTTACTCTTACCCTCTTGGTAGCCAGGATACTCTCTACTTCAAAAACGTCTGCAGTGCTGACAGGAGCAGGAGTAGTTCCCGAATCTTTGGAAAATGGACTAGATGTTTAAGGAGAGACACATTAATTTGCGACCTATGCCGTAATAGTATGGCACACGTCGTATTCCCCTGTTCAGTGCAGGCTCTGGCGTTGAGTCCGCACTAAATGTGGCACATAAAGAGAAATTATATCATCGCACAATCATAAGATTAGTTGCAGTGTTCATTTATTTTAGTATAGGCATAACATCAAACCAGTAACATGTAGTGGCGACAATAAATGGCGACAGTAGTAGTAGACGTTTCGGCCTAATCCAGGCCTTATTCATTAAGTCGCGCTACTGTAAAAGAGAGGTAAGATGTTTAGGATACATACATGTGAGGGAAGCAATAGTGATATACAACTCCATATAAAGTGATATTGACAGACGAGAAAAAGGCCAAAGAAGGGAGGGGGGGGGGAGAAAGGGGAGGGGTGGGAGGGAAGGGAGGTGGATAGGGAGCAAGAAGTAAAATAACAAATATACATATATACATATATACAAAGGGTTACAATCGCTAAGTATCATGGAGTACACAGTAAGGTTACCTTGTATAGGTTGAGATGCAGATATGTGCCAGAAGGGATTATTATGGGAAATCTTGAGTAACACTGTAATGGCAAGGGATGTATATTAGAGACATGTCAGGGTCCCATGTAGGAGGGGGAATTTTGAAGACCAGTACCTCGTTTGTATGCCTTGTGCTTATCGGCCTATAGGGGACTGAAAACAGAGGAAGTCCCAGTTAATCAGTGCTATGCAAAGGGAAGTAAGACAAACCCCTCTAAGGTAAATACCTTCGCTTATGGTGTGGTACAGTGCTCCTGCGTCTCCATTTGGTGCTGTGGTCCCAGGTATGGCCGTTCAAATAGGGGAGGAGGACAGCGTGTCTGTCTCCCTGTGCTGCTTATTGAACACTGGGAGTCCCCGTTTAAATATGTTGTGGCTGAGCGCTAAACCGGAAGTGCGTCACGGGAGGGGGCGTGTCCCCGGAAGTGACGTTACGCTCTGGGTATAATGGTGTATAGACGCTGAAGGTTGCTAAGGTACTCAGTACACAATAGTGGCTGGCTGACTAGCGCATGTGCAGAGCGCAGCGGGGCATACATATACAGGAGTAAAGTATAATATAGCGTTGTTGCGAGTACGGAAAGAGGACTTATATGTTAAGGTGTAATGCACAGCATTGCGCTATGAATGGGAGCAGGGGGGCACCACTAGATATTGTTAGTATTAGGCACTTGGGTTAGTCCTAGAGGAGTTAACTCACCTATATGTACAAGTGGGTTCAGTGGGTCTGTAAGGAGAAAAGACAGTCAGTTATTGGAGGTGTATAGCAGACTATAACAATTAGGTGGTAATATATAGGAATTCAATGGATCCAATCGATCTCTCTGTTTAGACCTTTTGGGGATAACGTCTGTAGTGTATGGATCCAGTAAGACTCCCGTTGTCTTAATAGTTTAACGTGGTTGCCCCCCTGTCTAGGTCTTGCCACATGTTCAATCACTTGGAAGCGGAGTTGGGCCACCGTATGTCTGGCTCTGGTAAAGTGATCTGGTAGTGGGAGCCAATTCTTGCCACAACGAATGGTTGACTTGTGGCTTGCTATGCGATCTTTAATGTGCTGTGTGGTCTCGCCTACGTATAGCAGACCACATGGGCATTTGATAACGTAGATTACAAAATTCGAGTCACACGTAAAGAATCCCCTGATGGGGTAGCTTTTCCCTGTCCTGGGATGTGTGATAGTGTCAGACTTAATGATGTTGGAGCATGCTGCACAATTGAGACAGGGAAAAGTGCCGTGGCGACGAGTGCTGAGCAGGCGTTGAGAGGCAGTTGCACGTGATGACCCTATGTCTGCCCTAATGATCTTATCTTTGATGTTGGGTGCTCTTTTTGCGCACATGAGTACTGGATTTGCAAATGTGGGAATTTCTGGGTAGGCTCTGGCCAGGAGGGGCCAGTGTTTTTTAATGATGGCTTGAACTTTAGGCATTAAGGGGTGATGCGTGTGTACAAATGGCATCCTTTCCATTTTTGTAGTGGGCAGATGAGGGGGTTTTGGTTCCAGTGCTTGGTCTGCCTCATGCTGGAGGAGCTGGGTAGGGTAATTGCGTTCCCTGAATTTGGCAGACATGTCCTGTAGGCGTTGGGAGAGAGTGTTCGGGTCAGAGACGATTCGGGTCACTCTATGAAATTGGGAGCGTGGAAGACTATTTTTTGTAGCTTTGGTGTGGCAGCTAGAATAGTGTAGAAGGCTGTTACAGTCTGTTGGTTTAGAGAAGAGGTCAGTTATAAGTTTATTGTTGCCATCACGGATGACTAGAGTGTCAAGAAAGGAGATTTGATTAGGATCATAGGTAATTGTGAACTGTAGTTCGGGTCTGACGGAGTTGATATACGTGAAGAAGGTAATGAGTGTCTCTGGTGGGCCCTGCCATATGAGAAAGATATCATCTATATAGCGATGATAGGTGGTGCAGTGTAGTTTGAATGACTCATTAGGATAAATGAAACTCTCCTCGAACCTGTGCATATAGGCATTAGCGTAAGCAGGAGCTACATTTGAGCCCATTGCGGTGCCCCGCTTTTGCACAAAGAAGTCGTCGCCAAATAGGAAGAAGTTCTGGTGTAGGACTAGTGTCAGTAGTTCTAAGCAGAATTGGATAGATAGGGGAGATAGATTAGACTCTGTAAGAAGATGTGCCGTGGCTTTTAAACCTAGTTCATGGGTAATTGAAGTGTACAAGCTGTTAACATCCAGTGTAACTAGTAGGCTGGTCGGGGTAAGACATGAGGTGTTCCTGATGATTTCCAAGAAGGCATTTGTGTCAAGTATAAAAGCTCGTGTTTTTTTGACAAGTGGTGTGAGAATCTTTTCTAGATAGATTGCTAATGGGGAAAGAATAGAATCAGTAGAAGCTACAATGGGTCGTCCCGGGGGTTTGGTCAATGATTTATGAATCTTAGGAAGGATATAGAATACGGGGGTTATAGGGTGGGAATTGGTTAGAAAAGTTGCTGTTTTGTGGTCAATGATTTTGAGATCAAGGTATCTGGTAAGAACTTCCTGAATTTTAGAGCGGATGTTACTGGTGGGGTCGTAAGAAATATGACTATAAGTCGTTGTGTCGGCTAGTTGGAGATTAACCTCGTCCATGTAACTTGTCCGGTCCATGATGACCGTAGCGCCCCCCTTGTCTGCTGGTTTGATCACTATGTTTTTGTTGTTACCCAGGCTTTTTAAGGCACTTTTTTCCTCATTGGTAAGGTTTTGATGTGTGGGAAAGAATCCTAGGTGTTGTTGGTGTAGCAGATTTCTGATGTCCCTGGTGATGAGAGCAATGGTTGTCTCAGTCGCGTGATTGGTGTGTGGAGGACAGAATGTACTAGGGTTACGTAACCCCAGATTAACTATGGAAAGCTCCATTGCAGTATCACCCCCTGGTGGAGGTGCTCTGAACATGGAGGTCTCTTTAGATAGTCCAAAGTGGGTCTTCAATCGTACAGACCGATAGAAATGTTGCAAGTCCTTCTCCAGCTGGAACGAGTCCCAGTTGGGTGTCGGACAGAAGGATAAACCTTTCTGTAAGACTGCTAGTTCAGTGGGGGAAAGGGTGTAACTGGAGATATTCTTCACCAGGTTCGGTGTCTTACCTGGGAGCGGGTTGTCATTCTTTCGTTTCCTCGATCTCCTTGTGGGTCTGGATGTTGGCGTCCTCCTTTTTTGGTTTTCCATAAAAAAGTTGGCTCGTTTCGCCCAGTAGAGGAATCGCTTCCCGAGCTGAAGGAGTTGTGATAACGCTGACCTGGTTGATGGCGTCGTGTAGAGGAACCGGAGGAGGCGTTCCATCTGTAGACCCGGTTGTTGCTGTAGTCTTCATTATCCCTCTGGAATTTCTGGCGCTTGCGTTCTTGTAGGGTTTTTTGGTGATCTGTAAGAATTTTGTCAGTCTTATTCTTCAGCGTAGTCCACTCTGTTGATGATAGGTTAGCAATGAGTTGAGTCTCGATGGCGGCAATGGATTTCTCGCTCTCCTTAATAGCTTTCTGCAAAAAATCTACCGTGAGAATGATGATATCAAGGGAGCACTTATTCAATATCTTTTTGAACTTATCACAGTATTGTTCGTTATCCAAAAATAGTGTGGGGCGGAGATTACTCCTCAGACCTCTGGGGATCTTTCCCTGTCTATGATACTCAGCTAAAGTTACAGCATGTAAGTTATATGAGACAAGTCGTCGTCTCTCTTTTTCGTAGTCTTTACTTCTTATCTCCTCGGAGGGAGTCTTGAGAAATTCGCTGGACGTAGTCACTAATGACAGTATATTATGACTGGTAGTCTCGTCGTATGCGAAAATGTCGGTTGACATTTGGAAGACTGGTGCAACGCTCAAGACTAGTAAATCGTTAGAATAGATAATTAGCGTGCACTCTGTCGGTAAGTTAGAGGTGCTGTTGAAGGGGCGCATGGTGCCCAGTACGTACAGAGAAATTATATCATCGCACACTCATAAGATTAGTTGCAGTGTTCATTTATTTTAGTATAGGCATAACATCAAACCAGTAACATGTAGTGGCGACAATAAATGGCGACAGTAGTAGTAGACGTTTCGGCCTAATCCAGGCCTTATTCATTAAGTCGCGCTACTGTAAAAGAGAGGTAAGATGTTTAGGATACATACATGTGAGGGAAGCAATAGTGATATACAACTCCATATAAAGTGATATTGACAGACGAGAAAAAGGCCAAAGAAGGGAGGGGGGGGGAGGGAGGTGGATAGGGAGCAAGAAGTAAAATAACAAATATACATATATACATATATACAAAGGGTTACAATCGCTAAGTATCATGGAGTACATAGTAAGGTTACCTTGTATAGGTTGAGATGCAGATATGTGCCAGAAGGGATTATTATGGGAAATCTTGAGTAACACTGTAATGGCAAGGGATGTATATTAGAGACATGTCAGGGTCCCATGTAGGAGGGGGAATTTTGAAGACCAGTACCTCGTTTGTATGCCTTGTGCTTATCGGCCTATAGGGGACTGAAAACAGAGGAAGTCCCAGTTAATCAGTGCTATGCAAAGGGAAGTAAGACAAACCCCTCTAAGGTAAATACCTTCGCTTATGGTGTGGTACAGTGCTCCTGCGTCTCCATTTGGTGCTGTGGTCCCAGGTATGGCCGTTCATATAGGGGAGGAGGACAGCGTGTCTGTCTCCCTGTGCTGCTTATTGAACACTGGGAGTCCCCGTTTAAATATGTTGTGGCTGAGCGCTAAACCGGAAGTGCGTCACGGGAGGGGGCGTGTCCCCGGAAGTGACGTTACGCTCTGGGTATAATGGTGTATAGACGCTGAAGGTTGCTAAGGTACTCAGTACACAATAGTGTGTAGCGCTGGCGTCCCTGCCCTCTGCTAGGCAGGGACGCTGCTCCCCTCACCGCTCTGCTCCGTGCCCGGCGTCCTCTCCCCGCTCTGCTGTCAGCGCACGCTCCTGCCCGGCGTCCTCTCCCCGCTCTGCTGTCAGCGCGCGCTCCGTCCCGGCGTCCTCCTCCTGCTCTGCTCTCGGCGCGCGCTCCTTCCCGGCCCCTGTGCTTAGGGCGCGCGCGCGCGCGCTCCCCTCCTCTTAAAGGGGCCGCGCGCGCCGCCCTAAAGAGTCCCCGGCCAATGGCCGGAGGACTTCATCATATAAAAGGCACCTCCTCCAAAATGGAGGTGCCCGAGCAATGTTGTTTGCACCTGTGTCTCACCTGTGCTTCAGCCCTCAGGTCCCGTTGCCAGTTACCTGCCAGTTACCTGCCAGTTACCTGCCAGTTTCCTGCTAGTTACCTGCCTGATTCCTGCCTTACTACTCCTGTCAGTCTGTCTAAAGGACCAGCCTGCCCGCTCACCTGGGAGCGCATATCAGCTACCTGCCTGCTTGCCTGAGGTCCGACGGTCTGCCTTACTACTCCGGTCAGTCTGTCTATGGACCAGCTTGCCCGCTCACCTGGGAGCGCTTCTCCGTTATCTGCCTGCTTGCCAGCCCGGAGGCTCCGTTGTCACGTGCTGTGACCACCAGCTATCTCAGAGACTCTTGCCCGCTCACCTGGGAGCGCATCTCCGTTACCTGCCTGCTTGCCAGCCCGGAGGTCCCGTTGTCACGTGCGGTGACCACCAGCTATTCCAGAGACTCTTGCCTGCTCACCTGGGAGCGCTTCTCCGTTACCTACCTGCCTGCCAGCCCGGAGGTTCCGCCGTCACGTGCCGTGACCACCTGCTATTCCAGAGACTCTCGCTTGCTCACCTGGGAGCACACATCTACCATCTGCCTGCTAGCCTACCCGGAGGCTCTGCCATCACAGGTCGTACCTACCCCTTACCCAGAGACTGCCCTGATCACTTGCCGTAACTCCCTGTCCGTTCACCCAGAGACTGCCACCCGCTCCCTTACAAGGGCCGCCCCCTTGTATAGTAGCTCAGAGGTTCCGCCTCCCGGACCCGTTACAGTTTGCTCGGGCCATGGAACCCGGTGGCACCCAAGCTCCCTCGCTCTCGGACCTCTGTCTTGAACTGTCCCGTCAGAGGTCCCAACAGGAGACCATCCTGGGTCACCTGCGGAATGTTAATACTCGCCTGAACACTCTGTCTGATCCACCAACAACCTCCGCCAGTACCATGGTATCCTTTTCCGGACCCCGGCTCTCTGCACCTCCTCGCTTCGGAGGCGACTCCGTCCTGGCTCGGGGCTTCATAAATCAGTGCACCCTGCATTTTGAACTATTATCCCACCAGTTTAACTCCGACCGAGCCAAAATTGCCTTTATCATGTCCCATCTCACCGGGGAGGCCCTGGCCTGGCTAAATCCTCTATGGGAGAGAGGAGATCCCCTGGTGTCCGACTTGCCTGCCTTTCTCATGGCTTTCCGGAAAGCCTTCGACGAACCCGGACGGAGGACCTCATCCGCATCTTCTCTGCTTCGCCTCCGTCAGGGAAGCCTCACCGTGGGCCAATATGCCATACGGTTCCGTACCCTTGCCTCGGAGCTGGCCTGGGATAACGAAGCCCTGGTATCCGTCTTCTGGGAGGGTCTGTCCGGCCGTATTAAAGATGAACTTGCTGGTCGGGACATTCCTACCACTCTCGATGATCTAATAACCCTTGCCACCCGGATTGACCTACGGTTCCAGGAGCGTGCCAAAGAGGTCACCCGTGAGAGAAGGATTCCACGTCTAGCTCCTACTTTCCAGGAACCCGTCATTCCTTCCGTTTCTCCACAGGTACACTCTCCTGAGCCTATGCAGGTCGACCAGACCAAGATGGTCAAATCCCGTCAGGATTTCCGCCGTGCCGAGGGGAGCTGCTTCTACTGTGGCAGTAAGGAGCATCTGATCCGTGCCTGCCCGGAGAGGTCGGGAGAACGCCTGTATCTAGGTTCACTCAGAGGGGTCGATCTAGACAAAAATAAATCCTCTCCATCCCTGCTGTTGTCAGTCTCAATCATCTGCGGGGAGAATCGTTATTCTGAACTAGCCCAACTTGACTCTGGAGCAGCCGGAAATCTTATTTCACAGTCCCTGGTGGAGAAATTCCGCATCCCCACCAAACCTCTGGCTGTACCCTTGTCTGTTGTTGCCGTGGATGGGGGCCTCTTACCTCGCCCCATCCAATTCATCACCGAATCCATTACTCTGCAGGTGGGAATGCTGCATTCAGAGAGTATCTCCTTTCACGTTCTGCCTGGTCTCCCTCACGCCCTCTTGCTAGGTCTGCCTTGGCTCCAGAGACATGCACCCGTGCTTGACTGGCAAACCGGAGAAGTCCTTCACTGGGGACAGGCCTGTCATAAAACCTGCCTGGTTCCCGTCCATTCCGTCCGTCCCTCTCCTATCCCAGCTAATCTACCTGGACTTCCGATTCCTTATTGGTCTAGTGCTGATGTCTTTGTTAAGGAGGAGGCAGAGACATCACCACCTCATAGACCATGTGACTGCCCCATCGATCCCGCCAGAGTAATGCAGGTGGCTCCCGTGAGTCTAAATTGTCTCCCTCCTGGTAAGACGTTCGTATCGGTACCTGATCGGGAGAGAATCCTACACTGGGGTCATTCGTCTAAACTAGCTGACCACGCCGGTCGGAAAAAGACCCTCCAGCTTATTACCCGACACTACTGGTGGCCTAACCTGCACAAGGATGTTATGGACTTTGTTTCTGCCTGTGTGTCCTGCGCCCGCAACAAAGTTCCGAGACACCTGTCGGCCGGCCGCCTTCTTCCTCTGCCAGTACCTGCTGCCCCCTGGCAGCATTTAGCGATGGACCCTCCTCAATTCCGTCCTGGGGATAAAGTCTGGCTCTCGTCCAAATATGTCCGACTCAAGATCCCTCCCTATAAGTTAGGGTCTCGGTTCATCGGCCCACTGGTGGTCATCGGTCAGATCAACCCGGTAACCTATAAATTGAAACTCCCGGCCAACTTACGGATCCCTAACTCCTTCCATGTATCTCTCCTCAAACCTGTGGTACTTAACTCTTTTTCTAAGTCTACAGGTACGCCTCCTGCTCTGGTTTCTGCTGAGGACAAGTTTGAGGTAGAGAACATTCTTGCCAGCAAAAGGGTAAGAGGAAAGACCTTTTTTCTGGTAGATTGGAGGGGGTTTGGTCCTGAGGAGAGAACGTGGGAGCCCCGGGAGAACATCCATGCCCCTCTCATCCTAGCTAAATTTCTGTCTGGCCTAAAAAAGGGGGGGCCTAAAGGGGGGGGTACTGTAGCGCTGGCGTCCCTGCCCTCTGCTAGGCAGGGACGCTGCTCCCCTCACCGCTCTGCTCCGTGCCCGGCGTCCTCTCCCCGCTCTGCTGTCAGCGCGCGCTCCTGCCCGGTGTCCTCTCCCCGCTCTGCTGTCAGCGCGCGCTCCGTCCCGGCGTCCTCCTCCTGCTCTGCTCTCGGCGCGCGCTCCTTCCCGGCCCCTGTGCTTAGGGCGCGCGCGCTCCCCTCCTCTTAAAGGGGCCGCGCGCGCCGCCCTAAAGAGTCCCCGGCCAATGGCCGGAGGACTTCATCATATAAAAGGCACCTCCTCCAAAATGGAGGTGCCCGAGCAATGTTGTTTGCACCTGTGTCTCACCTGTGCTTCAGCCCTCAGGTCCCGTTGCCAGTTACCTGCCAGTTACCTGCCAGTTACCTGCCAGTTTCCTGCTAGTTACCTGCCTGATTCCTGCCTTACTACTCCTGTCAGTCTGTCTAAAGGACCAGCCTGCCCGCTCACCTGGGAGCGCATATCAGCTACCTGCCTGCTTGCCTGAGGTCCGACGGTCTGCCTTACTACTCCGGTCAGTCTGTCTATGGACCAGCTTGCCCGCTCACCTGGGAGCGCTTCTCCGTTATCTGCCTGCTTGCCAGCCCGGAGGCTCCGTTGTCACGTGCTGTAACCACCAGCTATCTCAGAGACTCTTGCCCGCTCACCTGGGAGCGCATCTCCGTTACCTGCCTGCTTGCCAGCCCGGAGGTCCCGTTGTCACGTGCGGTGACCACCAGCTATTCCAGAGACTCTTGCCTGCTCACCTGGGAGCGCTTCTCCGTTACCTACCTGCCTGCCAGCCCGGAGGTTCCGCCGTCACGTGCCGTGACCACCTGCTATTCCAGAGACTCTCGCTTGCTCACCTGGGAGCACACATCTACCATCTGCCTGCTAGCCTACCCGGAGGCTCTGCCATCACAGGTCGTACCTACCCCTTACCCAGAGACTGCCCTGATCACTTGCCGTAACTCCCTGTCCGTTCACCCAGAGACTGCCACCCGCTCCCTTACAAGGGCCGCCCCCTTGTATAGTAGCTCAGAGGTTCCGCCTCCCGGACCCGTTACATAGTGGCTGGCTGACTAGCGCATGTGCAGAGCGCAGCGGGGCATACATATACAGGAGTAAAGTATAATATAGCGTTGTTGCGAGTACGGAAAGAGGACTTATATGTTAAGGTGTAATGCACAGCATTGCGCTATGAATGGGAGCAGGGGGGCACCACTAGATATTGTTAGTATTAGTCACTTGGGTTAGTCCTAGAGGAGTTAACTCACCTATATGTACAAGTGGGTTCAGTGGGTCTGTAAGGAGAAAAGACAGTCAGTTATTGGAGGTGTATAGCAGACTATAACAATTAGGTGGTAATATATAGGAATTCAATGGATCCAATCGATCTCTCTGTTTAGACCTTTTGGGGATAACGTCTGTAGTGTATGGATCCAGTAAGACTGTGCATTACACCTTAACATATAAGTGGCTGATCTATACAGCTGACATGTGCCCGCAACAGCCGCGAGAGGAATCGCGATCCACCTGCAGCTGTTAACTAGTTAAATGCCACTGTCAATCTCTGACAGCGGCATTTAACATCGCCAAGCCGGAGGCGCATCACTTTCCCCGCCCATCGGTGACCCTGTCACATGATTGCGGGTCACCAATGGGTTGGCATGACAACCAAAGATTTGCAGGAGAATTCTGTGGCTCTCGTGTCCAGATTGCTATGAGCGCCACCCAGTGGGCTGTGCTCATAGCACGTGAGCAAATCTGCTACATAGAGGCGATCTGATCATCGCCTGTATGTAGCAGAGTCGATGAGGCAAATGCTGCTTTTAGTCTCCCATGGAGACTATTGAAGCAATCAAAAAGTTTAAAAAAAATGTTTAAACATATTAAAAAAATAAAAAAATAAAAAATAAAAGTTTAAAACACCCCCCTTTCGCCCCAATTCAAAGTAAAACAATAAAAAAAAAATCACACATACACATATTTGGTATCGCTGTGTTCAGAATCGCCCGATCTATCAAAATAAAAAAATAATTAATCCGATCAGTAAACGGCGTAATGAGAAAAAAATTCTAAACTCCAGAATTACGTTTTTTTGGTCGCCGCAACATTGCAATGATGTTTAAGCTTATACTTGTTTAGGGGATTCTTTTTTACTTGTGCGTCCATTGGTTTTTGGCCCAGTCTGGTTTCGCAGTTTTTCTTATGTGTTTGTTATTTTTTTGTGTGTGCTTTAGGGAGAAGCCTGGAATACTTGGGATTGTCTCTGTGGAGCAGTGGCTCCATTTCATCTTACACACAGAGTGCCAACTTCTGCAGTCAGGTAGGGATGTTTTTATAAGGGCTTTCACAATTATATCTTTGTATGCCATGATCCCTGTAGCAGCATACTATTTGTTCCAGTAGCGTAGCTACCGGGGGGGCAGAGGAGGCTGTCGCCCCGGGCCCCGCGCTCTGAGGGGGCCCACCCGGAGCTACACTATTGTAACTGTAGCGGCGTGTGCAGCACGCTGCTACAGTTACACTCCGGGCAGAGCAGGGAGACTCGATGTCCCTGCACTGCCTGGCGGCTGCTATGGGGCCCTTAAGCAGGAGGGGTGCCCCCGGTGCCAGCATCAGGCCCCCCCACCATTCACCACAACCGCGAGCTCAGTGATGGGAGAGGGAGCGACCTCTGTGTCTGAGCACCCGGCCCGCTGTGCTGAAGATGTGTACCGACTGGGCGCTCAGAGCAGCGGGGGAACCAGGAGGAGAGAGAGGTGAGTATTGTGCTTATTTATTTATTTTTTCTTATGGGGGGATTATGCTACAGACTGCCTATGGGGGTGGGGGGATTATGCTACAGACTGCCTATGGGGGGTGGGGGGAAAATGCTACAGACTGCCTATGGGAGGGTGGGGGGATTATGCTACAGACTGCCTATAGGGGGGGTGGGGGGATAATTCTACAGACTGCCTATGGGGGCGGGGAGATTATGCTACAGACTGTCTATGGGGTTTGGGGGGAATTATGCTACAGACTGCCTATGAGGGAGTGGGGGGATTATTCTACAGACTGCCTATGGGGGATGGGGGGATTATGGTACAGACTGCCTATGGGGGGGTGGGGGGAATTATGCTACAGACTGCCTAGGGGGGGGTGGGTGATTATGCTACACACTGCCTGTTGGGGGTTTATGCTGCAGACTGCCTATAGGGGGTGGGGAGATAATTCTACAGACTGCCTATGGGGTGGGTGGGGGGATTATGCTACAGACCGCCTATAGGGCGTGGGGGGATTATGCTACAGACTGTCTATGGGGGGGTGGGGAAATTATGCTACATACTGCCTATGGGGGGTGGGAAGATTTTGCTACAGACTGCCTATGGGGGGTGGGGGGATTATGCTACATACTCCATATGGGGGGGATTATCCTGCAGACTCTGCCTCTGGGGAGTGCACTATACTTTATTGAGGACTATCTGGTGCATTATACTATATGGAGGCTATTTATACAGTGTGGGGTTTACAGTTAGGGTCATACAGTGTGGGAGATTATGTGGGGTCTTTTCACAGTGTAGGGGCCATCATACAGTGTGGGAGATAATGTGGGGTCTTTGTATATTGAGGAGGCCATCATACAGTGTGGGAGATAATGTGGGGTGTTTGTATAGTGTGGGGTTCATCATGCAATGTGGGAGATAATGTGGGGTCTTTGTGCAGTGTGGGGGCCATAATACAGTGTGGGAGATAATGTGGGGTCTTTACACAGTGTGAGAGCCATCGTACAGTGTGGGAGATAATGTGGGGTCTTTTCACAGTGTGGGGGCTATCATACAGTGTGGGAGATAATGTGGGGTCTTTGCACAGTGTGGAGTCCATCATACAGTGTTGGAGACATCAGTTTGGAGACTACTAAGGGGTCAGTATACTGTGTGTTGGGTACTATACAGTGAGGGGGCATTATACTGTGTATAGGAGAGCATCATACTGTATATAGGGGAGCTGTGCATGGGGGGAGACTAAGGACATTATTAAATGTTAAGTTGGCACTTATCGTTATAGGGTAACTTAGGTTATTGTGACTGTCAGAGGAGCACACAGAGGGCATTATTACTTTCTAGGGGGCAAAATGTGTCACTGTTTTTTAGGGCACTTGCACACGGCATTACTGTATTCTAGAGGGTTGCTTTACCATTTTGAGAGCACACAGAAGGTGCAGTAATATGGACTTGTACAGCAAAAGAGGCTCAGTATTGGGGTATCAGCAGGAAGAGGTGTTTGTGCAGGTTGGGAATAGATGGGGACAGGGCCTGAAATGTAAGGAGTCAAATGTGTCTTTGTTATGATCTCTGCAGACCTGAGACTCTGAGTCCTGGATGGAGAAGTCGTTGTGTCGGTCTGGGCCAGATGGAAAAGAAGGGAAAAGTGAACAATTTAATCAGAAAGGACATCAGCTGTAAGTTACTATATATAACTGTGCTGTGATCTCTTATATATTCTGCAGAACTGGTATCTAGCAATATGTCACCATATGGCGGTAATAACAGTGCTGCTCTTTGTATAGAGATTATTTTCAGTATCAGCTGTCATCTGCTGAGGTTCTCCTACATCCACTGTGTGGGTGCGCCACTATTTTTGTAATCAGGGTTACCTGGTTAGGGGCCCACTCAGAAGTTTTGCCCCCCCCTGAACCAAAACCCTAGCTACACCTCTGATTTGATCATATATAAGCTCTGCTTACTGTCATTTAACAGTCATACATTACATACAGTTAGATCCAGAAATATTTGGACAGTGACTGAATCTTTGTGATTTGAGCTCTACATGCCACTATTTTTTATTTAAAATGAAACAACTGAGATGCAATTGAAGTGTAGACTTTCAGGTTCAATTAAAGGGTTTGAACAAAATTATCCTGTGAAATGTTTAGGAATTGCAACCATTTTTCTACATAGCCTCCTCATTTCAAGGCCACAAAGAAGTTGGACAAATTAACTTTACCATAAATAAAATGTTCATTATTAATACTTTATAGAGAATCCTCTGCAGGCAATGACTGACTGAGGTCTGGAAGTTATGGACGTCACCAAATGCTGGGTTTCCTCCTATTTGATGCTTTGCCAGGCCTTTACTGCAGCTGACTTCAGGTGTAGCTTGTTTGTGGGTCTTTCTCCCTTAAATTTTGTATTAAAGGGGTTTTCCCACAAATAAAGTACATTTTAATTAATAGATCTTGGAATAACAATAATTGGATGTGCTTAAACAAAATGTTCTTGTGCTGAGATTATCTTATAAACTAGATGGTGGCCCGATTCTAACGCATGGGGTATTCTAGAATATGTATGCGGCCGACCGGGCGCAATCAGCAGAACGTTGTTTAAATTTGGCGCCAAAATCGCTGATTGGTCGCGGCCGGCAACCGCGACTAATCAGCAAAACGGTGTTTAAATTTGGCGGCAATATCGGTGATTGGTCACGGGTGGTGGCCGCGACCAATCAGCGAACTGTGTTAGTGAGGACCGGAGAGCTTGTTTAAATTTGGCGATAAAATCGACCAATCAGCAGAGCGTTGTTTAAATTTGGCGCCAAAATCGCTGATTGGTAGCTGTCGCGGGTGGCCGCGACCAATCAGCAGAGCGTTGTTTAAATTTAGTGCCAATCTCGCTGATTGGTCGCGGTCGGCCACCGTGACCAATCAGCAGAGCGGCGTTTAAATTTGCAGCCTATATCGCTGATTGGTCGCGGCCGGCCACCGCGACCAATCAGCAGAGCGGCGTCTAGATTTGCCGCCCATCTCGCTGATTGGTGGCGGCCGGCCACCGTGACCAATCAGCAGAGCGGCGTTTAAATGTGCCGCCCATCTCGCTGATTGGTCGCGGCCGGCCACCGCGACCAATGAGCAGAGCGGCGTTTAAATTTGCCGGCCATCTCGCTGATTGGTCGCGGCCGGCCACCGCGACCAATCAGCAGAGCGGCGTTTAAATTTGCCGCCCATCTTGCTGATTGGTCGCGGTCGGCCACCGCGACCAATCAGCAGAGCGGCATTTAAATTTGCAGCCTATATCGCTGATTGGTTGCGGCCGGCGACCGCGACCAATCAGCAGAGCGTCGTTTAAATTTGCCGCCGATATCGCTGATTGGTCGCGGTGGCCGGCTGCGACCAATCAGCAGAGCGGCGTTTAAATTTGCCGCCCATCTCGCTGATTGGTCGCGGTGGCCGGTCGCGATTAATCAGCAGAGTGGCGTTTAAATTTGCCAGACATCTCACTGATTGGTCGCGGTGGCCGGCCGCGACCAATCAGCAGAGCGGCGTTTAAATTTGCCGCCCATCTCGCTGATTGGTCGCGGTGGCCGGCCGCGATTAATCAGCAGAGCGGCGTTTAAATTTGCCGCCCATCTCGATCATTGGTCGCGGCCGGCCACCGCGACGAATCAGCACAGCGGCGTTTAAATTTGCCGGCCATGTTGCTGATTGGTCGCCGTGGCCGGCTGCGACCAATCAGCAGAGCGGCGTTTAAATTTGCCGCCCATCTCGCTGATTGGTCGCGGTAGCCGGCCGCGACCAATCAGCGGAGCGGCGTTTAAATTTGCCGCCCATCTCGCTGATTGGTCACGGCCGGCCACCGCGACCAATCAGCACAGAGGCGTTTAAATTTGCCGCCCATCTTGCTGATTGGTCGCGGTCGGCCACCGCGACCAATCAGCAGAGCGGCGTTTAAATTTGCTGCCCATCTCGCTGATTGGTCGCGGTCCGCCGGCCACCACGACCAATCAGCAGAGCGGCGTTTAAATTTGCCGGCCATCTCGCTGATTGGTCGCGGTGGCCGGCCGCAATTAATCAGCAGAGCGGCGTTTAAATTTGCCGGCCATCTCGCTGATTGGTCGCGCCCGGCAACCACGACCAATCAGCACAGCGGCATTTAAATTTGCCGCCCATCTCGCTGATTGGTCACGGTCGGCCACCGTGACCAATCAGCACAGCGTTGTTTAAATTTGCCGCCCATCTCGCTGATTGGTTGCGGTGGCCAACGCGACCAATCAGCACAGCGGCGTTTAAATTTGCTGCCCATCTCGCTGATTGGTCGCGGCTGGCCACCGCGATCAATCAGCAGAGCGGCGTTTAAATTTGCCGCCCATCTCGCTGATTGGTCGCAGCCAGTCACCGCGACCAATCAGCAGAGCGGCTTTTAAATTTGCCGCCCATCTCGCTGATTGGTCACGGCCGGTCACCGCGACCAATCAGCAGAGCGGAGTTTAAATTTGCTGCCCATCTCGCTGATTCGCCGCGGTCGGCCGGCCACCGCGACCAAATTAGCAGAGCGGCATTTAAATTTGCCGCCCATCTCGCTGATTCGTCGCGGTGGCCAATCAGCGTCGTATTAGTTTGGGCCCGGGAGCGGCGCTGCCTGTGCGGCTCCGTATTAGCGAGGACCGGGGAGCGGCGCTGCCTGTGCGACTCCTTCTGCTGCGAGAAGCTGGGAGATGAGCAGCTGCTCGCAGCATAAGCATCCTGACCGGCGGCACCGCTCCCCGGTCCTCCGTTCACACTTGCTGTTGGGAGATCAGCGGGCCAAGCCGCTGATCTTCCGACGTTAGCCGCATGGAGGTCAGCGGCGCTGGTTGGGGTACTTGTGCTGCTAGCGCCGCTCATCTCCCGGCTGCATCGCCGCTGACCTCCGTCAGCCAGATGAGCTGCTAACGGCCGCCATCTTTTTTCAGAAATCCCGCGGCGCTGATTGGCCGCTGCCGGACCAATGAGCGATGCGGGATTTCCAGGACAGACAGACAGACAGAAAGACAGACAGACAGACAGACGGGATAAGACAATTATATAGTAGATGTGCCCCTGTTGTGTACTGAGTAATGGCTGTGTCTGACTGTGCAGGAACCTGGTCTAATCACACCACATCTCCTGGGCCGGCATTATGGGGGAGCACTTTGGGCGGTTGACCATGGCCCGCACTCTACCATAGGCCCCGAGCGATATTAGCAGCAGGCCACACAATCGCTATAGGGCCCTTGATTCGGAGGTGGGACCCGGTGCCTGCCGTCCGCTCCTTCCCCCATCATTCTCCCTCAGCATCTGATGTCTCAGTCAGTGGGCGCAATGCCATCACTTCATCGCGCCGCATTGTGCCGGGCAGTGGAGTACTATATGTACTGTATGGAGGTCTCTGGGGTGTGCATTATAGTATATGTACTGTATGGAGGATTATGAGATGTGCATTATACTATATGTTCTATACTGAGGACTATGGGGTGTGCATTATACTGTATGTACTGTATGGAAGACTATGGGGTGTGCATTATACTGTATAGAGGACTATGGTGGGTGCATTATACTATATGCACTGTATGAAGAACTATGGGTGTGCATTAAACTGTATGGAGGACGAAGGGGAGTGTAGTATACTGTATGGAGGACTATGGGGTATGCATTATATTGCATGTACTGTATGGAGGACTATGGATTGTTCATTATACTGTATGGAGGACTATGGGGTGTGCATTATACTGTATGTACTTTATGGAGGACTATAGGGTGGGCATTATACTATATGAAGGACTATGGGGGTGCATTATACTATATAGGAGGTAATATGGGGCCCATTATACTATATGGAAGGCAATGTGGGCACCATTATAATATTTGGAGGGCTATGTGGAGACCATTATAATATTTGGAGGGGCATTATAATTAGAGATGAGCGTTGTTCTACTCGAACTGTTCGCCAATCTCAAATTCGAGCTGTTTTGGGCGGTGTTCGAGCCGTTCGGCGAACACGAACGATTTGAGAAAAATTCGGCTGTTCAATGTTATGTTCGATAACTGTTCGTGCACCAAAATCATAACTGGATTTTTTCTCAGTAATGATGAAAATTAATGTTAATACGCAGTTTGAGTGTACAGCGGGGTGGGGGGAGGGGCAGGGGATGGATCTCTGCAGGAATAATGAAGATCTCCATTTTTTTTTCTCTTTCCCGCATTTACAGTGGGGAGGTGCAATATGTCAGACAATCAGCAGCGCACACACGGAGCGAAGTGCTTTTTTCACACAAGCAAGGGCATGTGTCATTGGCAGTGTATGTCACATGTCCTTGCCCTATAAGACCAAGACATTTTCCCCGTCGCCACCATTTTCTCACTGCTGCAGCTGCGTGTTAGACGGCACCGCTGTTGCTGTGTGCGCTATACCTTGTTAATTTCAAGCCAATTTTCGCACAAATCTACAGATAGCTTGGGAGTAGGGAATAGTTGTGATTGCAGTCCTTTTAAGGACTAGGTTACAGCATTTCCTACGACTTTTATCAGGCAGGTCTGTGCTCTTAAATAGATAGGTTGTGGGAGTAAAGACTAATTGTAATTGCAGTCCTTTTCAGGACTAGGTTACATCAGTTCCTATCAGTTTTTGCCAGGCAGGTCTGTGCCAGTGCTGTGCAAGTTTTTTTCACAGCATTTGGCTGAATCTAGCAAAGCTAATCCTTTTTGGCCTATTGCAGAGTGTGTTAGTCAGTGGAGTAGCCTATCTGTGTTGCAAGATATACCACCTGTGTATAGAATACCAATTTTTTTTACTGCACCTAGTGAAGTAAAATCTTTTGGGCATAGCATCATTCTATTAGTCCATCTATACTGACCTCCATCAGGTTGCAAATTGAATATAATTTTTTTCTGCATCTAGCTCTGAAAAAATATTTGGGCTTCTAGCAGTGTGTGGGACTTGTTCTATTAGTCCATCTATACTGACCTCCATCAGGTTGCAAACTGAATATAATTATTTTCTGCATCTAGCTCTGAAAAAATATTTGGCCTTCTAGCAGTGTGTGGGACTTTCTCTATTAGTCCATCTATACTGACCTCCATCAGGTTGCAAACTGAATATATTTTTTTTCTGCATCTACCTCTGAAAAAATATTGGGCTTCTAGCTGTGTGTGGGACTTGTTCTATTAATCCATCTATACAGACCTCCATCAGGTTGCAAACTGAATATAATTTTTTTCTGCATCTACCTCTGAAAAAATATTTGGGCTTCTAGCTGTGTGTGGGACTTGTTCTATTAGTCCATCTATACTGACCTCCATCAGGTTGCAAATTGAATATAATTGTTTTCTGCATCTAGCTCTGAAAAAATATTTGGGCTTCTAGCTGTGTGTGGGACTTTCTCTATTAGTCCATCTATACTGACCTCCATCAGGTTGCAAACTGAATATATTTTTTTTCTGCATCTACCTCTGAAAAAATATTGGGCTTCTAGCTGTGTGTGGGACTTGTTCTATTAATCCATCTATACAGACCTCCATCAGGTTGCAAACTGAATATAATTTTTTTCTGCATCTACCTCTGAAAAAATATTTGGGCTTCTAGCTGTGTGTGGGACTTGTTCTATTAGTCCATCTATACTGACCTCCATCAGGTTGCAAACTGAAAATAATTTTTTGTCTGCATCTAGCTCTGAAAAAATATTTGGCCTTCTAGCAGTGTGTGGGACTTTCTCTATTAGTCCATCTATACTGACCTCCATCAGGTTGCAAACTGAATATATTTTTTTTCTGCATCTACCTCTGAAAAAATATTTGGGCTTCTAGCTGTGTGTGGGACTTTCTCTATTAGTCCATCTATACTGACCTCCATCAGGTTGCAAATTGAATATAATTTTTTTCTGCATCTAACCCAGCCAATAGTTTTGGCCTAATACCACAGTTTGGCCACTCAGCTCTGCTCGGTTCCCATCCATTGTTTTTTTGTGCAAACAACTCCAGAGTTGTGAATTAGTTAACCACCAAAATGAGTGGAAAAAGGCCTGCTGCTGGTGGAAAGGGGAATAGGCGTGTTGGGAAGGGGAAAAAAGGTTGTGTCCGTGGGGTAGGTGTTAAAGCAACAGTAACATCTGCAGAAGAAAGACCATCTTCCAACCAAACTAAAATGTCTACTTCTTTTAGCGGACAAGGTGATAAGATCCCTTTCTTACGGCCACGCCAATCGCTACAAATTCCAGATGAGGCACAAAAACAGCAGGTGCTTCAACGGATATCAAGTGCTCCTTTAAGTGGGCTCTCCTCCACATCAACTTCAACATCACAAATACTTCAGTCCTCAAAGGTGTCACCCCAATCGCACTTGCTTCCTCACAGCTCCCAAATCTCCAGCTGCCCGTCTGAGTATGAGGTAGAACAGATGGTTGAGTCTGCAGAGCTGTTTACTCATACTATAGCCTGGGAATCAGAGGTCGACTCCAGCGCTTCTGTGAATCCAGACGAGGAAATGATCTGCACTGATGCCCAGAATCTTTATGAATCGGATCCAGGACCAGACGCAGAAGGTTCTGACCATAATGTAGACCCTCATTCCCAAACTGTAACTCCTGTTGGTGGAGACAATGAGGAAGACGATGATGAGACTCAAATACCTGATTGGAGAGACAACTTTAGTTTTTTGTCAGGGCAGGAACAGGTTGGCTCTGAGGACGACGGGTGTGATAACGCACAGGGTGATGATGATGAGGTTGGAGATCCCACTTACTGTCAACCCACAGTCAGCCAAGAGATGAGGTCAGCAGAGGAGGTGGAGGAAGATGCTAGTGACGACGAGGTCAGGTTGCGCCTTCCTGTACAGAGACGTAGTACTGGAAGCACGTCAACAACTGCATCCTCAAACACAACTCTGCCTCTCACCACAAGTCGTGGTGGCTCTTCAGGTCACATGGGTGCTAAGCCTTGCATAGCCTGGGCATTTTTTCAGATCGATATAGATGACCCAACTCGTGTTATCTGTAACATTTGTCAGCAAAAGCTAAGTAGAGGCCAAAAAATACATAGTTTGAGTACTTCATGCATGAACCGGCACATGGACATGAAGCATAAGTTGCAGTGGGAAGCTCAGTGTGCTACAATGCGGCCTAGCCGGCCGGGCCAACCACCGTCTGCCATATCTTGTGCATCCGCGGCCTCTTCATCCTCTGTGACTGGGGGGACAGCAGTCACACCTGTTTTGGGGCGCAGACCTGCCACCTCTTTACCCGCAACAGCCAGCGTGATTGGCAGGTCATCATTTTCTTTGGAGGTGGTAACACCAGCTGGTGTTGAGCGCTGTCCGACATCGATAGCACCACCTTTGGATCAAGGCAACCTAACATGTCCGCCTGCATCTTCCTCACAGACCGGCAGTTTGCCGGGGACACCCTTATCAACCCCGTCTAAGCACAATAGCCAGCCCTCGGTCCCTCAGATGTGGACAAGTAAAAGACCATTTCCTCCTAGCCATGAGAAAGCTAAGAGGTTGAATTTCACCATCTGCAAGCTCTTGGCTACAGAAATGCTGCCTTTCCGCCTGGTGGACACAGAGGATTTTCGAGACCTTATGTCCGTCGCAGTGCCCCAGTACCAGATGCCCAGTCGGCACTACTTCTCAAAGAAAGGTGTGCCTGCGCTCCACCAGCATGTCGCACACAACATCACCGCTTCTTTGAGAAACTCTGTGTGTGACAGGGTGCATTTCACCACAGACACTTGGACGACTAGGCATGGACAGGGGCGTTACATGTCGCTGACTGGGCACTGGGTAACTATGGTGACAGCAGGACAAGGGGCTGCTGTCCAAGTCTTGCCGTCCCCACGAGTTGTGCGTCAATCCTCTTTAGGTCAAAGTTCCTCCACTGCTTCTGCCTCCTCAACCTCCTCTCGGTCTTCCACCTGCACCCAAAGCCTGTCTGGTCATACCACAAGCTTTCTAACTGCGCAGAAGGGATCCTGCACACCTCCTTACTATGCTGGCAGTAGGGCTCAACGTCATCAGGCGGTTTTTACTTTGAAATGTCTGGGAAATGTGAGTCACACAGCTGAGGAGTTGTGGTCAGCTCTGGAGAACCAATTTCATGAATGGTTGTCTCCACTGGACCTGAAACCAGGGAAGGCCGTGTGCGACAATGCTGCAAACCTGGGTGCGGCCCTTCGCCGGGGCAATGTCACACACGTGCCTTGTATGGCTCACGTGTTGAACCTGGTTGTCCAGCAATTTTTAGCCCACTATCCCAGACTAGATGGCCTTCTGCAGAGGGCACGGTCGCTGTGTGCTCACTTCCGCCGTTCGCATCCCGCAGCTCAGCGACTTACATCTCTACAGAAGTCGTTGGGGCTGCCACTTCACCGGCTAAAATGCGATGTGCCTACCCGGTGGAATTCAACTCTGCACATGTTGCAGCGACTGTGGCAGCACCGACAAGCCCTGGTGCAATACGTTCTGACGTATAGCCTGGGCCAACGAGATCCGGAGGTGGGGCAAATCACGCTGGAGGAGTGGTCTCAGATCAGGGACCTATGCACCCTTGTGCACTGTTTTGAAATGGCGACGAAGATGTTTAGTGCTGACGATGCCATTATCAGCATGACTATTCCGGTGATTTACATGCTGGAGCACATGTTAAGCAGAATTCGGAGTCAGGTGGTGGCACAAGAGGAGGTGGAGGAAGTAGAGGAGGAGGAGTTGTATGCGGAAGGGCTAACGTCTGCAAGGTCCAGACGGTCGGCAGCACCAAGGCAGCAGGCATGTGAGGGTGGGGGAGATGGTTTTACCAGGGCGCATGGTAGCAGCCAAACTAGTGACGAAGGTGCAGGAGCCCAGGAAGGAGTGGAGGACGAACTGATGGAAGACTCATCAGATGAGGGAGACCTTGATCACATTTCTGTTGTGCGAGGTTGGGGGGAGAGGACAGAGGAAGGAAGCATGATTGTTACCTCGCCACCAACACAACAGGGACTTGGTGCTCCTGGATGCGCAACACACATGAGTGCCTTCTTGCTGCACTACCTGCAACATGACCCTCGAATTGTGAGAATTAGAAATAATCCTGACTACTGGGTTGCCACACTGTTAGATCCCCAGTACAAAAGTAAATTTGCAGAAATTATTCCTGCCATAGAAAGGGATGCACGCATGCAGGAGTATCAGCAGAGACTGTTGCAGAATCTTACATGTGCTTTTCCACAAAACACCAGTGGTGCACGTAGTGAATCTCACAGTTCCAACTTGCCAACCGTGGGACCGTCAAGTGTTCAGCACTCAAACCGTAACAGAACCACAGTATCTGCTGGTAACATCAATTTTGCGGAATCATTTCACCACTTTTTTAGCCCATCCTTTGCAAGGCCACAGGAGACAAGAAGTCTGACACATAGTCAACACCTAGAGACGATGGTACAGGAGTATCTCCAAGTAAACATTGGAGCCATGACTGTGTCACTGGACCCTTGCTCTTTTTGGGCTTCCAATCTGGATAAATGGCCGGAGCTAGCCACTTACGCCTTGGAGATCTTGTCATGCCCCGCAGCCAGCGTTCTGTCTGAACGTGTGTTCAGCGCTGCTGGTGGTGTGCTGACAGATAAGCGCACGCGGCTCTCCACTGATAATGTAGACAGACTCACGTTCATAAAGATGAACAAATCATGGATCCGAAACGACTTTTCTACCCCTGTGTCATCCTTGGGAGAGTAAAAGCTTGATGATTGGTTAAAATCACCCTACCAACCATTTTAAGCTTTCAAATTACTAATCATGTTTATCTGTATCTTGACTGGAAAATAATTTGGGCTTTGTAGCAGTGTGCAGCACTGATTCTATTAGGCCATCTATAATAAGCTCCACCAGATTTAAAATTACTAATCATGTTTATGTGTATCTTGGCTGGAAAATAATTTGGGCTTTGTAGCAGTGTGCAGTACTGATTCTATTAGGCCATCTATACTAAGCTCCACCAGATTTAAAACTACTAATCATGTTTATCTGTACCTTGGCTGGAAAATAATTTGGGCTTTGTAGCAGTGTGCAGCAATGATTCTTTTAGGCCATCTATACTAAGCTCCACCAGATTTAAAATTAATAATAATTTTTAGCAGCATCTAGCCCGGAAAATAATTTTGGGGCTCCGAGATGCGCAAGACACGTAAGTGCCTTCTTGCTGCACTACCTGCAACATGACCCTCATATTGTCAGAATTCGAAGTAATCCTGACTACTGGGTTGCCACACTCTTAGATCCCCCAAACTTTTCGATCAACCTTTTCATTTTAATAAAGACCAAAAAAATGGTCATTTTTGAAATTATAAGCATTAGCAGGTTATTAGAAACTGAAATCAAACAGTTTTCAACTCAAAACTTTATTCTAGGTGATGTTACATTTTCACATAGGACCCCTTGTTCGAAAGGAGCTTCTGAACTCTCTCGTCCATTGAATTTGTCAGGTTTTGGATGGTTTCTGCTTCAATTGTTTTGCATGAGGACAGAATACCCTCCCAGAGCTGTTGCTTAGATGTGAACTGCCTCCCGCCATCATAGACACTCCTTTTGATGATGCTCCAGAGGTTCTGAATGGGGTAGAGGTCAGGGGAGCATGGGGGTCACACCATAAGTTTGTCCCCTTTTATGCCCATATCAGCCAGAGATGCAGATGTTTTATGTGCAGCATGAGATGGTGCATTATCATGCATAAAAATGATCTTGCTGTGGAATACACGGTTCTTCTTCTTGAACCATGGCAGGAAGTGCTGTTTGAGAAACTCCACATACATTATGGAGTTCATCTTTACCCCTTCAGGGATCCTAAAGGGGCCGACAATCTCTCTCCCCATGATTCCAGCCCAAAACATTACTCCACCTCCTCCTTGTTGGCGTGGGGTGTCCATCAACCAGCCATCCTCCACTCCATCCATCTGGACCATAGAGCGTTGCACGGCACTCATCCGTGAACAAAACAGTTTTGAAATCAGTCTTCATGTAATGTTTGGCCCACTGGAGCCGTTTCTGCTTGTGTGAAGTGGATAGAGGAGGTCGACAGGATGGCGTATGCACAGCTGCAAACCTCTGAAGGACCCTGCATCTTGTTGTTCGGGGGACGTTGGAGGCACCAGCAGTTTCAAAAACTTGTCTGCTGCTATGACAAGGCTTTTTTGCCGCTGCTCTTTTAACCTGACGTAATTGCCTATAGGAAAGAGTCCTCAATTTGCCCTTATCAGCACGCACACGTGTGTACTGTGAATCAGCTACATACTTCTTGATTGCCAAGACACTTCATCCTGATCATCGCACAATGTTGATTGTAGTCATGCCTTGACCTAAACACTCCACAATTTGTTGCTTCTCAGCAGCCGACACATCCTTTTTCTTTCCCATTTTGGCAGAAAATGTAGGCTGCTTAATAATGTGGGACAGCCTTCTTAAGTAGTCTTGCCTTTCATTGGACACACCTGCCAAACTAATTAGCACAGGTGTCTGAAATTGCTTACAGTGATATAAAGAGCCCAGACACACATCACCATCAATGAGTTTAACTGACAAACAAACAAATTCTTCCCTTATCACTCCTAAACACTTTTTGCATAATAATTTGGAACACAGTGTACATGTGCTTTTCCACAAAACACCAGTGGTTCACGTAGTGAATCTTACAGTTCTAACTTGCCAACCGTGGTCTGTATGGAGTTGTTCAATAAAGGGCCCAAAATTAAGATAACATAGATGGGAGAGGTCTCTATGAATAGGAATTCCTAAGTATTTGATACCCTGTGAGGGCCAGGCAAAGGGAAAGTTGGACTGGATGGAATCCTGCATGGATTTGGGGAGGGAGACATCGAGGGCCTCAGACTTCGCTGCATTGATTTTAAAATTTGACCATGTAACAAAGTGATCTATTTCAGCCATAACAGCATGGATGGATATATGTGATTGAGTGATATATACTAGAACATCATCAGAAAATAGAGAGCACTTGTACTCGGTGCCTCCCACCTCAATTCACCTAATATTGGGGTTATGGCGAATTGATGAGAACAGGTGCTCCGTCACTAGGATGTATAAGAGAGGGGACAGAGGACATCCCTGCCTTGTCCCATTGGTGATTGTGAAAGGTGATGAAAATGTTCTGATGCACCCCCTGGGCCTTGGGACACCCGGAGCCGGACCCTTTTTGGTGGATGCTGGTGGTTGTAGTCTCCGTGGCGGCGACCCGGTTCCGTGGCTCAGGGCGGTCAAACCAGTGGCGGAACTATTTATGTGGTTTTGATGTTTAAATGTCCGACTACGCCACCCGTGGATTGCGGTCAGAGTGAACCGCCACTGCAGGGCAGACCGCTGAGGCTGGTGTTGTGGGTGCAGCAGAGCGTAGCATAACTCCCCACGGGAGGAGTATAGCCTCAGGGCAGTGTATGCGGAGGATGGGGGGGATGGTGCAGGGCAGCAGCAGTAACGACACGGAGTCAGTGATGCAGTCCAGGGCCTTTACTCACAGTTCTTATTATCCAGACCACGTCTGCAGGTAACGGCTGCCCACGTCGTACTGTGCTCACCAGGTGAGGGGCTCAGACAACTCCCAGATAACTTTGGAGCGCTTCACAGGACCCCCTTTGTGTGTCCTTTGTCTGGCCTTTCTTACCAACCCTTCTGTCCGGCTGCCTCGGGCCTCCTCTTGGTAAACTTGGCGCCAGTTTCCCTGACCCTATGTGGTGCCTTCCTAGCGGGTGTAGCGAGGGGCTGCACCACATAAAATGTCACAGCCTCCGGTTTGTAGCTGAGGGTCGTTTCCTGCCTCCACTAGTTTCGGGGAGCGGTCTCCCCCTTTGGCCTGACCCCTCCACGCAGGTGGATTCGGGCGTGCGGTGGCGACTCGCCCGTCCGCACCACTGGGATCCCTTCGTTCCTCGTTCCTGGAGCCTTCTCCACTCCTCTTCCTTCCTTCTCCCTCTTCCAGACCTGGGCCTCTGTTACTAGGCCCGCCTCCGGAGCAGAGCTCATGCAGAGCCCCTGCTCCCTGTCACTTCTGCTCAGACTTCTCTGCACTGAACTAAGATGGTGCCCACCTTTTATACTCCCTTCTCAATGCACCCAGGAACTGCTTCCTCCCTGCTCCTGCACTACAGGGTTCCCCTTCCTCAGTGTTCCTTCCCCCCACTCCAGCCAGGGACAGGGACTGTCGTGCCCATCTCAGGGGCATATTGGTCGCCCTGCCCCACGGCAATGTGGTGTAATTCATGCAGGTGTCGGGTCCTGATCCACACTCCATCCTTACCTGAGAGTGAGATATCACACCTCTGGGTGAGGTGCAATACCTCTGTAGCAACCGAGCCCTCAGGGTGCTACAGTTCCATTTATCTTTAGCCTAGGTGACGTATTGCAATACAGGGCCGTGATTTTGGCTATAAAAGGGTCCCCTAGACCCCTACACCAAGCTTTTTAAGAGAATCATATATGGCGTGCCAGGAGACTCTATGGAATGCTTTCTCAGCATCCAACGAGAGTATCTAATTACAAATTTTTAACTGCATCTAGCCCAGGAAATACTTTGTGCCTAGTAGCAGTGTCTGCTAGTCAGCGGATTATCCCGGCTGTTAAGCAAGCTACACCACCTGTAGTTTGGACACTTAATTTTTTCAAAGGAAATGCTTCGGGACCACGGGATACTCAGTGAAGAGCATCAGGAGGCACCCCAAGGCATAGGGGGTGGGACTGGCAGTAGGATGCCTTGCGGTGGACAGCCGAGCTCGATCCTTATAAAAGCTTTTTAACTGCAGCAGCTTTAGTGGACGCTACTGGAGCTGGAATTACGCGGCTGCTGGCATGAGACTTGCCCTCCAATAGATCCTTGTAAATGGATTTAAAGTGTATTCATTCAAATTAGAGAGACAATTTAAATTAAAAAGCTTAGAGCTGCCTCCACCACAGGGGGGCTCGCTCGACCCACCAGCGGACAGGCACCAGTATTGGGAGAGGGGGGCTGGTCGTCAGGGTTCACCGCGGCTCTGGCACAAACGGAGGTGACACGGAGGTGGCACGGGCAGGAGCGGACTGGCCGTGTCGGCTTCTCACTTTTTGGATTTTAGAAGGGCATGACATGCCTATATCTGTGTCTCCCCCTCCTTTTACTCCTCCACCTCTTTTCTTTTCGCATGACTATATGTACTTGTCACTTTTCCATGTGTTAGTTGTGTCTTCTGAGCAGTTTGTCAGCTTTTGGACACCTTTGAAGGTGTTTTCTATGTGTTTCTATGTGTTTTTGTTTGCCTGCCATTGGTTTTAACGGTGTTCGAAGGTGTTCGACGAACAGTTCGACGAACAGTTCGGCGAACACACGGGTGTTCGACGAACCGAACCGAACTCGAACACTACGGGGGTGGCTCAACACTAGTACCTACACTTATACTTATTTATCTATTCTTAAATTTACCTATACTTTCTTACCTATACTTATCTTTTCTTACTTATACTTATTCTTTCTTACGTATTTTAATCTATATTTATCACTTATAGTTATCGATGCGGAGGTCCCTGATGATGTTGGACATCCGATCTTCTGCTGTTCTCTGCATTAACTTCTGGAAGCTCAGGTATGCAGCTTGCTCTGATATTATTGAGCAGGTGTCTTGTTGAGGGTTTTCTAGTTGACAAATGAAAACCCTCTGAACACGGCCTGGTCCTCTGGTGTTATAGATAATGTAGCCTCTGCCGCTTGGATCTTGTCAAGCTTAAAAGCACGGAACTTTGGTTTAGGCTTAGTTAGCTATAGAAAAGATGCAGAAAAAAAGTCATGGTGAAAATTGGTAACTAATAGTGTTGAGCGATACCTTCCGATATCAGGAAATATCGGATCGGATTGGATCTGGCCGATACTCAAAAAGTATCGGATATCGCCGATTCCGATACCGGAAACCAATGCAAGTCAATGGGACACAAATATCGGAATGAAAATAAACCCTTTCTTTCCTTGTAGGTTAATTCTACATGAAGGAAAACAACTAACAATAATGTAGAATGTATTGGGGGAAGTGGTTGCCCAAATCGATGGGAACAGTGCTCACAGTGAAACATGAAAAGCCGGCAATTCAGCAGTGGCATACACCGGTACCCGACAATTTAGAACAGAAAGAATAGAGCTTCACACATAGATTAGATAGATAGAAACATGTCAGTCACATATATAATAAACACAGTGACAGTGTTGGTTACTGTAATTGTCATTTAGTGTAAAGGATTTATTTTAAAAAATAATAGTGCTTTCATGCACCATCTCTTTAAAAAAGCCGGCCGGCAATTCAGCAGCGGTACTCGAAAATTTAGAACAGAAAGATAGAGCATCGCACATAGATTAGATAGATAGAATCATGTCAGTCACATATATAATAAGTACAGTGACAGTGTTGGTTACTGTACTTGTCATTTAGTGTTAAAATAAAGGATTTATTAAAAAAAAATTGGCGTGGGGTTCCCCGTAATTTTAGTCTCTAGCCGAGGTTAAGCAGACGGCTGGGGCAGATGTTTGAAGTCTGGGAAGGGGGTAATACCCATGGAGCTTCCCAGGCTACTAATATCAGCCCCCAGCTGAATACCTAGCCTTTACTAGCTATTAAAATGGGGGACCCCCCAAAAAAATGACGTGGGGTCCCCCCTATTTTAATAGCTAGCAAAGGCTAGGCAGACAGCTGGGGGCTGATATTAATAGCCCAGGAAGGGTGCCATGAATATTGGCCCCCTCCTAGGCTAGAAACACCAGCTGTCAGTCGCCCCAGAAATGGCGCATCCATAGGATGTGCCAATTCTGGCACTTAGCCTCGCTCTTCCCACTGCCCTGTAGCGGTGGCAGTGGGGTAATAGGGTTGGGGTTGATGTCAGCTAATAATGCCAGCTGACATCAAGCCCAGGTTAGTAATGGAGAGGCGTCTATAAGACACCCCCATTACTAACCCCATAGTCAAAGTTACAAAAAAACACAAACACCCAGAATAAAGTCCTTTAATTTAAATAAACACGCAATTCTTTATTGTTCTAAATTAAACCATAGTTACCGTATCGCCCATTCCAGCTGAAGCCAACGATCTCCTGCAATAAAAGAAAAATAATAAACGAACATCATCCTTACCTTTCCATGGTTCCCACGACAGCTTCAGCTCTGTTGCATCGAGATGACAGGCTGGAGCGCAGCAGAACGCTGCCATCCAGCCTGTCATCCCGCAGACACTGAGAAGCGCAGGCATGTGTAACATACCTGGCGGTGCCCTTGCATGGTGGTCCATCTCCCACTGTGCAAGAGCGCGCACTTGATCTCCAGTCCAGAATGTCTCTCTGGCTTCCCTCCATGCTGTCTGTTTGTGTCTGTTTCTGCTGCTTAAGGGCGGCGCCCGATCACTTCCTGCTTTTTGTACCTGCTTTGGGTCACACCCCTTGTGCGTCCTCAGCCTATTGCTGTCTGTCACCTGGTATATAACCCAGCTGCTCCAATCAATCCCTGCCTGAGCATTGTGCTTCATTCAGTGTGTGCTTGCACTCTGAAGGTGCCAGGTCTCGTTCTGTGTTTCTCTTGTCTGCCTATCCTGGAGGCTGTATTTCCAGGCCTGTCTGAACACGCTCCTAGCCTGTTCCCCCCGCCTTCTAGGGGCTGATTACCTAGACCCGCTCCTGTATCTTGTCTGTCCTGTCTGAACACGCTCCTAGCCTGTTCCTCCCGCCTTCTAGGGGCCGATTACCTAGACCCGCTCCAGTATCTTGTCTGTCCTGTCTGAACACGCTCCTTGCCTGTTCGTCCCGCCTCTCTGGGGGCCGTATTCCCAGACCCGCTCCTGTATCCCGCTGCAGTGTCGGTCTCTTCCGTACACTCAGTTCCAGTCTGAACTCTCTCCTATCCATTACCTGTTTTGCCTCTATGTCCGTTCCTTTCCTTTTTCTGCAGAGTCTGAACTCGTACCTAACTCCTGCTTGTTGTCTCTGTACTCCCGTTTGTGAGTTTGTGGTCCACTCGCTGCTTCACTGCGGGTGTCTGGCTCTGCCTTTCCCTTCCTGTCTGTTCCGTGTGAACAGAGCCCTGTCCGTCCTGCTCTAACTCCTTGCTCACTGCTCCGGCAGCCTTGCTCCGCTCTGACCCTTTTGCTCACTGCTCTAGGCGGCCTCGTCCTGCTCTGACTCCTTGCTCACTGCTCCGGCAGTCTCGCTCAGCTCTGACCCTTTGCTCACCACTCCTGGCGGTCTCGTCCTGCTCTGCTCTTGCTCACCGCTCCAGGCGGTCTCGTCCTGCTCTGCTCTTGCTCACCGCTCCAGGCGGTCTCGTCCTGCTCTACTCTTGCTCACCGCTCCAGGTGGTCTCGTCCTGCTCTGCTCTTGCTCACCGCTCCAGGCGGTCTCGTCCTGCTCTGCTCTTGCTCACCGCTCCAGGCGGTCTCGTCCTGCTCTGCTCTTGCTCACCGCTCCAGGCGGTCTCGCTCACCGCTCCAGGCGGTCTCGTCCTGCCCTGCTCTTGCTCACCGCTCCAGGCGGTCTCGTCCTGCCTGCTCTCGCTCACCTCTCTGGGCGGCCTCACTCTGCTGTGTTTGTCCGCCACATCTGTGGTTCTGTTCCAGAGTCCCAGTGTGTACTGGGTCCTATCCCGCCTGTGTTCCTACCTGCTAGTGCCTTCCTGTCTGCACTCTAGCCGTGCTTGCCTGTACCCCCCTGCCTGCATACCCGCCTGCCTGCATACCAGTCGTGCCTGCCTATTCCCACCAGTCTGTGTGCCAGCCTAACCAGTCTGTTCCTGTATTCCCCTGTGTGGGTCAACAGCCGTGTCCGGGGTCTGTCCTGGAGTAGCACCTGGTCCCTCTGCTCGGTTCCTCCTTGGTGCACTGGCGTCATATGCCGTCGTGCGACCCTGGTCGGATCGGGTGAATACCTAGTTACGCCCCTCCAGGCATTCACTCTCCGGCACGGTCCAGTGGAATCACACGCACACGCCGCTCAGCCCGGGCGTGTGCAATACAGCATGCTTGCGCTCCTCAGTGTCTCGCTGTGACGGTATCCTCCCAGGCTAGAAACACCAGCCGTCAGCCGCCCCAGAAATGGCGCATCCATAGGATGCGGTGAGCAAGCAGAACAGAACAAAACCGCAGGTGCGGTGGACAAGGCAGGGCAGAGCGAAACCGCAAGTGCGGTGGATAAGGCAGAGCAGAGGAGAACCGCCGGAGCGGTGGGCTAGGCAGAGCAGAGCGAAACCGCCGGAGCGGTGAGCAAGCCGAGCAGAACAGGGCTGATGGTGCAGGCAGAGAGGACAGGGGTCTGTTCACATGGAACAGACTGAAAGATACAGGAAGATGGCTAGAACACAGGAGGTAGATACGGAGGAAGGGAAAAGGGACAAGCAGAACCAGATACACACAAGGTACTTACAATGAAGTAGCGAGTGGACACAAAACTCACAAACAGAAGTACAGAGACAACGAGTAGGAGTTAGGTGCTGGTTCAGACACTTCAGGAAAAGGGAGGGTATGGACATAGAGACAAAACAGGTAAGAGGCTAAGAGACAGTTCAGACAGGAACTGATACTGCAACGAGATACAGGAACGAGCCTGGGTATACAGGCCCCAGGGTGGCGGAAATGGACTAGAAGTCACAGATAACAGGCCTGGGTATGCAGCCCCCAAGGTGGCGGAAACAGACAAGATACAGGACAAGAACTGGCAACTCAGAGGCAAGGAGCGCACTGAAAGTTTGTGTTGCTCAGGCACCTCCTTCTGGGTGGAGGGGGTTTAAATATCCAGTGACTCACAGCAATAGGCTGGAGACGCATTAGGGGTGCACCCACAGCAGCTATAAGAATCAGGAAGTAACCAGGCCGCCGCACTAAGCAGTCAGTCAAGAGACATGCACACAGCATGAACTGGAGCAAGGTTTGCAGGCTGGACAGATGGGTAAGATTGCGGTCTTGCATGGTGAGAGGTGGTGCACTATGCAAGCATGCCGCCAGGGATGTTACATTACCGCCCCACCTTTACGCCCCCTCTTCTTCAGGCCTGCAAAGGTCTTCTGCAGAGAATTTGGAGGCCAATCCTTCTCTTCAAAAGGGTTACCTCTTCTGTCCACTAGAGGAAACGAAACTGGTCTCATCATCGTGGTGACTAGGATGCTTCCTCCTATCAAGCCATCCTCAGCAACAGATGAAGTGGGTGAAGTACCAGGAACAGCACACAGGAAAGTCTCTCTCCATTTGTTATCAGGTAACACCCTGGTGGATTCAGGAGACAACTGGAGGTCCTCCGCCTGGTTGGAGGGGTGCAGAGACTCGGGGGTAACCACCGTCTTGACGTATACTTTGCCAAGCTTACTGGAAGAAGTGGGTGGCGTACCAGGTACCGGGTGTAGGAAAGTCTCTCTCTGTTTACCAGGTAGCACCCTGGGGAATTCAGGAGTCAACTGGAGGTCCTCCACCTGGTTGGAGGGGTGCAGAAACTTGGGGGTAACCACCGCCATGAAGTACACTTTGCCAAGCTTACTGGAAGAAGTGGGCGGTGTGCCATGTACCGGATGTAGGAAAGTCTCTCTCCGTTTATCAGGTAGCACTCTGGGGAATTCAGGAGACAACTGGAGGTCCTTCGCCTGGTTGGAGGGGTGCAGAGACTCGGGGGTAATCACTGCTTCAAAGTACACTTTGCCTGGCTTACTGGATTAAGTGGGCAAAGTACCAGGTACAGGATGTAGGAAAGTCTCTCTCCATTTATCAGGTAGCACCCCGGGGAATTCAGGAGACAACTAGAGGTCCTCCGCCTGGTTGGAGGGGTGCAGAGACTCAGGGGTACTCACTGCTTCAAAGTACACTTTGCCAGTCCTACTGGATGAAGTGGGCTAAGTACCAGGTACAGGGTACAGAAAAGTCTCTCTCCATTTGTTTCAGATAGCACCCCGGAGGATTTAGGAGGCAACTGGGGTTCCTCCGCCTGGTTGGAGGTGTGCCGAGACTTGGAGGTAGCCACCGCCTTCATGGACTTAAGGCCAGATTTATTATAGACGGGGGGTCCTTGCTTCGGGACCATCTTCAATCTGGTTTCAGAGATGACATGTCTGTGAGGTGGGGCGGTACCTGAAGCCAGATCATTGGTACAATCGTCGAGACTGTGTGGGGACATCGCCTCCGCTTCTCTTCCTTCGGAGACTTCAGCACACAGCGAGTCAGCGACTAGCAGATCTGGTGAAGAAGAAGAAGAAACTGCTGACTGTCCTGAAGATATGGGGACTGGACACCCCTTGTACCTTAGCAGTCCCCCAGGATACACCATTCAGGATCTCCTGACCAGAACGGGCACTAGATCTCTCGGCTCTGGACGACCTGTGGGTAAGCCAGTCAGCACCTGGAATGTGAGCTTCTTCATGTGTAATGCTCCAATCTGGAGCTTAATTTGTACAGACATATTTTGACTGTTTCTGAGTAGGGCTCGTCCTTCTGCTGACAATGCCCAAACCGGCTTCTGGAGTTGTCGGACGGGAATCGGACACTGACTCTTCAAGGCTTTAAGCCCAAAACTTCCGGTTAATCCGAGGCCTTCACTTGCCACGGAGACTGTCATGGTCATCTGTGGAGAGGAAACACTAACGCCAAGGGCAGCCTCTCCTACAGGCCTAATGTCTTGGGATTCTCCAACCTTCGCTGGGCAAAGACCATCAGGGGGTCCCAACCAACCACAGCGGGACCGCAATTCGATTTTGTGATTGAGTTCTGGCCTCTGCTTTGCCTGACGAACATAGTCATCCTTCATGTATTCAGTGTGGATAGCTGCCTTTACAGGCTGGGAAACAGGAGGTCTTTGGGAGGACAGAACCTGGCGTGATGGTTTACCTCTACGTCTTGCATGTCTGGACTGCCTCTTGAGGTTGGGAAGAGAATTATTCTGTGGAACATAGTCATCCTTTCTGGATTCTGGGTGGGCAGCAGTTTCTTCAGGCTGGAGAACTGGTAGGCTACATACACACATTACCCATCGGGGCTGCTCTAGCATATTGGGAAGGGAAGCTTTAGCAGAGGCTTCAGGATTAGGGTCATCGAAAACCATTAGAAGGCCACCAGGAAGGCCTGCAGGTTGAAGACGATAGGATCCCATGCTTCCCATAGGGGGGTGATCCATTTCAAGGCATCACCCGCTAGATAGGACATCAAAAATGCCACTTTAACCCGATCGGTAGGAAAATAGTGAGCATAGAACTTGAAATGCAGCATGCATTGCTCCACAAACGCACGGCTTCGTTTTGGATCCCCATAGTACCGTGGCAGATCCGCAGGAACGAGTGCTGATAGATCCATTTGGGCTGGTGCGTAAATCGCCAGGACCTCGGTTTGCGTAAAAATTTTTTCTTGGTGCACGTATTCGCCAGACAGGGATTCAAATATCTCTGAGAGCAAAGGGCCGTGGGGCTCAACGGGAACCATGGCCTGAGCAAACTGTTACGCTCGCGCCCGGACTGACTGGCGTGAGCGTGGTTAGTGATCCCACTGTACCATGAGCCGAGGAGTTCCTGGAGGGGCGTAACTAAGTATCAACAGGATCCGACCAAGGTCGCACGGCGGCTCAGTCGACTCCGTGAACCAAGCAGAAACCGAGCAGAGGGACCAGGTGCTACTCCAGGTCTGACCCCAGTCACAGCTGTTGACCCACACCGGGGAATGCAGGAACAGGTAGGAAGGACTGGCGTACAGACAAGTGGGTATTGGCAGGCACGGCTGGTATGCAGACAGGTGGGTACTGGTAAGCACGGCTGGTATGCAGACAGGTGTGTACTGGCAAGCACGGCTAGTATGCAGACAGGCAGGTACTAGCAGGTTGGAGCACAGGCTGGTTAGGGTCCAGTATAGACTGGGAGACAGGAACAGAGCCGCAGACGCGATAGACAAGCAGAGTAAAGCGAAACCGCCGGAGCGGAGGACAAGGCAGAGCAGAGCGGAACCACCGGAGCGGTGAACTAGGCAGAGCAGAGCGAAACCGCCGGAGTGGTGGACAAGGCAGAGCAGAGAGGAGTCGCCGGAGCGGTGGACAAGGCAGAGCGGAGCGAAACCGCAGGTGCGGTGGACAAGGTAGAGCAGAGAGGAACCGCCGGAGCGGTGGGCAAGGCAGAGCAGAGAGAAACCGCTGGCGCGGTGAGCAAGCAGAACAGAACAAAACCGCAGTTGCGGTAGACAAGGCAGAGCAGAACGAAACCGCCGGAGCGGTGGACAAGGCAGAGCAGAGAGGAACCGCCGGAGCAGTGGACAAGGCAGGGCAGAGCGAAACCGCAGGTGCAGTTGACTAGGCAGAGCAGAAAGGAACCGCCGGAGTGGTGGGCTAGGCAGAGCAGAGGAGAACCGCCGGAGCGGTAGGCTAGGCAGAGCAGAGTGGAACCGCCGGAGCAGTTGACTAGGCAGAGCAGAAAGGAACCGCCGGAGTGGTGGGCTAGGCAGAGCAGAGGTGAACCGCCGGAGCGGTAGGCTAGGCAGAGCAGAGTGGAACCGCCGGAGCGGTGGGCTAGGCAGAGCAGAGAGGAACCGCCAGAGTGGTGGGCAAGGCAGAGCACAGGAGAACCGCCGGAGCGGTGAGCAAGCAGAGCAGAACAGGGCTGACGGTGCAGGCAGAGAGGACAGGGCTCTGTTCACATGGAACAGACTGAAAGATACAGGAAGATGGCTAGAACCCAGGAGGTAGATACGGAGGAAGGGAAAAGGGACAAGCAGAACCAGATACACACAAGGTACTTACAATGAAGTAGCGAGTGGACACAAAACTCACAAACAGAAGTAAAGAGACAACGAGTAAGAGTTAGGTGCTGGTTCAGACACTGCAGGAAAAGGGAGGGTACGGACATAGAGACAAAACAGGTAACAGGCTAAGAGACAGTTCAGACAGGAACTGATACTGCAACGAGATACAGGAACAAGCCTGGGTATACAGCCCCCAGGGTGGCGGAAATGGACTAGAAGTCACAGATAACAGGCTTGGGTATATGGCCCCCAGGGTGGCGGAAACAGACTAGAAGTCATAGTTAACAGGCCTAGGTATGCAGCCCCCAGGGGGTAGAAACAGACAAGACACAGGACAAGACCTGGTAACTCAGAGGCAAGGAGCACACTGAAAGTTAGTGTGTTAGTGTTGCTCAGGCACCTCCTATTGGGTGGAGGGGGCTTAAATATCCAGTGACTCACAGTAATAGGCTGGAGATGCATTAGGGGTGCGCCCCCAGCAGCTAGAAGAATCAGGAAGTAACCGGGCCGCCGCCCTAAGAAGTCAGTCAAGAGACATGCACACAGCATGAACTGGAGCAAAGTTTGAAGGCTGGACTGATGGGTTAGATTGCGGTCTTGCATGGTGGAAGGTGGTGCACTATGCAAGCATGCCGCCAGGGATGTTACACTACTTAATCAAGAGATAAAAAGGATCTTTCATAATTATGCACCATAAATGAAATTAATAAATGATATGAAAAATCAGAATGAATGTAATATATTCGATTGTGACAACACTCAGCTCAGTGTGCTACCAGCTCAAACTTAACCCCTTCGGGTGATTTTCAGTTTTTCCTCCCTTCTTACAAGAGCCATAACATTTTTATTTTTCCTTCCACATAACCGTATGGGGGCTTGTTTATTGCAGGATGAGCAGTAGTTTTGAATGACGCAATTCATTTTATCATGTGATGCACTTGAAAATGGTAAAAAAAATTCCAAGCATGTTTAAATTGCAAAAAAAGTGCAATTTTACAATTTTTGTTTTATTTACCATGTTAACTATATGGTAAATCTGACCTGGCAATATGATTATCCAGGTGAGTACAATTACGCAGATACCAAACACATGATGACATTTTTATTGATATCATTTTGAGGCAGATACAATGTTTTGATCACCTTTTATTGCATTTTATTACAATGTTGCGGCGGCCAAAAAAACTTAATTCTGGTGTTTTGATTTTTTCTTTGTTACGCCGTTTATTGATCAGATTAATTTTATATTTTGAGTGATCAGACTTTTACAAACACAGCAATACAGAGATACCAGATATGTGTATTTTTTTTTTAATTGTTTTATTTTTAATGGGGCCAAAGGGGGGTGATTTGAACTTTTCTGTATTTTTTAGTTTCCTTATATTTTTAAAAACAATTTTTTTAACTTTTTTTCCTATATTTATCAGTTCCCTTAGGGGAATTGAAGCTTTGACTGTCTGACTGCTGATGCACTGCTATGTATAGCTAAAATTACAATCTCCTATGAATGCAGCTAAACGGTGGCTTTCACAGGAGTACTGTCATGACAAGCATGGAGATCTTCAGCGACCCCCGAATGTCATGGTAACCCATCAGCACCCCGTGATCATGTCAGGGTCACACCGATGGGCATGTAGAAAAACGCGCCCCCCCCCCCGCCAGCGCATGTTAAATGCCACTGTCAGAGATTGACAGCGAGATCTAACATGTTAATGGCTGCAGGCGGAGTAGTGTTACACCAGCAGCTGTTAAAGATTAAAACAACCATCATCCGCAGGAAAAGATGCGGGCTCGGCGTGCGACCTCGCATCAAAGGCAGGGACATGACATATGACCGACATGTATGCCATATTTCATGAAGGGGTTAAGAAGCTATCTGTGACATAGCTGATAGTATTGAGGTGGCGGCTTGTCTTGTCTTATATACACAGAGCAGCTTAGTCCGATGTACTTGATATTTCAGATACTTGTTATCTAATAAATGTAATAAGTGCACATAAAATAATAGATTTTCCTGTATCATTATTACACATGTTATTGCCACTTTAGGACATTTCTGGTCCGGATAACTCAGCATTACACCTGGTTGGTCATAGTTCACCATCCATGTAGACATGCAGGCTAGGAGGAATAGGAGACGATGCTCCTCCCATTTCATGATTGTGGGGATCACAGTAGTGAAGCACTCAGAGGTCACACATTTTTTCCCTGTTCTGTGGATGGGTGATATATTGAAAATACTTTAAAGGAATTTCTAGTGCTCTAATATTGATAACCAGAACAGGTCATCAATATAAGATTGGTGGGGACCAACGCCCTGCAGTCCCACTGATTAACTGTTATTTCCTCCGCCAGGGGTTGGATATAACCAATAAACAGACATCACAGCTCCATTCATAGGTTAGTGGCGGCTGCTGGTACTACAGATTAGCCCCTATTGAAAGAAACACAGGCTGATCTCCATTTCTTGGCATCAGTGGCGTACCGCCAATGGCGGCAGACCACGCGACTGCTATGGGGCCCGTGAGCAGGGGCCCCATAGAAGTCCAGGGGTGGACATACCGCAGCCGGTGCAAAGGCACCGGGTCCCCACCATGCAGATGCACCAAGGGGCCCGCAAGGTGCAGCTGCTCCCTGCACGCGGCGGTCAGGGAGCGATACCTGCAGTTCCGCTGCTGTCAGGAGGAGAATAGCAGTGGAGCTGGAGGGTTCGTCCTCTGCTTCCTCCCTGACCCAGGCGCGCGCAGCTTGATGACGTCATCATGCAATGCCTGGGTCAGGAAGAAAGCTGCCGGCAACCAGGAGGATGCTGCAGGGGAGCGAGCTGAGGTAAGTTTTTTTTTTTTTTTCACTGAAATGCTGGGGAGGGGAGGTGGGGGGAGAGCAATGGTAGGGCTGGGGAGAGGAATGATGGGGCTGGGAAGAGCAATAATGGGGCTGATGGGACTGGGGAGAGCTATGATGGGGCTGGGGAGAGAAATATTGGGGCTGGGGAGAGGAATAATGTGGTTGATGGAGCTAGGGAGAGCAATAATGGGGCTGATGGGGCTGGTGGGAGGAATAATGGGGTTGATGGGGCTGGGGAGAGGAATGATGGGGCTTGGGATAGGAATAATGGGACTAATGGGGCTGGGAAGAGCAATAATGGGGCTGGGGAGAGGAATGATGGGACTGGGGAGAGGAATAATGGGGTTGATGGGGCTGGGGAGAGGAATAATGGAGTTGATGGGGCTGGGGAGAGGAATAATGGGATGATGGGGCTGGGGAGAGCAATGATGGGACGGTGGGGCTGGGGAGAGCAATGATGGGATGGTGGGGCTGGGGTGAGCAATAATGGGGCTGATGGGGTTGGGGAGAGGACTAATGGAGTTGATGGGGCTGGGGAGAGGAATAATGGGATGATGGGGCTGGGGAGAGCAATAATAGGGCTGATGGGGCTGGGGAGAGGAATGAAGGGGCTGGGAAGAGCAATAATGGGGCTGATGGGGCTGGGAAGAGCAATAATGGGGCTGATGGGGCTGGGAAGAGCAATAATGGGGCTGGGAAGAGCAATAATGGGGCTGATAGGGCTGGGGAGAGCAATTATGGGGATGGTGGGGAAGGGGAGAGCAATGGCGTGTTGCTGGGAGAGAGCAATGATGGGGTGCTGGGAGAGAGCAATGATGGGGGGCTGGGAGAGAGCAATGATGGGCAGCTGGGAGAGAGCAATGATGGAGGTGCTGGGACAGAGTAATGATGGGGGTGCTGAGAGGAAATGATGGGGGTGCTGGGAGAGCGCAATGATGGGGGTGCTGGGAGAGAGCAATGATGGGAGTGCTGGGACAGAGCAATGATGGGGGTGCTGGGACAAAGCAATGATGGGGGTGGTGGGACAGAGCAATGATGGGGGTGGTGGGACAGAGCAATGATGCGGATGCTGGGACAGAGCAATGATAGGGGTGCTGGGAGAGAGCAATGAGGGGGGTGGCTGGGACAGAGTAATGATGGGGGTGCTGGGACAGAGTAATGATGGGGGTGCTGGGAGAGAGCAATGATGGGGGTGCTGGGACAGAGCAATGATGGGGGTGCCGGGAGAGAGCAATGATGGGGGTGCTGGGAGAGAGCAATGACGGGGGTGCTGGGAGAGAGTAATGATGGGGGTGCTGAGAGAGGGCAATGGCGGAGGTGGTGGGAGAGAGCAATGACGGGGGTGCTGGGAGTTAGCAATGACGAGGGTGCTGGGAGAGAGTAATGATGGGGGTGCTGGGAGAGAGCAATTATGGGGGTTTCACTTAGCTTGTACTATAAAGCCTTGTATGTTTTCCGTGTGCACATAGCCTAACAGTTAATTGGGGAGAGTCACAGAGACTGAACAATTTATATTATTGGCCGGTGAAGATTATAGTTAATGGGGGGGTACTGTGCTGCTTATCACTTTATATTTTGATTACTAAGTGGCTAATAGTATATTATTGGGGGGGGTACATATCTGTAATCGAGGACGCAGAGTGGGGGAGACACATGTATGCATACAATATGTGACCTTGTTATTTTCTAGGCTGGAGATCATCGTGACAAGACGAGTCGTGGCTGGGAGATGTCGACATGAAGGTCTGACCAGATGGAGAAGAAGCAGAAACCGGCTCTGATCAGATGAAACGTCAGCGGTAAGTGCCTGGATGTAAATATTATTCTACAGTGGTGGCCAAAAGTATTGGCACCCCTGCAATTCTGTCAGATAATACTCAGTTTCTTCCTGAAAATGATTGCAATCACAAATTCTTTGGTATGATTATCTTCATTTAATTTGTCTTCAATGAAAAAACACAAAAAGAATTGTCCTAAAGCCAAATTGGATATCATTCCACACCAAACTTAAAAAAAGGGGGTGGACAAAAGTATTGGCACTGTTTGAAAAAACATGTGATGCTTCTCTAATTCGTGTAATTAACAGCACCTGTAACTTATCTGTGGCACCTAACAGGTGTTGGCAATAACTAAATCACACTTGCAGCCAGTTACCATGGATTAAAGTTGACTCAACCTCTGTCCTGTGTCCTTGTGTGTACCACATTGAGCATGGAGAAAAGAAAGAAGACCAAAGAACTGTCTGAGGACTTGAGAAACCAAATTGTGAGGAAGCAATGAGCAATCTCAAGGATACAAGTCCATCTCCAAAGACCTGAATGTTCCTGTGTCTTCCGTGCGCAGTGTCATCAAGAAGTTTAAAGCCCATGGCACTGTGGCTAACGTCCCTAGATGTAGACGGAAAAGGAAAATTGACGAGAGATTTCAACGCAAGATTGTGCGAATGGTGGATAAAGAACCTCGACTAACATCCAAACAAGTTCAAGCTGCCCTGCAGTCCGAGGGTACAACAGTATCAACCCGTACTATCCGTCGGCGTCTGAATGAAAAGGGACTGTATGGTAGGATACCCAGGAAGACCCCACTTCTTACCCCGAGACATAAAAAAGCCAGGCTGGAGTTTGCCAAAACTTACCTGAGAAAGCCTAAAACGTTTTGGAAGAATGTTCTCTGGTCAGATGAGACAAAAGTAGAGCTTTTTGGGAAAAAGCATCAACATAGAGTGTACAGGAAAAAAAAAGAGGCATTCAAAGAAAAGAACACGGTCCCTACAGTCAAACATGGCGGAGGTTCCCTGATGTTTTGGGGTTGCTTTGCTGCCTCTTGCACTGGACTGCTTGACCGTGTGCATGGCATTATGAAGTCTGAAGACTACCAACAAATTTTGCAGCATAATGTAGGGCCAGTATGAGAAAGCTGGGTCTCCCTCCGAGGTCATGGGTCTTCCAGCAGGACAATGACCCAAAACACACTTCCAAAAGCACTATAAAATGGTTTGAGAGAAAGCACTGGAGACATCTAAGGTGGCCAGCAATGAGTCCAGACCTGAATCCCATAGAACACCTGTGGAGAGATCTCAAAATGGCAGTTTGGAGACGGCACCCTTCAAATATCAGGGACCTGGAGCAGTTTGCCAAAGAAGAATAGTCTAAAATTCCAGCAGAGCATTGTAAGAAACTCATTGATGGTTACCGGTAGCGGTTGTTCGTAGTTATTTTGGCTAAAGCTTGTGCAACCAAGTATTAGGCTGAGGGTGCCAATACTTTTGTCTGGTCCATTTTTGGAGTTTTGTGTGAAATCATCAATGATTTGATTTTTGCTTCATTCTCTTTTGTGTTTTTCCTTGCAAGCAAATTAAATGAAGATAATAATACCAAAGAATTTGTGATTGCAATCATTTTCAGGAAGAAACTGAGTATTATCTGACAGAATTGCAGGGGTGCCAATACTTTTGGCCACCACTGTATATCTGCACTATGTGACTTGGAGTGATAATGTTACCTGTAAAATCCCTTAGGCCACATTCTCACATTTGTGTGAAATGTCCGTGTGCTGCCAGATCTTTTTATTGGATGGTCCACGGACTCGTAGAGTTTTATAGATCCACTCACACATCCATGAAAATCACGGATCTGAGAATGAGATCTAAGAGGGTCAGAGAATGTCCTGTTCTGATCCGATTTTGAGAATTAGAATAGGACATGCTCAATGCGTCAGTAAAACAGGGCAGCACTCCGACACTGCACACAGTTGCAGGAATGTAGCCTTATTATGTATAGCACAGTCCCTTAGTATATAGTGTACTCACTTATTATATATAGCGCCATCCTTAGTTATATAGTTTCCTCTTTTATTATTTATAACACCCTCCCTTATTATGTACCATCCTCTCTAGCTCTAGCGGCTCACAGTTGGGGGATCATACAGTGTTGGGGTCAGCATACTTTACCCTGGGAGTTGAAGTGGGGTATAGTAGGGTCATTATACTGCGTATGTGGAGGAATTCACCATGGGGGTTTCATAGTGTGTTTGGGGGGCCCTTCTATTGGCATCACACTTTATTCAGCAATGAAAGAGAGATCTAGGATGTCAGCAGGAGGAAAATTACTATGTAAAGGATGGATAGTTGTGAGATCTGATCTTTAGTGACTCCGACAATTATTAAATTTTTTTTTTTGGGGGGGGGGATTTTTTAGAACTTCTGCTATGGGACCCGATGATTCATATGTACGTCCCTGCTTGGCACTGACCACTAAACAGTACAGAGGTGTGATGTTCTGCTCTATTTACATCAGGTTGCAGCCAGGGGTAAGAACAGCTAATCAGTGTGATCCGACCCTCAATGATTTTATATTGATGAACTAGCCTAAATAAAGCTCATCAATGTGAAAGTATCCGGAATCCTTCTAAATACAAAAAATAAAAACATTCTATTCTCACCTCAGGAGCCATGTAACCCATGGTTCCAGCGAAACTGGTGGCTGTCCGGTCTCCGTGCATGTTCTCAAGTGCAGGACCGTAATCCGTGATCTTAATGTGGCCCGTATCAGTCACCAGGATGTTCTCGGGCTTTAGGTCTCTGTAAGAAAAAGAAAATTAACCTAAGTAAGTGTTCTTCTTATATCTGTGGTGAAATGATGATATACGAGAATAAACATATTTTCTCTCACTGCTGTACTTTCCTCTGAGATAACTCCTTTACTATATGCCCTGTACCACTGTATTACATGTGACGGCCGCTCATCTGCAGCTTCTTGACAGTGATACCATATAGGACTACTAGACACCAGCTACAGGGCATCAGTCTGCAGGTCACCAGGGTGGAGGGACTGAGTGCAGCTAAGGGGTTTTCCCATGAATAAAAGTTAATTTTAATCAATAGATTTTATAATAATATTAATTTTCACAATTGGATGTGATTAAATAAAATGTTCCTGTGCTTATCAGCAAATGATTATTTCTTTGAAGTAACACATTGTTTAAAAAAAAACAGGCTGAGTGTAATCTGACAAAACATCGGATATCACTGGAACCAATATTATTTTATGGGCTCGTGTACATGTCTGATATTTTTCCTTGGACCAAATGCAGAATGCCCAAGTTGGATCCAATCAACGGATCATACTCGGCCATGCAAGTCAATGAGTCCATGGAAAACATCGGACTGCACTCGGATGACATCTGAGTGCAGGCCAATTTCCACAGACTGACAGAATGGAAAAGATGGAGACATTTTTTTTCCATCTTCTCCACATCAGAAAAAATTGGATCACACTATGATCAAATTCTTTTCAGAGTTTAATCAAAATGTGATTTGTATAATCATCTGGACTCTCTTTGATGAGAGAATATACGCTGGTGTAACTCAGCCTCACACTGACTACATTACCTGTGGATGATGCCCTTAGAACGGAGGAACTGGATCCCACACACTAGATCGGCGGCATAGAATCTGACAAAGAGAAAATGAATAAGAATCAGATCCCACAGATAGTAAACTTGGAAATTCATATTAGTCAATAGGACCATTATTCCATATTATTCACTATGTGACTGCCGAATCGTGATGGTATAAACAGCGTACAATGTCAATATTGCAGTCTCGAGAATGCACGTATGAAAATTACATACTTATGATTATATACCGACTATACTCCTGGACGTCTCTCAATTCTCTCCTATTTGAAGAAGCCTGGTGAGACTAGTCGGCATGTGATCACAAGTATGAAAATTGTACCCGTAATCACAGGATCGCCCACCTGAACGGGGTATACAGGGAAATCTTGACCGTGTGCGCGTTGCATACTTTCACAATTTGTCTGTCTGCAGTCACATAGAGAGACTGCTGATTTTTCTTCTGAGACTGAACAACTCCTTTAACACATTACCTGGCACTGGTGATGTCAAGCGGCCCCTTACTGTGTAGAAGTTGGTAAAAGTCCCCGCAGCTCATGTATTCCATACCAAGAAAAACATTCATCTGTAGCATGAAACATTAGCATTTATTATACAGTAAAGACAAATACTCATTTCAGTACTTGAAGGGGTTTTTCCATCCAAGAAAGTTAAAGCATATTGGTAAGATATGTAGTCACTCAATGCAAAAGGTGGCCTAACTGCTGTGACCCCTAAAATTCTAAACAATGATATCTAATATATAAATACATTTAGAAATTCTTGTTTCAGACAATCTTTGAAAATTATTTTTCTTTTAATTATATACCTAGGCCCAGATTCATAATTTGAATATTTTTAATCACTTTCCTTTTTGGTCTTGTGGTATTTGTTGCTGACTTTTGGTGCCAAATTCTTCAAAATGGCGCACACAATTCAAGAATTTGGTACAAAGTAAAAAATGCTCGTTTTCTGCCTTGAAGTGTTTTTGCAACTTTTTGGCCCCAAAAATCACACATTTTCGAATAGGTCCAAAAATATGGCAAAAAACCTGGCATACTCAAAAAATACGCCAAAGGGGATTGAAATTAAGACTGCGTCATATTTGCAACTTAAAAAAATCACAATTGATGAATCAAGTATAAACATCTGGAATCACTAAACTCTGCCCACAAAGTGAAAAAAAGCAGACAAGCTCATACAAAATAGACTTCAAAAAAAGGGCAAATAGAGTAATGAATTGAGTGCAAATAAAAAAAAGGCAACAACACACAGAACCAGACAAAAAACAGATGTAAAGGCAATGATGAATCAAAGCCTTAATCTTATCTCTCTGCTTTGTTTAGGGCTGCCATACAGTAACTGTTTTCTGTGTATCCCGCTTCCCAAAAAGTGGAATTAAAGATAGTTATGAAGTGTTGTGTACTCCCACATAATACAAACGTAAAGTGCAAGCTATGCATAAAAAACAACTGTTAACAACAACAATGTTATGAGTCTTGTAAAACACCAACACAAAAAAATGTTTTTGTTTTGTTTTATTTTTTCAGTATGCTAATGTAGCAAAACATAAAAATCATATAAATCTGGTTTCACCATTATCATAAAGACCCCGAGAAAAAAGTTAACATATTATGTAAGTGCCATAAAACCCCCAAAATACCAGCAAACTTGCTATTTTTTTCAATCCAACCTACAAAAAATGCATACACCTTATCCAATACTATGTGCACTCTATAACGGTGCAGTTAAAAACACAACGCTTCATGCAAAATTAAATATAGACCTTCAAACAACTACGGTGACAGAAGAATAGAAAAGTCACAGCTTTTAGACTGCGGAGATGAAAAAGCAACTGAAAATGCTGCTCTCTTACTGCCTGTGCTGCTTCTTTATGGGGATAAAGGGGTTGTTCAGATTAGGAAAAGATTGATTTTCTTCCAGAACAAAGTGCTTCTGCCCATGAGCTGCGCCTGGTATTTCAGCTCAGCCACATTCAAGACTATACAGAGCCATTTTGGTCTGAACATTAATACCCCCTCTATATCACCTCTGTAGAGTTTGTCTCTGGCTGAGGTATTGTCCATTGATCAGTGAAGCTTGGTTGCATTCAGTGACATTTCTTAAAGGAGTTTTCCACTCTCATGATGTACCTAGCATTAGAATAGGTCATTAATATCAGATTGGTGGGGTTCGATCAGCTGTTACCATCTCCGCCAAAAGCCGGATGTAAACAGTGTACGGAGCAAACAAGGTTTAGTGGCCGCTCTTGGTACTGCAGGACAGCTCCTATTTAGACGAATAGGTCATCAACATCAAAGTAGTGGCAAGACCTTTCAGCACTAAGCAGTCACAATTCTACCTTGGTCTGGAATCCAAAGTCTGCGTGGACGAGGAAGGGGCTTCCAGATGCCAGCTGAAGAACTCGCCTCTCCACCATCACATCCAGCCTATCACCTCCGGCTAGCAGGGCTCTTTTGCTGATGATCTTAACAGCAAATTCTTGATGGGTTAAAGTATCTTCCGCCATCAGGACCTTTCCAAAGCTTCCGAAGCCGAGCACATGGTGGAATAATAATCTCTCCTTGATGGAATGAGAGATTGTGCCGGAGCTGGATGGCCGAACACCACTGCATCCTATTAGGGGAGAAAAATGACAAATCTCACAATAAATCTAACATTTACAGGCCATTTTTCAGACTGAGGAAATCTTCTGTTCTAAGTAAAGCTTGTATTTCATTTTATGACTTGTGTTAATGGATTTTATTAATACGCAACTTAGTATTCCTGTAAGCAATCTACATAGGTTTGTCTGATAAAGAGGAGAAGTTATAAAATGATTATTTCCATTATACACTTGGCTGTGATGAGGTTGATCAATATGAACATTTAAAGGGTTTTTCCATAATGACACTTATCACTATAGACAAATCGTATGGATTTTACCGAGACATTCGATTTACAGTGAATTTATTCTCTGCAAATTCAATTTCCTTTATTAAGCTCTGGGATACTGGGGTATGGAAATACTCCTAAAGCATAGTAAAGGTAAGATGTCGAAAAAAAAGACAGAAAAAAATAATATTCACCTCACTTCTCACCTTTTCTGCTCTCTGACCTTCAATGTTCTTGGCCCTGCTCCTTACCGCCATTGTGCACTGATGGAACCCGGTCATCTTCACACTAGGCCAGGACTTCCGGCCATAACTAGGCCTGGGATGTCCCTGCGCATGCAAAGGAATGTCCTGGGTCTACTAGCAGCTGGAATTCCTGGTCCAGAGTCATGAAGCAAGTGATGATGTTACGACATGTGCCATGACCTTACGACAAGCACTCTAGACCAGGACTTCCAGACACAGGGACTTCCAGGGTCTACTCACAACCTAGTGGGAAGATGTGTCAGTGCACGGTCATGGTAAGTAAAGGAGTTGAGGACCGTACTGGGGACCACAAGCAGCAGAGACATTAGTTTTTTAACCTTTTGATTTGTTCAACAAGATGGTGGCGACCATTTTGCTGAATTCCTTCAGAGCAAACTACAAAAAATATGGAAAAGAATACTGATTTTTTGTAAAAGTCAACTTCACTTGAATAAACTCTCCCAACTCTAATTATCACCTATATTATTCTGGGACCCTTATGATCACTAGAACAGGACATCTGCAGGTGACCTGTGTGTGTGTGTGTGTGTGTGTGTGTGCGTGTGGGGGGGGGGGTTGATAGCGTGATGGTGAAACATGCATATTGTTATTTTCAACTCAATATTTATGGGACTGACGGAAACAGCAAAGTGCTACAGTATTTTGCTGGCAACTGTAGATGGGAAATCTGAAAAGATGTTTAACCATGTTGTACCTATCTGTAGGGCTCTAGCAGCAGTTTACTGTTAACAGTGCTAACAAATGCTTTCTGGGAGTTCCCTAAGGCTAGGCATATGGACGGGCATGTGGATGGGCATCAGGAAGGATGCTACAACTGTCAATCCAGAGCAGAGATGTGGTTAAGCACTTACTGCAGAATGCCAAGAGCATTTCAGAGTCACAGAATTCCCAAAAATCTGAAGCATTATACACCAGATTAAAGCTACATTTTCTCAGTCACAATGCTGCTAAAAGCTTTAATTTGTAGACCGACCTGCTGATAGTCTTCTTTTTAGAAAATCACTCTAGCAATTTTTTTTTCATATACAAAGATTACTTGCCATCAGTATTCTAGCTGTTTAACCAGTTTACAACCTGTCTGTTTCCCCCCATTCCTGTCATACATGCACATTTAAGGGCCCTAAAAAGAATGTTCTCGCTTAGATATTTAAAAGTTTTGCCTTTTTTTTTTTGCAATACATGGGGCTTAATTTTCAAGGCATTTTTATATTAATTTTTTCTTTGCTTATGACGCGCCACCAGGGCCGTGGGGTACTCGGCAGCCGGGCCTCTTGTTGCTGCTGGCGGGGGATATCACGGTGGCTGGCCAGGTCCGTGACCCTGTGCGGTCAGTACAAAAAGGGGATATAATTGTTAGGGACAGTTCGTGACGCCACCTGTGGTGCCTGGTGAGGATCACCAGCGCTGCAGCAGTCCTCTGAGGCAGGTGTTAGGGCAGCTTGAGATGGAACGGCTCCCCACAGGTGGAGCAGGCCTCAGGGCAGTGAAATGAGAGCGTGGGTTGCGCTGGGCTTTGTAGTGCAGGGATCGGAATGGCGCCGGTGAAAGAAGGGACGGAGGTGTAGCACCCTGAGGATTCGGCTGCTACAGGGGTATTACACCTCAAGCCAGAGGTGTGGTATTCCACTCCCGGGTAAGGATGGAGTGTGGAACTGAGCTAGTAGGCTGCATGCACTACATACATCCCATTTCCGGGGGACAGATCAACGGTACTCCCACCAGTATATGTGCAGGTACGACAGCGTCTGTCCCTGGCTGGAGTGGGAGGGGGGTGGAACATCCCAGTAGTGTAGGGGCAGATAGGGGGAGTAGTCTGGGTAAAGATAGGAGCTCATTGGGTGCTGGTCACCTGAGCTCACACATAGAGGGAGTATATAAGGTGGGCACCATCTTAGAACAGGGTCAGTCAGTGAGAGTTTAACCTGAGGAGCAGAGCAGAGGAGTTCAGCCAGGAGGGCTGACAGGGAGCTGTGGCTCCGGCTGGGCCCAGCTCCAGAACAGAGCCTGCTGAGAAAGAGAGAGAGGAGTGAGAAGGACCCAGAGAGGAAAGAAGAAGGAACCCCAAGATCCCAGAATAAGGACAGAAGGGTGAGGGGTTGGCGCACAAGGGTACCGGAACCCAAGCTGGCAGAGGCCAAAGCACACCTTAGCCAGGAACCGGAGGTTGTGGGCAGGATCTGCCACGACCCTCACCAAATCCACTAGAAAGGCACACCAAGCATAGGGTCAGGGAGCCCTGAGGAGGCTAGACCAACAAGAGACCCGAGGGAGCCGGCCATAAGTGGATCCCTGGTGGGAACGGCCAGAGGAAGGGAGAGTCAGAAAGGAGCTCAGGACCACGCTCCAGAATTGCCTGGGGGTTGGCCGAGTCCAGGACCTGGTGGACGCAGCACGGCTCGGGTGGTCACTCAAGGCCAGAGTGACCAACAGAAAAGCAGTAAGTAAAAACCCTGAACTGCACCTCCTGACTCTGAGTCTCCTTGCTGCACCTTCACAACCACCATCCTCCACGTCTGACCCCCTGAGGCTATACCCCTCCCGTTGGGGGTTATACTACCACAGCTGCACACACACCACCAGCCTCAGCGGACCATTCTGCAGCGGCGGCCTTTTGACCGCAAATCAACGGGTGGCGTAGTCGACACTAAGAACATCTGCAAGGACTGCCGCACACTGAGTTTGACACCCTGGGCACGGACCGGGTCACAGCCACTCGGAGACTACAACCCCCATCTGATCCGGCTCCGGGTATCCCTAACAACATGGCCCAGGGGGCGCGTCAGAGGCAGTACAGTGCAATCATCCAAGAATTTTACTCACAGTTCTTTAGACGGTCCACAGGTGCACTGTACAGGTGCAAGCCTCCCACGTCGCACTGCGTTCACCGGGCAGGGGTTCAGTCCTTCCTCAGGCAGCTTGGGAGTACCTGGCAGAACCCCACTTTCTTGTGTGCCTCTCTAGACCGACTTCACGCCGGGTCTTTCTCCCTCCTTCCCTGCGGTTCCCCACTCTGTATCCTATTCGGGTACTCTGAAGTCCCTCCTGTCCGTCGGAGTTGCACAGACCTGCTTGACCTTACTTGGATTGGAGTGGGAGTTGTGACTACTGGCTATAGAAGCCAGAAGCCTCCGGTTTTTCCAGCCGAGGCTTGAAGCTGCACGACTGGGCCAGGGGCCGGCCCCCTTCTTGCGGCCTAGATCCTCCTGACACTTGGCAGGTTCGGGGTGTACAGGTGCTGCCTGCACTCACCGTACTCCATAGGATCCCTTCTAAAGAACGGAGCTTACTCCCTGCTCCCCTCCTGGGCCTCTGAGACTAGGCCCTGCTTGGGGAGCAGAGCTCTGACTGAGACTCTGCTCCCTGACAGTCCTCCTCTGACTGAACACACTCTCTAAGATGGCTTCTCTATTTATACCTCCTTCTGCAAGTGCTTACTCTAACTACTTCCTCCACCCACACCCACTACTGGTTCCCCCTACCTTTGGTTCCCCCCACTCCAGCCAGGGACAGGGCTCAGCAGAAAACTACATTGTGTCTTGCCCCTCCTGCTGGCCTGGAGCAGTGTAGTGTTGGATGAAGGTGTTTGGGGTTCCGTGCAGCACTCCCTCCTTAACTGAGTGAAGGGAGACACCACACCTCTGGGTGAGGTGCAGTACCTCTGTGGCGACTGAACCATCAGGGTCCCCACACTTATATCAGGGGAAAAATGTTAATAAAAATAGGAAATGTGTCTATTTTTCACTTTATTTAAGCAAAGGACAAGTAAAACATTTCAATTTGCATTCCCCTTTACATAGAAATGATTTTTAGATAATGAACGTATTTTTCTTTTCAATGGAGGCAGGTCTAGAAGCAGTGATTCAGACTGGCTGGGTCTCTTTTCTTAGTTTTTTCATTATTTATGCTTTTTTTTCTATTTTATTTTTGCTTTTTTCATTTATTGTTTCATATATTTTACACACTATGCCCCCCATAAGGCCTTAAAAGACCTTACAACCCAGCAGCTCTTGTTCCTTCCCTACAGCTAGCGATCACTTGTTTCCTGGATCTGGAGGAGGCAGCATGGTAATTGCTTCCTAATTTCTTGTTAATCTGTAACACAAGTGCTGGTATAGCTCTGTGAATACAGCCAAACAGATGATATGTCTGAGCATGCTCGTTACTCGAGATTTCCGAGCATGCTGAAGATACTATGTGTTCACTCGAGCATGCACATCGAAAAGGTTAACAGAACTTACTCGCTCATCACTAATGGTAAGTATGGTAATAAGCCATGTATTACCTTATGTCTGGGAAGTCTGGCTGTGTATAACACTCCCCCACTCACAGCTTCACGATCTTGTACAAGCTGCTTACAATCCACTGACGATTAAGAACGTCAATGCAGAGTAATGAGTGGACTGTACAGAAATGTATAATCTATGGGTCACCCAGAAGTATATTTCATCACACGTCAGTTACATCTACACATCCCCCTTCAATATAGGGAATTGGGTCATGTGATCTCCAGCCTGACAACTATTCCAGTACATGCACTAATGTGTTGACAGGAAGTCAGTCTCTGACGTCATGTGATCTGTAGGATGACCTCATTACCTATCAAATCCCACCTGGCAGCTCAGACTCTTCCCCGCATCCCGAGCTTCAGCCTCCTTATCGTTCTGTATGTCCTCCCATGCAGATAAAGAGATGTATGAAGACTTTTCTAAAATAAATCCTATCTTTGCTGCCATAGCAGACAATCATAGAGCAGCTTTCATTTAGTTTATATAAGTGAGCAGTGACATTGTAGGGGAGACCAGCTGAAGCTCCATCACATGAAGCATTATCAAACCTGTCTAAGGGTCTGTTCACATATTAAGTATTTGATTCAGAGATTTCTACACCATATCTGCATCTTTTGTAAGGAAAAATACAGTGGCAAAAACACGCGCTTTTGTCCAAATTTTTCCCCACTCATAAGTATGGGTGAAATCTGCAGGAAAAACATTGAAAGAATTGATATTCTGCAGATTTAACCCCTTCACAACATCCGCCGTACATGTACTGAGCAAGTTGGAAGCAAGTGTATAAAGCGGGCTCACAGGGTGAGCCAGTCCCATACCCGGCAGGTGATGTCTGTGTATTACAGCCAGGACCTGCCGCTAACAATCGCTGGTGGAGCGCTGCTCTGACATGCATAACACGCAACAGCATGCGTGCGTGTCATTCCCTCTGCTCATCGGTGTGCCTGTGATGTAATTGCATGTCGGCGATGGGTTGTCATTAAAGCCTGGTGTCAGCTGATGACCCCCGTGCCTGTCATTATGGAGCTCCATTGAAACCCTGACTGTGGCCAGGCTTCAAAGGAGACTATGATTTCTGATATATACATCTTTGTATCTAGCACAGGCGATTGGACAATTGCGTCTTCAAGTCCCCTAAGGGGGCTAACAATTATAGTGAAAAATAAAAAAAATGTTTTGAAAAAAAAAAAATGACAATATAGCTTTTATTAAACTTAATTAAAAATGTAGGGATCAATGTAGGGATGCCCTGCATTTGGTTAGCTGCAGGGCATCTCTACATTTATCCATTTACCATAGATTTCCTGATGAACCAACATCTGGTGGAGAAACGCGTCGAGATACATTGGAAGACCGTACATGTGGACTGAAAAGTATCTTGGCCCATGAAATCTATACATTGTTCAGTCTATGATAACTGTGCTTTTTTTAACACTAATGTTTATGTTTGTGCTCACCATTCCATTATGAATTATTTGGATCTATTATTGTGACTTCTATCTGAGATCAGGATAGCTTCTCGCTTGAGGTCAAGCTGAAGGGCAAAGAATTTACCGTATTTTTCGGACCATAAGATGCACTTTTTTCCCCAAAATTTGGAAGGAAAATGGGGGTGCGTCTTATGGTCCGAACTTTACTTTACCAGTGGTGGTGGAGCGGGTATCGCAGGGTCCTCCGGCGGCGGCAGAGGTGAGATGCTGCTGAAGCCAGGACCTATACCTGTGCTGGTGTCGGGTGGTGAAGCAGAGGAGCCGAGGCCTGTGCCGGGCTGTGAGTGGTGTCCGGCGGTGAGGCAGAGGAGACGGGGCCTCTGCCGGGCTGTAAGCGGTGTCCGACGGTGAGGCAGAGCAGTGTGTGCTGCTTCCGGAGCTCCGGCGGCCATTTTCCTGTAGATCTCTGCCTCACCGCCAGACGCCACTCACAGGTCCAGGCCCCAGGCAAGTTCACAGGCCCCAGACATGTCCACAGGCCCCAGGCCCCAGGCCAGTCCACAGGCCCCAGCCGGTCCACAGGCCCCAACCAGACACCGGCATCTCACCTCTTCTGCTGCCTCCGGGTTCCTGAGGCAGGGAACAGAGGGATCTGCGATCCTGCTCCACCATCACCGCAACTCACAGCTGCTGCAGCACCGGCTTCATGTGTCCAGGGTCTGCAACATTCCTCCACTTCCGCCGGGCCGGTTTCCTGAAGGATCCTGCCTCCTGCTCCACCACCCCCCCAGGTAAGATACCTAATCAGACTAGAAGACCGACCCCATCTTATAAAAAATTTTTTTTTCCTATTTTCCACCCCAAAATTTGGGGTGCGTCTTATGGTCCGGTGCGTCTTAAAGTCCGAAAAATACGGTATATATGAATCAATGGGCATATTTGTCAGATGTCATATCTTGTATATATATCCACATTCAAGCATGTACAATATTATATTGCTGCCTTGCTGCGCTTTATTCACATTTTGGACTCCTGAGCAGTCAGCACCCATACTGCTCAGGAACCAGTACCAGGCTCTCACACAGGAGAACCATGAAGAAATACAGCAAGATAAGACTTTGCCAGCAATGAATAACCTTGTAAGCCCTCAGAATCCTCCTGGATGGAGAAAGAAGAATGTTGTAAAGAAAAAACGGAGAGTGGTGGTCATGGGGGATTCCCTGTTAAGAGGAACAGAGGCCGCTATCTGCAGACCAGACATAACCTCAAGAGAAATGTGCTGTCTTCCAGGAGCAAAAATTAAAGATGTGTCTGACAGGATATCAAGACTCTTCAGACCTACAGATCACTACCCATTCCTGCTAATACATGTGGGGACAAATGACACTGCAAGAAAGGACCTGGAAACCATCTGCAGTGACTTTGAAGACTTAGGCAAGAAAGTGAAAGAATTGGGAGCGCAGGTGGTCTTCTCATCCATCCTCCCAGTGGATGGCCATGGAACAATGAGGTGGAATAAGATTCTACAGGTGAACAACTGGCTACGTCGATGGTGCCGTCAACAAGGATTTGGATTTCTGGATCACGGAATGAATTACCTATACGATGGACTACTTGCTAGAGATGGGGTGCACCTTACGAAGACTGGAAAACATGTATTTGGAAGTCGCCTTGCTACACTCATCAGAAGAGCTTTAAACTAGAACAATGTGGGAAGGGAAGCAAAAGGCCAGAAAAAGCCATACAGCTGACAAATACTATTGAGATCTCTGCTACTGGAAGTGGAAAAGAAGAACAAAGACAAAAAAATCGAAATAATAAAAATATGGGAGGAAGAGAAACCAATCACAAACTAAAATGTTTTTATACAAATGCACAAAGCATGGGCAACAAACAAGGAGAATTGGAACTACTAATGCAGGAAAAGGAATATGATGTCATTGGAATCACTGAAACTTGGTGGGACGATACACATGATTGGAATAAAAGGCTAAAAGGATACAACTTATTTGCAAGAAACAGACTTGATAAACGAGGAGGAGGTGTTGCATTGTATGTTAGAAAAGCGTATATCTGCACAGAGATTGAAGCTTCAGAGACTGGGAGTTCTGTGGAAACTGTTTGGGTAAGAATACAAGGAGAGAACAACGGAAAGGACACCATTGTAGGCATTTACTACAGGCCACCTGGGCAAGCTGAAGATATGGATGAACTCTTTATGTATCAAATGACCAAGTTCTCCAAAAAATATGACGTAGTGGTCATGGGAGATTTCAACTATCCAGACATTTGTTGGGAATCTCTCTCAAGTAAAACTAACAGGTCAAGCAAATTCTTATCCTCTCTTGCTGACAACTTTATCTTCCAAAAGGTAGGGGAGAAAACAAGGGGATCTGCTACTTTGGATCTAATTCTTATAAACAGGGAGGAAATGGTTGAGGAGGTAAAGGTGGCTGGGACCCTAGGAGGCAGCGATCATGCTATTATAGAATTTTGGATAACTAGAGGAGGAAGACATGTGAAGACTCAAACTTCAAGGTTAGATTTTAGAAAGGCAGATTTTAAGAGACTCAGAAAGAGAATAGGAGGGATCCAATGGCTGGATGTCCTTAAGGACAAAAATGTCCAGGAAGGATGGGAAATTTTTAAAAATGAGATTCTCAAAGCACAATCGTTAACAATCCCGAAAAGTAGGAAAAATGGGAAGCATTTAAGGAAACCAGGATGGATGAACACAGAACTTAAACACATGCTAAAAAGAAAGAAAGAAATGTTTATTAAATGGAAAGAGGGAGGCATATCTAAAGAAGATTATAATGCAGTCTGCAGATCCTGTAGGGCACGTATCAGGTTAGCTAAAGCTGACAATGAATTAAGGCTTGCAAGAGATGTCAAAAGCAATAATAAAGGATTTTGGGGGTATGTCAAAAGTAAAAGAAAAGTCAAAGATGCTATAGGATTTTTACAGGATGAAAATGGAGAAATGGTAAGAGAGGATGTTGAGAAGGCCGAACTTTTTAATTCCTATTTTGCATCTGTTTTCTCTCAGAAAGAAAATGTAACATCAACTGATCTTCACTGTCCTTTTAAAGGAATAGAGGAATCCAAGTTATCAGTAAACAGAGAGATTGTGAGGGAATATTTAGCTAACATAAATGAGTTCAAGTCTCCAGGTCCAGATGAATTACACGCCAGAGTACTGAAGGAGATTGTAGAAGAAATTTTAGAACCACTCTCCATAATCTTTGAAAATTCTTGGAGAACAGGAGAAGTCCCAGAAGACTGGAGAAGAGCAAATGTTGTTCCTATCTTCAAAAAGGGGAAGAAGGTGGACCCAGGGAACTATAGGCCGGTGAGTCTGACTTCTATACCAGGAAAGATCTTTGAACAAATTATTAAACAACATGTATGTAAGTACATGGATAAGAATGAAGTGATTAACCAGAGTCAGCATGGGTTTGTAACTAACAAGTCATGTCAGACTAACTTAATTTCCTTCTATGACAGAATCACTGACTGGGTGGATCAGGGAAATGCTGTAGATATAGTATATCTTGACTTCAGCAAAGCATTTGACAAAGTATCTCACATCATCCTTATTGAAAAAATGACCAAGTATGCAATGGACCAGGCAACTGTTAGGTGGATTCATAACTGGCTTAGTGATCGGACTCAAAGGGTGGTTGTAAATGGCTTCACATCCAGCTGGATGAATGTCTCAAGTGGGGTACCACAGGGCTCCGTCCTGGGACCTGTATTGTTCAACATCTTTATCAATGATTTAGATGAAGGAATTGAGGGTAAACTGATTAAATTTGCTGATGACACAAAGCTAGGAGGGATAGCTAATACTAGAGAAGAGAGAGAGAGGATTCAAAAAGACCTAAATAAACTGGAGCAGTGGGCAGCAACCAACAGAATGGTTTTTAACAGGGAAAAATGCAAAGTACTACATCTGGGCAATAAAAATGAAAAAAGCATATACAGAATGGGAGGAATAGAGCTAAGCAACAGTACATGTGAAAAAGACTTAGGTATACTAATAGATCATAGACTGAACATGAGTCAACAGTGTGATGCAGCAGCAAAAAAGGCAAATACAATTCTGGGATGTATTAACAGAAGCATACAGTCTAGATCACGTGAAGTCATTATCGGTCTTTACTCCTCTTTGGTCAGACCTCATCTGGAATACTGTGTACAGTTTTGGGCACCACATTTTAAAAAAGACATAGACAAACTGGAGCAAGTTCAGAGAAGAGCGACCAGAATGGTGACTGGTCTGCAAACCATGTCCTATGAGGAACGGTTGCAGGATTTGGGAATGTTTAGCTTGCAAAAAAGAAGACTGAGAGGAGACTTAATAGCTGTCTACAAATATGTCAAGGGCTGTCACATTGTAGAAGGATCATCTTTATTCTCATTTGCACAAGGAAAGACTAGAAGCAATGGGATGAAACTAAATGGGAGGAGACACAGATTAGATATTAGAAAAAACTTTTTGACAGTTAGGGTGATTAATGAGTGGAACAGGCTGCCACGAGAGGTGGTGAGTTCCCCTTCAATGGACGTCTTCAAACAGAGGCTGGACAGACATCTGTCTGAGATGATCTAGTGAATCCTGCTTTGAGCAGGGGGTTGGACCAGATGACCCAGGAGGTCCCTTCCAACTCTACCATTCTATGATTCTATGATTCTATGACTCGAGATACTCTCCTACTCTTACATTGTATATTGTTTGCATACCCTGCAGACCTCGTTTTTATGTAGTCACAGTGGATGATTTATTTATATATATATTTCTAATCCCGTTACTATCATACTAGCCCTGTGCTCTCCCTCTCTATTAGTGTTCAGGGACTTACAGAGAGTTTTAGGGATAGACGACTTGTGAGTGGGGGCGCCATTGTCGTACAAATTCTAGAGTGCCAACCCCTGCCGTCAGGAATGGTCACCCTAGAGGACAATAGGAGATGACTAGTTCCTGTGGTATCATTGATATGTTATTATATTTATTCATTCCCGCTATTATCATATTAGAGGTTGACGAACCTTCAGTTCCCATCCTGTACTTGCTCACCAAGGTCCATAGAAGTCTATAAGACCCTCCGGGACAGCCCATTGTCTCAGTCAATGGGCGTCTATCTGAGCCAATTTCTAGATTCTTGTATTACTATCTAAAACCGGTTGCTATGGAACTTCCTCCTTTCATCAAAAACTGCGGAAATTTTAAAGAGATTGGATAATATTCATGTTGGTTTAGATATGTTTCTCATTACATGTGATGTAGAACCATTATATACTTGAATTTCACATGAATATGGATTATCCGCTGCTAGGTTTTTTTCTTTCAGGCTGGGGTTTGGATGAATCTCTTGTGGATTTTCTTATGATTCTTTTTTAATATGTAGCGTCGGCGTCTCTGCCTCCTGCTGGGCAGAGATGCCGATCCCCTCACCGCCGTGGTCCCGGTCCGACGTCCTCTGGCTCCCCTCCTGCGTCAGCCGGGGGTGCGCGCACCGCGCGCAGTTCCCCGGGCACTGTGCTCAGGGCGCGCATGCATTCCCTCCCTCTTAAAGGGGCCGTGCGCACCATCCTAAAGAGTCCCCGGCCAATGGCCGGAGGACTTCCCCTATATAAGACACCTCCTCCAAAATGGAGGTGCCTAGGTGCCTGTGCAAGATTGTTGTTTGTGTGCTTACACTCTCCTCAGTCCTCAGGTCCCAGTGCCCGCCAGCCTGTCTATCAACTGTGCCTGCCTGTCTGTCTACTGGCTGTGCTCATCTGCTGTGCCTGTCAGCTTCAGCCATCAGTCCCTTGGGAGTTGCCTGCTCTCACAATGTCGGTCCCAGAGTGGCACCTGGTTCACCTTCCCGGTCCCTCCTTGGTTCACGAAGTCGACTAAGCCACCATGTGGCAAGGGTCAGTCCGGGTATGCACTTAGTTACACCCCTATCATCCCTCCTTGCATCACAGCACAGAGGTTCCACCACCTGGATCCGTAACAGTTTGCACAGGCCATGGAATCCGGTGGCTCCCAGGCTCCTTTGCTCTCAGACCTGTACCAAGAGGTCTCTCGCCAGAGATCCCAACAGGATACTATCATGTCCTATCTGTGGACAGTCAACTCCCTCCTGGACGTGCTGTCCACCCCGACTGTGTCCGCCTCTAACCAAGCAACCCAGTGGCGCTGTAGCACCCGGCTTAGGACCCCGGCTACCTGCTCCTCCACGTTTCGGTGGTGACCCTGCCCCATGTCGGGGCTTCATAAATCAGTGCACGCTGCACTTTAAGGCTCTGGTGTCCACTTTTTGAGAGGGCCTTTCCGGATAGAGCAAGGATGAGCTAGCCGGTCATGACATACCTCCCTCTCTAGATGACCTGGTGTCATTAGCTACCCAAATTGACATCCGTTTTCAGGAGCGTTCTAAGGAGACGACCTGGAAGAGAAGACCCCTGCGTCTCGCACCAACCTTCCAAAGGCCAGTCTCACAACCAGCATTCCCCCCGGTGTCCTCTCCAGAGTCTATGCAAATATACCAAGTTAAGACGGTCAAGTCTCGCCAGGAGATCCGCCGCGCCGAGGGGAGTTGCTTCTACTGTGGCAGTATAGAGCATCAAATTCGCTCCTGTCCGGTGAGACCGGGAAACTCCAGTGTCTAGAACCGCTTGGAGAGGTCGCTCTAGGCAAAAGTTCTTTGTCTCCGCCCTTGACTCTGTCTGTCTCAGTTACCAGTGATAAGACCCGCTTCTTCGAGACTGCCTATCTGGATTCCAGAGCCGCTGGGAATCTCATTCAACAGGCCGTTGTGGAGCGTTATCAGATTCCTACCATACGTCTGGATGATCCTTTAGCGGTTTCCTCTGAGGATGGAAAGCTTCTCTCTGAGACCATCTTATTTGTCACTGAGCCTGTAACCCTTCAGGTGAGAATGCTACATTCGGAGAAGATCTCCTTTTACGTGCTGTCCGGCATCTCTCAGCCCCTCTTGCTTGGCCTGGCTTGGCTATAGAGACATGAGCTCATCCTGAATTGGAGCTCGGGTGATTTGCTCCTTTGGGTTCAGGAATGCCATAAGTCTTGTCTGGTTCCGTTTCGTCCTGCTCGACCTCCGTCTATCCCAGCTAACCTACCTGGCCTGCCGGCACCCTACTGGTCATATGCGGACGACTTTGCTAAAAAGGAGGCAGAGACACTACCACCTCATAGGCCGTGTGATTTCCCCATCGACCTAATACCTGGTGCTTCACCTCCTTGCGGGTGAATCTACCCCTTGTCGCTGGCCGAGAACGGTGCTATGTCTGAATACATAGAGGAGAATCTTGCTAGGGGATTTATCCTGAAATCCACCTCTACGGCTGGAGCAGGATTCTTCTTTGTCAAGAAGAAAGACGGCTCTCTTCATTCATGTATCGACTATAGGGGTCTAAACCAGATTACCATAAAAAATAAGTACTCCCTGCCTCTTATCTCGGAGCTGTTTGACCGCCTATAAGGCACGAAGATCTTCACGAAGCTCGATCTTCGTGGGGCATACAGTCTGGTCCGGATTCGCCAGCGAGACGAGTGGAAGACGACATTCAACACTCGGGATGGTCAGTACGAGTACCGCGTAATGCCCTTCGGTCTCTGTAATGCTCCAGCCGTCTTCGAGGAGTTAGTAAACGACATCTTCCGAGATCTCCTGTATTCCTGCATGGTGGTGTACCTGGACGATATCTTGGTGTTCTCCCCTGATCTGCCCTCTCACCGGAGGGATGTTCGTCAGGTACTACTGCGGCTTTGGAAGAATCGCCTGTATGTTAAGTACGAGAAGTGCCTCTTTGAGCAGACCTCCCTACCATTTCTGGGATATATCATCTCTGAGACCGGACTGCGGATGGATCCCGAGAAGGTGTCTGCCATCTTAAAGTGGCCCCGACCCGAGGGGTTGAAGGCTATTCAGCGGTTTCTGGGATTCACTAACTATTACCTCCTCTTCATTCCTCATTTCTCCTCCCGGACTGCTCCCATATCTGCTCTCACCCGTAAAGGAGCAAATCCCAGGGAATGGACTTCTGAGGCGGAAAATGCCTTTGTTTCTCTTAAGCAAGCCTTCTCCTCCGCACCAGTGCTACATCGTCCTGATTGCAATAAACAGTTCTTCCTGGAGATTGATGCCTCTTCCTCCAGAGCCGGAGCAGTGCTCACCCAGAAATCCTCGTCCGGGAGAATGGTAACCTGCGGCTTCTTCTCCAAACTCTTTTCTTCGTCCGAGCGCAATTACTCCATTGGAGATCGAGAACTGCTGGCCATCAAATTAGCGCTGGAGGAGTGGCGCTACTTGCTATAAGGGGCTCTGCACTCGGTGGTCATCTACACTGACCATAAAAACCTCACTTACTTGCAGACCGCCCAAAGACTAAATCCGCGTCAGGCCAGATGGTCTTTGTTCTTTGCTTGTTTCTGCTTCTCTCTCTATTACCGCCCGGCAGTCAAGAATATTAAAGCTGACGCTCTATCCCGCTCTTTTCTGTCTACCGACTAAGAGGAGGAGCCTCTACACATCATTGACCCCTCCAGAATAATGACTGTTGCTCCGTTTGACCTGTCTCATCTACCTCCTGGTAAGACCTTTGTAGCGGCTCAAGATCGCAACAGGGTCTTACTCTCGGGTTATTCGTCCAAACTGGCTGGTCATGCCGGCCAGAGGAAGACGCTTCTGCTCATTGCCTGATATTATTGGTAGCCCACCCTGCGCAAGGATGTTGCGGATTTTGTCGCGGCTTGTTCCTCTTGTGCCCGTAACAAGATACCTAGGCACCTTCCAGCTGGTCGTCTTCTTCCTCTTCCTGTGCCTTCTGCTCCTTTGCAAAACATTGCGATGGACTTCATCACTGATCTCCCGGTATCTTCTGGTTCTACCGTCAGTTGGGTGGTCACTGACTGCTTCTCCAAGATAGCTCACTTCATCCCTCTGCCTGGTCTTCCGTCTGCACCTGTGCTTCCTAAAGACTTCATTCATCACATCTTTCGTCTCCACGGCTTACCCCTCCACATTGTCTCTTACCGAAGAGTTCAGTTCACTTCTCGCTTCTGGAGAGCCACGTGCAAGCTGCTGGATGTCTCATTGGACTTTTCTTCGGCCTATCATTCTCAGTCCAATGGTCAAGCAGAGCGTATTAATCAGATCCTTACCAGTTTTCTTCAGCATTTTGTCAACGCTCACCACAGCTATTGGGTAGAACTCCTGCCTTCGGCCGAGTTTTCTTTTAACAACCATGTGAGTGAGTCCTCTGATATGTCTCCTTTTCTTGTGGTTTATGGCCGACACCCCCAAATTCCTTTTCCTGTCTCCTCTTCAGTGGACAATACTTCCGTGGAGTCTCTTGTCAGTGAATTTTCGGTGTTTTGGGAAGACACTAGATCTGCGCTTCTTCAGTCCTCCGAGCGGATGAAGAAGCATGCTGATAAGAGACGTCTGGAACCACCTCTATTTCGTCCTGGAGACAAGGTCTGGCTTTCCTCCAAATATGTCCGCCTCAAGATACCATCATACAAGATGGGTCCACGGTTTATCGATCCTTTAGAGATTCTGAGTCAAATAAATCCAGTGGCGTATTAGCTAAAACTCCCTGCCTCCTTACGGATTCCCAATTCCTTTCACGTGTCTCTCCTCAAGCCTGTTGTCCTTAATCCTTTATCTGACTATCCAGGTACCACTCCAGCTCCAGTCTCCGCTGAGGACGTCTTTGAAGTAGAGAACATTTTGGCCATCAAGAGGGTAAGAGGAAAGACTTTCTTTCTTGTGGATTGGAAGGGGCTTGGTCCTGAGAAGAGGTCTTGGGAGCCCAGGGAGAACATTCATGCCCCTCGTCTTATAGAAAAATTTCTTGCAGGCCTAAAGAAGAGGGGCGCAAAGGGGGGGGTACTGCCGGGCAGAGACGTCGATCCCCTCACCGCTGCTGTCCCGGTCCGGCGTCCTCCAGCTCCCCCCAGCGTCTGCCCGGGGTGCGCGCACCGCACGCAGATCCCCGGGCACTGTGCTAAGGGTGCGCGAGCGTGCACTCCCTCCATCTTAAAGGGGCCGCGCGCGCCGTCCTAACGAGTCCCCGGCCAATTTCCGGAGGACTTCCCCTTTATAAGGCACCTCCTCCAAAATGGAGGTGCCTGTGCAAGATTGTTGTTTGTGTGCTAACACTCTCCACAGTCCTCTGGTCCCAGTGCCCGCCAGCCTGCCTATCAGCCGTGCCCGCCTGTCTACCGGCCGTGCTCATCCGCAGCTTCAGCCATCAGTCCCATGGGAGTCGCCTGCTCTCACAAGGTCGGTCCCAGAGTGGCACCTGGTTCACCTTCCCGGTCCCTCCTTGGTCCACAGAGTCCACTAAGCTGCTGTGTGGCCAGGGTCTGTCCGGGTAGACACTTAGTTACGCCCCTCTGATCCCTCCTTGCATCACAGCACAGAGGTTCCACCACTCAGATCCGTAACAGAATACATTTTGTTACATCATTTTGTGCTCAAAGATCGAGACTACCTACACAAGAAAGATGTGGCAATGGCCGCGGCTTGGGCCCCATCTTACGCCAATCTCTCCTTGGGATTTTGGGAGTGTGAATACATCAGATTCCAGAACATTGAACATACGTCATTGGGATCAGTGATATCTTGGATGAGATTCATACACGATGTGTTGTTTATTTTGCAGGGCTCCCATGAGGAACTTGAAAAATTCTTAAAATATCTCAATGACAATGCATTGAATAGTAAGCTAACCCATCATATTGATCAAAAGAAAATTGATTTTCTGGATTTGGATATTCATGTTGATGACCATGGACAGTTGCATACAAATATTTATCGCAAGAATACTAGTGCCAATGCTTTCTTGCATGCCAAATCAGTCATCTGGCACATGTAATACAGGCAATGCCGTCTGGACAATTTATTAGGGCACATCGTATTTGTGACTAAGACAAAGCTTTTGAAGAATAGGCATGTGATATGACCAGTAGATACTTACAACGTGGTACAAAATGGAAATTATTCAACAGGCCTACTATCGGGCCAAACATGCCAATAGACAATATCTTCTCAATACTAAAAAGAAAAAGGAATCTGATGGGCATGTTCAATTCATCACGAATTATGGAGAGATACCAACGTGGAGGTGGAACTAAGGACTAGTCGTAGATTGGATAAAAATTAAATAGGCTTTATTTGGAATAAATAGATAAAAAGTATTTAAAACCAGTTAAAAGTTGATGAAGTCTCCAAACCAGAGGCCAGTATATCTAGAGAGTAGGAGTAACGTATTGAATTTTGATAGAAGATGGTCCTTATTGTGGTCCAGAGGTGTAAAACCTGTGGAAAAGGGTAAGGGGGGTTATCTTGGTGGGATTATTTAATAAGGTCTAGATGACATAGATGGAGACCGATGTACCTGTTATAGAGTCCTTTTTTATTGGTGAATAAGTACCAGGGGTATGGTCTGTTAGGTAGGTACTCTTATTCCATGGTGGGAGAATCTACGGGGCTAAATGATAAGTATAAAGGATTAATTAGAATAGAGAGGTGCTGCAAAGTAGATAAATAGACTGTACCTACTGTAATCCGGGCGGATATTGGTTTCAGGTAAGAAGAGGTCCAGAGGTTCAGGCTTCCTTTAAAAACTGGTGTCCTTGGTAGTCACTTTAGTCTACCTACGGTGTGAAGGTAGAGGGTAGGTGGAAAACGATCTTTGCCCTGGTGGGGGCTATAAATAAGTAGTGGATACTACCTGATGATGCAGGTGTGCTCCAATAGGTGACCTGTGGCGGTCAGGGGAGGTTTGGTGGGTCTTATGTAGTGGTGACTCTATACGTCCTGGTGGTGTGGTAATTATATCTGTAGTGAGGTAAGTCACATGGGTCAGGTGAGGTAGGATGTCAGCCAAATCAAGGTATGAGAATCCTTACTAGGTTTACCTTGCAAGGGGAGTTTGTAGCACAGTGGTTCCCCTAGGTCCTAGAGCCGGTCAGTGCCAGATAGGAGAAGTATTGGTAGGGGTAGCCCTTGTGTATATAGGTAGGCCTGGTTCTAGGAGAGAAGCGGCCGGTTAGTCAGATAGAGGATAAAGCTTTGCGGAGTTCACGGAACAGCGCAGAGTCCTGTTACTCACAGTTGGGGAAGTCTACGTGGATTTGATTCAGATAGTCGTCCCAGGGTCGGTGGCATCCTGTCGGCAGGTATCGTGACTGTTTTCCGGAGCGAGAGTGGAGTCCCGGCCGGAGACTTCCGCCCCTCGCGTGATCTCGGATAGGAGGAGCGCGCGCTTCCTGCAGAAAGCGCGCGAGACCTGTGTGATGCGCTGCCACGTGACACACAGGATGTAGCGGTCCCTTAGCGTTAGTGAGCTGGGATAGGGCGGGTCCTACGCGTTTCGAAAGATTCGTCTTTCTTCCTCAGGGATAGTCCTACCCAGCATCAGTGCCCTTATATACTCTAGTCAGGAGTGGTCTTGATGACTGCCTGTCAGTCATGTGTATGCTTGCTGAACACACACAGGTCTGTCAGTCATTAAATGCAAATAGCTCGATGTCACTGTTTAACCCTTTGGGTTTAAGGGTGTTCAGTTGGAATATCCACTTACTTTCTGTTCTGGACATAGTTTTAATAAAGTTACCAGTGTGTTGGTACAATCTGGATACCTGTGATTTGGGTCCCATTTACGCATCCATTATGTTTTTCCATGTAATGCTTGGAGAGCGGGTGTTCCTTGTATTTGTTTTTTATGTTCCTTAGATGTTCGTTTATTCTGACATTCATAGGTCTTTTAGTTCGCCCTACATACATCTTTTGGCAAGGGCATGTCAAACCATATATTACTCCTGTACTTGTGCAGGTGATAAAGTCCTTAATGGGGTATGATTCAGCTCCATGGCTGACAGTACTTTGTTTGCAGGTTTTAACCATTCTGCACATTTTACATTTTTTACATGGAAAAAAACCTTTAATTCTTTGTTTAAAAGGGGTGTATATTTGATTTTTTAATGAAAAATTATTTGTTGTTGGTGCTAATATGTTTTTTAGATTCCGTGCCTTTTTATATATGTATTAGGGTTTGTCAGGTATCTGATCTCCAATTATTTTGTCATCCCTGAGTATGTGCCAATGTTTCCCTACAATTTTTCTGAATAGATGGATATTGGAACAATATGGTGTGATGATCGGAATGTTAAGCTGTTCTCTATCATACTGTGATTTTTTATTGGTATTTCTGGATGGGTTCAAAAGGGTTTCCCGTGGTATTTGGGCTACGGAATCTACTATTTCATTGAGAAATTTAGCATTATATCCTTTCTCAAGGAACTTTCTTGTCAGTTGATCAGCCTCTTTTCTGAAGTCGGGATTTGTTGAGCAATTTCTGTGTATTCGTATGTACTGGCTCCGAGGTACATTGAGTAGCCAGTTTGGTAGGTGACAACTGTCCAGTGGTATATATCCGTTTGCGTCTGTGGGTTTGTAGTAGGTACGTGGTTGTCTTCAATATAAATATTTAAGTCCAAGAAGTTGATTGTTTTGGTGCTGGTGGTAGATGTAAACTGTAGAAAGTAGTTATTGTTATTTATATCCTGTAGGAACTTCTCAAGGGAAGAATGATCGCCTGACCATATGAATAATATGTCGTCAATAAATCTCCGCCATAGGACCAGGTTCGGATGTAGGGTTCCCCCTGGGTGGATGGTTAGAGATTCCCACTCTCCCACATACAAATTAGCGTAGCTGGGGGCGAACCTGGTTCCCATGGCAGTGCCCAATTGCTGGGAGTAGTAGTTCCCCTCATATGCAAAGTAATTATGAGTGAGTATGAATGTCATACATTCTGTGATGAATTGACTCTGTTCTGTGGACATTTTTTGTTGTAAAAAGTGGCGGGAGGCTTCACATCCCTTTTGGTGTTGGATATTGGTATACAAAGAGGTGATATCTAAGGTCCCCAGGATATAGTTACTTTGCCAGGTGATATTATTTAATATTTGTATTGCATGCTTGCTGTCCTTCAGGTGAGATGGTAATACTGGTATTAGGTCTTGAAGGTGATGGTCTACTAATCTAGAAAGGTTGGCTGTAAGACATTGTATCCCTGAAAGAATTGGTCTCCCTGGGGGTTCTTTTTGATCTTTATGTATTTTGGGTAAATGGTAAAATACGGCTAGTCTAGGGAATGGAATATTCACATAGTCGTATTCATTTTTAGTGAGAAAACCTGCCTCTAATCCCTTTTTGGTTAATGATTTGAGTTCCTGTAGATAAGTGGTAGTTGGATTTGAAGGGATAATCGATATGTGCGTGCGTCACTCAGGAGTCTAAGTGACTCTTTGTGATAGTAGTCATGGTCTACAATAACTATGCCGCCTCCCTTGTCGGCCGGGCGGATGACTATATCTTTATTTTTTTGGAGATTCTTTATGGCAGTTATTTCTGATTTAGTGAGATTGGTACTGAATTTTAAGCACTTCTGGACCACAATAAGGACCATCTTCTATCAAAATTCAATACGGTACTCCTACTCTCTAGATATACTGACCTCTGGTTTGGAGACTTCATCAACTTTTAACTGGTTTTAAATACTTTTTATCTATTTATTCCAAATAAAGCCTATTTAATTTTTATCCAATCTACGACTAGTCCTTAGTTCCACCTCCACGTTGGTGTCTCTCCATTTCTCCCTTTTCCCACTACCTAAGCGCAAATTATATCCCTACTTGTATTGATACTACCCCACTGATACATTGTGGTTTGTGTCCCTTTATTCGCTGCTAACCAGTGACCAGCCTACCAGCGCCTCCTACCTTTCATTTGGCAAATTGGATCATCACGAATTATCATTCGAGGTGGAAGGAAATTACTAATATCATCTCCAAACAATTTTTGGCTAATTCTCCAACAGGATCAGACAATACTTCCTTTTCTATCAAATCGTCCATTGATTATGGCTAAACGTATTAAGACACTACGTGATACACTAGTTTATAGTCATCATGTACCTGATACATCTTCATACACACTGCTCAAAAAAATAAAGGGAACACTCATATAACACATCCTAGATCTGAATGAATGAAATATTCTCATTGAATACTTTGTTCTGTACAAAGTTGAATGTGCTGACAACAAAATCACACAAACATCATCAATGGAAATCAAACTTATTAACCAATGGAGGCCTGGATTTGGAGTCACCCCAAAAATTAAAGTGGAAAAACACACTACAGGCTGATCCAACTTTGATGTAATGTCCTTAAAACAAGTCAAAATGAGGCTCAGTATTGTGTGTGGCCTCCACGTGCCTGTATGACCTCCTTACAATGCCTGGGCATGCTCCTGATGAGGTTGCAGATGGTCTCCTGTGGGATCTCCTCCCATACCTGGACTAAAGCATCCGCCAACTCCTGGACAGTCTGTGGTGCAATGTGACGTTGGTGGATGGAGCGAGACATGATGTCCCAGATGTACTCAATCGGATTCAGGTCTGGGGAACGGGTGGGCCAGTCCATAGCTTCAATGCCTTTATCTTGCAGGAACTGCTGACACACTCCAGCCACATGAGGTCTGGCATTGTCCTGCATTAGGAGGAACCCAGCGCCAACCGCACTAGCATATGTTCTCACAAGAGGTCTGAGGATCTCATCTCGGTACCTAATGGCAGTCAGGCTACCTGTGACGAGCACATGGAGGGCTGTGCGGCCCTCCAAAGAAATGCCACCACACATCATTACTGATCTACTGCCAAACCGGTCATGCTGAAGGATGTTGCAGGCAGCAGATCGCTCTCCACGGCGTCTCCAGACTTTGCCACGTCTGTCACATGTACTCAGTGTGAACCTGCTTTCATCTGTGAAGAGCACAGGGCGCCAGTGGCGACTTTGCCAATTCTGGTGTTCTGTGGCAAATGCCAAGCATCCTGCACGATGTTGGGCTGTGAGCACAACCCCCATCTGTGGACGTCGGGCCCTCATACCACCCTCATGGAGTCGGTTTCTAACCGTTTGTGCAGACACATGCACATTGCACATTTGTGGCCTGCTGGAGGTCATTTTGCAGGGCTCTGGCAGTGCTCCTTCTGTTCCTCCTTGCACAAAGGCATAGGTAGCAGTCCTGCTACTGGGTTGTTGCCCTCTTACAGCCCCCTCCATGTCTCCTGGTGTACTGGCCTGTCTCCTGGTAGCGCCTCCAGCCTCTGGACACTACACTGACAGACACAGCAAAACTTCTTGCCACAGCTCGCATTGATGTGTCATCCTGGATGAGCTGCACAACCTGAGCAACTTCTGTGGGTTGTAGAGTCCGTCTCATGCTACAACAAGTGTGAAAGCACAACCAACATTCAAAAGTGACCAAAACATCAGCCCAGAAAGCATTGGTACTGAGATGTGGTCTGTGGTCCCCACCTGCAGAACCACTCCTTTATTGAGGGTGTTTTGATAATTGCCAATAATTTCCATCTATTGTCTATTCCATTTGCACCACAGCATGTGGAATTGATTGTCAATTAGTGTTGCTTCCTAAGTGGACAGTTTGATTTCACAGAAGTTTGATTTACTTGGAGTTATATTCTGTTGTTTAAGTGTTCCCTTTATTTTTTTGAGCAATGTAGATTTGGCTCAAAGGGCAACTGCAAAGCGTGCAGATATATTGAAAAAAATGATATCTTTCAGGATTCGATGGGTGAGCAGGCTTCCAAGATTCTGTATTTCATTAATTGCAGAACATCTATGGTCATCTATCAAGCCACATGTTTCTGTGGACTCATCTATATTGGTATGACAACTCGGTAGCTTTGGAACACATCTACTATATAATTGTCTTATCCCGTCTGTCTGTCTGACTGTCTGTCTGTCCAGGAAATCCCGCGTCGCTCATTGGTCCGGCAGCGGCCAATCAGCGCCGCGGGATGTCAGAAAAAGATGGCGGCCGTTAGCGGCTCATCTGCGGGACGGAGCTCAGCGGCATTGCAGCCGGGAGATGAGCGCCGCGAGGCGCTCATCTCCCGGCCGGTACCAGCAGAAGGACCCCGACCGCCGGACCCATCTGCGGGACGGAGATACAGCCGGGAGATGAGCGGCGCGAAGCGCTCATGTCCCGGCCGGTAGCAGCGGAAGGACCGCCGGCGTCGCTGACATCCATGCGGAAGGGAGGACCGGGGAGCGGCGCTGCGGGTCGGGATACTTCTGCTGCGAGCGCCCACTCATGTCCCGGGTTCTCGCAGCGGAAGTAGCCGCACAGGCAGCACCGCTCCCCGGTCCTCACCAAGACGATTCGATGATTGGTCGCGGTCTTCGGACCCGACCAATCACTGATCTTAGCGCAAAAGTTAAATACCGCTGTGCTGATTGGTCGCGGACGCTGCCCGCGACAAATCACCGATTTGGGCGCCAAATTTAAATATCCGCCGCGACCAATCAGCACAGTAGTGGTTAACTTTAGCCGCAAGATCAGTGATTGGTCACGGGCCAAGACCGCGACCAATCACCGATTTGTGCGGCACATTTAAATAGCGGCCGCGACCAATTGGATGTCAGCGCTGCTCCCCCGTTCTCCCTTCACACCCTTGCCGCATGGATGTCAGCGGCGCTGCCTGTGCGGATACTTCCGCTGCGAGAACCCGGGACATGAGCGGGCGCTCGCAGCAGAAGTATCCCGACCCGCAGCGCCGCTCCCCGGTCCTCCCTTCACACCCTAGCCGCTCCCCGGTCCTCCCTTCACACCTTAGCCGCTGATGTCCCCACAGCATCCGCATGGTGTTACAAAGATCCGGACATTTGTGTTAAAAATCGCTGATTGGTCGCTGGCGGTGCCCACGACCAATCACCGATTTGGGCGCCAAATTTAAATATCGGTCGCGACCAATCACCGATCTTGGCTCCACATTTAAACACCGCTGTACTGATTGGTCACGGTCGCTATTTAAATGTGGCGCCCAAATCGGTGATTGGTCGCGGGCAGCGGCCGCGACCAATCAGCAGAGCGGTGTTTAACTTTAGCGCCAAGATCACTGACTGGTCGCGTGCGGAGAGCACGACCAATCAGCGAATCGTATTGGTGAGGAGCAGGGAGCGGAATCGTATTAGTGAGGACCGGGGAGCGCCGCTGCCTGTGCGGATACTTCCACTGCGAGAAGCCTGGAGATGAGCGACTGCTCGCAGCAGAAGTATCCCGACCCGCAACGCCGCACCCCGGTCCTCCCTTCACACCCTAGCCGCTGATGTCCCCACAGTATCCACATGGTGTTGCAAAGATCCGGACATTTGTGTTAAAAATCGCTGATTGGTCGCGGGCGCTGCCCGCGACCAATCACCGATTTGGGCGCCAAATTTAAATATCGGCCGTGACCAATCACCGATCTTGGCTCCACATTTAAACACTGCTGTACTGATTGGTCGCGGACGCTATTTAAATGTGGCGCCAAAATCGGTGATTGGTCGCGCCCAGCGTCGGCGACCAGTCAGCACAGCGGTGTTTAAATGTGGAGCCAAGATCGGTGATTGGTCGCGGCCGATATTTAAATTTGCCGCCCAAATTGGTGATTGGTCGCGGGCAGCGCCAGTGACCAATCAGCGATTTTTAACACAAATGTCCGGACCTTTGTAACACCATGCGGATACTGTGGGAAGATCAGCGGCTAGGGTGTGAAGGGAAGACCGGGGAGCGGCGCTGCGGGTCGGGATACTTCTGCTGCGAGCAGTCGCTCATGTCCCGGGTTCTCGCAGCGGAAGTAGCAGCACAGGCAGCGGCGCTCCCCGGTCCTCACTAATACGATTCCGCTCCCCGCTCCTCACCAATACGATTCACTGATTGGTCGCGCTCTCCGCACGGGACCAATCAGTGATCTTGGCGCTAAAGTTAAACACCGCTCTGCTGATTGGTCGCGGCCGCTGCCCGGGACCAATCACCGATTTGGGCGCCACATTTAAATAGCGGCCGCGACCAATCACCGATCTTGCCGCCACATTTAAACACTGCTGTGCTAATTGGTCGCGGACGCCTGCCGCGACCAATCAGCGAGCTTGGCGCCAAATTTAAACAACGCTCTGCTGATTGGTCGCGGACGCCAGACGCGTCCAATCAGCGAGATTGGCGCCAAATTTAAACAACGCTCTGCAGATTGATCGCGGTCACTGGCCGAGATCAATCAGCAGTATTGGCGCAAAATTTAAACAACGCTCTGCTGATTGGTCGCGGCCGGTGACCAATCAGCGATTTTGGCGCCAAATTTAAACCCCGCTCTGCATTGCTCTGCTGATTGGTCGCGGTCGCCGGCCGCGACCAATCAGCAGTATTGTCGCCAAATTTAAACACCTCTTTGCTGATTGGTCGCGGTCGCGACTAATCAGCGATTTTGGTGCCAAATTTAAACACGCTCTCCATTCCTCACTAACACGGTTCGCTGATTGGTCGCGGCCGCCGCCCGCGACCAATCAGCGAGATTGGCGCCAAATTTAAACAACGCTCTGCTGATTGGTCAAGGCCGGCGACCGCGACCAATCAGCTGAGCGATGCAAAGCGGGGTTTAAATTTGGCCTCAAAGTCGCTGATTAGTCGGGTCTGACGGCCGCGACCAATCAGCAGAGCGTTGTTTAAATATTGCGTCAAAATCGCTGATTGGTCGCGGCCGGCGGCCTCGACCAATCAGCGATTTTGGCGCCAAATTTAAACACCGCTCTGCTGATTGGTCGCGACCGGCGGCCTCGACCAATCAGCGATTTTGGCGCCAAATTTAAACACCGCTCTGCTGATTGGTCGCGGCCGGCGGCCTCGACTAATCAGCGATTTTGGTGCCAAATTTAAACCCCGCTCTGTATCGCTCTGCTGATTGGTCGCGGTCGGCGGCCGCGACCAATCAGCAGTATTGGCGCCAAATTTAAACACCGCTCTTCTGATTGGTCGCGACTAATCAGTGATTTTGGTGCCAAATTTAAACACGCTCTCCAGTCCTCACTAACACGGTTCGCAGATTGGTCGCGGCCGCCGCCCGCGACCAATCACCGATATTGCCGCCAAATTTAAACACCGCTTTGCTAATTGGTCGCGGTTGCCTAACGCGACCAATCAGCGATTTGGGCGCCAAATTTAAACGCCGCTCTGCTAATTGCGCCCTGTCGGCCGCATACCTATTCTGGAATACCCGATGCGTTCGAATCGGGCCACCATCTAGTCAAAAATATTAGGGCAGCGGAGAAAATCTGTCAAGATGAGGTGGGTGCTATTTCTCAACGTAAACCTTTGGCGAGACACTTTCGGAATTGCTACCTTCATCAATGTTATCTCTTACGTGTCAAAGGGATTGCCCGTCTGTATCCTGGGAATAGGAGGGAAAATCTAGCCAAAAAGCTGGCCCAGATTGAATAAATAAATAATAAATAAAAAAGTAAATGGATCACCACTCTAAGAAGTATGACCCCCCGAGGTTTAAACGAACAGTGGGGATTTTCGAGTTTTCTTTAAGTATACACTAGGATTTTTGGTATATTCTCATCTTCAGAGTCTTGTCCTTATTATCAATCGAATCATATAATCAATATATATCATAGTGGATTTGATTGAATAAACATATATACATGTATTGTTGGCTTTGTTGTATATATTAATGGTGGTTTATGAGTTAGTGGAAATATAACTTTATGGGATAGGAGTTATTAGGGTGTGATCAATCTATATGTGCATATTAATTTTTATTATAACTTTCAGGTTGGAGGACTGTTTGTATCATCATCGCCCGAACAGCCATACAGTTTCACATGTATTCCATCACTAAGTACAACATCAGATATATAGTTTTTGTATTATTCTCTCTAACATGACCACATCTCTTTTTCATATATATTTTATTATTATATTTTATGCTTTTTTATTTTTCCTATATACACATATATAACTATCACTCACATACACTTACACATTGAATTAAGGATATTAAATTATCACATGGAGATAGCTTCTAGTATATTCATTCACCTCTATATATACACAAGGTAATTAGATGTATTTATTTGTATATGTCATATTTTTATGGGTTCATACAAGAACCAACATTTTAATACATACACACATACTTTATTATGGTTGGCTTGTTGCCATCTTTGCTCTGTTTTAACCTGGTTGTGCTTTCGCTGTGTGTTATTTTACGCATGCGCTGCATAGGATAATTAAGCAAACTATTCACCTATATCATATACAAATAGAGAGTTTATAGTGTGTTTATTCACTTTTACATATACACATTATATAAGCAATAATATTGTGTATGCACGCATTAACTATATTATATATAGAACTTTTTCTATATTTCATACAATTATATTTTGGCACGTATAATTATATTTAGACTTTGATGCTGACCCGCACTATTGCCCTTTTCTAATATGGCTGCAGGGTCGCTGTGCGCCACACTGCGCATGCTTCGGTGTGCTCTCGTACCTGATACTGGAATGTTTTCATTGAACTGCAACCTTTGGCCGTGTTTCGGTGATGCACATTCGGTCGCAGACGGGACGGCTATCCGGACACGTGGGACAGTAGAGGCGTCCGATAATATGGCGTCCTTGATTTGTAAGTAACCACAGCTGTAATCACCCTATAAAACATCGCCTCTTCCTCCTCCACCTCACTTCCTAATGAATCGGTAGAGAAACGTGCGTTGAAGCATGTGGAAGGGGTGATGATGTGCCTTTAGAGAGTACGTAATAATATGCACAAATTTAACTTTTTATGAACTTATTTCTGTATTCTTTTTTGCATTATGACATTTGATATTGCATGGTGATCACTTTTACTGTTCATCCTATGATTTGGATAGGCATAGTTCCATACATATATAAATTTTCCTTTTTGCTTAAATAATTTAACTACATTTGGATATGCACATACATATATATATATATATATATATATATATATATATATATATACATATATATATATATATATATATAGTTATATAACGTGCACAATGCACTTTTTGGATAAAATTCATTTTATAAATAGCAGATTTTTGTGCATTAACAGTGGAATTATGTTTGGATATGTACAGACATAATACCGTATTGTTTGGACTATGAGACGCACCTGACCATAAGACGCACCAGGGTTTTAGAGGAGGAAAATAGAAAAAAAATATGTGATCATGATGCACTGTTAAGGGGGAGAGAGTCTGCTTCTGACACTGTTATAGGGGTAATGTCCCCCATTCTGTTAATATCACCCATCGTTGTATATATGCCCCCCCCCCTTACTATTATAAGTGGCCCCATACCCATCCTGGTATGCATGACATCCCAATCCCCCATCCTGGCATGCATATCACCCCTTCCCCCCCTCCTGGTATGCATGGCACTCCAATTCCCCATCCTGGTATGCATTGAACCTTCAACCCCATCCTGGTATGCATGGTACCCCTCCATCATGGTTGACATGGCACACCTCCATCCTGGTATGCATGGCATCTTTCCATTCTGGTATGCATGGCACCCCTCCATCCTGGTTTGCATGGCACCCTTAATCCCCATCCTGGTATGCATGGCACCCCTGATCTCCATCCTGGTATGCAAGGCACCCCTCATCCTGGTATGCATAGCACCCCTCCATCCTGGTATGCATGGCACCCCTCCATCCTGGTATGCATGGCATGCTTGATCCCCATCCTGGTATGCATTGCACCCCTCATCCTGGTATGCATGGCATCCCTCATCCTTATCCTGGTATGCATGGTATCCCTCATCCATATCCTGGTATGAATGGCACCCCTTAACCTGGTATGCATGGCACCCCTCAACCTGGTATGCATGGCACCCCTCATCTTTATCCTGGTATGCATGGCACCCCTCATTCCTATCCTGGTATGCATGGTATCCCTCATCCGTATCCTGGTATGCATGGCACACCTCATCCGTATCCTGGTATGCATGGTATCCCTCTTCCTGGTATGCATAGCACTCTTAATCCCAATCCTGGTATGCATGGCACCCTTCATCCCTAACCTGGTATGCATGGCACCCTTCATCCCTAACCTGGTATGCATGGCACCCCAATCACCCATCCTGGTATGCATGGCACCCCTCATCCCTATCCTGGTATACAAAGCCCCCCTCATCCCTCTTCCTGGTTTGCTTGACACCCCTCATCCCTCTTCCTGGTATGCATGGCACCCCTCATCCCTATACCGGTATACACAAAAGAAATAAACACTTCTACTCACCTTCCTCCCCTCTGCTCCATCAATGCGTCCTGTTTATCAGCACTGATCTCACCGTGTGAGCCGTGCATGACTGCTATGTGCCCTCACAAAGTGAGATGAGCTGCGGGAATAGTCACTGCTCCCTTGCCGGGACTGTGCCCGTGGGGAGCAGTAACTTTATTCTTCTTAATAGCTGGCACACAGTGTAGCCGCAGCGCGGCTCCTGCTGCTGCCAGGCAATCGCATTTGTTCGCTATTAAAGAGTATAAAAATTCACCCCTCTCCACGGCCATGGTCAGGCACACGCGATCGCCTGGCCACAGCAGGAGCTGTGCTGCGGCTGCACTCTGTGCCGGCTACTAAGGAAAATTAATATTCAGTGCTCCAAACGCCCATGGGCGTGGGGAGCAGTGAATATTCATTTTCTTTAGTAGCGGGCACAGTGTAGGCTACAGCAGGTGGCTCCTTCCTCCTGTGCCACGCTCCTCCGCTGCTGCCGCTCCCCCCACACCCCTCACCAGCCACAGTATATATACAGTACAGACCAAAAGTTTGGACACACCTTCTCATTTAAAGATTTTCTGTATTTTCATTACTGTAAAAATTGTATATTCACACTGAAGGCATCAAAACTATGAATTAACACATGTGGAATTATATACTTAACAAAAAAGTGTGAAACAACTGAAAATATGTGTTATATTCTAGGTTCTTCAAAGTAGCCACCTTTTGCTTTGATGACTGCTTTGCACACTCTTGGCATTCTCTTGATGAGCTTCAAGAGGTAGTCACCGGAAATGTTTTCACTTCACAGGTGTGCCCTGTCAGGTTTAATAAGTGGGATTTCTTGCCTTATAAATGGGGTTGGGACCATCAGTTGTGTTAAGCAGAAGTCTGGTGGATACACAGCTGATAGTCCTACTGAATAGACTGTTAGAATTTGTATTATGGCAAGAAAAAAGCAGCTAAGTAAAGAAAAATGAGTGGCCATCATTACTTTCAGAAATGAAGGTCAGTCAGTCCGAAAAATTGGGCAAACTTTGAAAGTGTCCCCAAGTCCAGTTGCAAAAACCATCAAGCGCTACAAAGAAACTGGCTCACATGAGGACCGCCCCAGGAAAGGAAGACCAAGAGTCACCTCTGCTTCTGAGGATAAGTTTATCCGAGTCACCAGCCTCAGAAATCGCAGGTTAACAGCAGCTCAGATTAGAGACCAGGTCAATGCCACACAAATTTCTAGAAGCAGACATATCTTTACAACAACTGTTAAGAGGAGACTTTGGTGCAGCAGGCATTCATGGTAAAATACAGTAGCTGCTAGGAAACCACTGCTAAGGACAGGCAACAAGCAGAAGAGACTTGTTTGGGCTAAAGAACACAAGGAATGGACATTAGACCAATGGAAATCTGTGCTTTGGTCTGATGAGTCCAAATTTGAGATCTTTGGTTCCAACCACCGTGTCTATGTGCGACGCAGAAAAGGTGAACAGATGGACTCTACATGCCTGATTCCCACCATGAAGCATGGAGGAGGAGGTGTGATGGTGTGGGGGTCCTTTGCTGGTGACACTGTTGGGGATTTATTCAAAATTGAAGGCATACTGAACCAGCATGGCTACCACAGCATCTTGCAGCGGCATGCTATTCCATCCGATTTGAGTTTAGTTGGACCATCATTTATTTTTCAACAGGACAATGACCCCAAACACACCTCCAGGCTGTGTAAGGGCTATTTGACCAAGACGGAGAGTGATGGGGTGCTACGCCAGATGACCTGGCCTCCACAGTCACCAGACCTGAACCCAATCGAGATGGTTTGGGGTGAGCTGGACCGCAGAGTGAAGGCAAAAGGGCCAACAAGTGCTAAGCATCTCTGGGAACTCCTTCAAGATTGTTGGAAGACCATTTCCAGTGACTACCTCTTGAAGCTCATCAAGAGAATGCCAAGAGTGTGCAAAGCAGTCATCAAAGCAAAAGGTGGCTACTTTGAAGAACCTAGAATATAAGACATATTTTCAGTTGTTTCACACTTTTTTGTTAAGTATATAATTCCACGTGTTAATTCATATTTTTGATGCCTTCAGTGTGAATGTACAATTTTCATAGTTATGAAAATACAGAAAAATCTTTAAATGAGAAGGTGTGACCAAACTTTTGGTCTGTACTGTATATATACATACCCCACATTCAGACTATAAGACATACCCCCAACCTTCCTCCAAAATTTTGTCTTATAGTCTGAAAAATACGGTATATAACATGCATTATGCATATTTCTTGGATTATATCCATTGGATGAATAGTATTTTTTTTGGACATAGAAATACCGCATTTTTCGGACTATAAGACGCACCGGACCATAAGATGCACCTAGGTTTTAGAGGAGGAAAATAAAAAAAAAATGTAAGCAAAAAATGTGTTCATGATGCACTTTTAAGGGGGAGGGGGTCTTCTGCTGACACTGGAATAAGGGTAATGTCCCCCAATTATGACAATATCACCCATCCTGGTATATATGCCCCCCCCTTCCTTTTATATGTGGTCCCCATCCGCATCCTGGTATGCCTGGCATCTCTCCATCCTGGTATGCAGGGCACCCCTCATCCTTCTTCTGGTATGCATTGCACCCCTCATCCCCATCCTGGTATTCATGGCACAGCAATCCCCATCCTGGTATGCATGGCACCCCTCATCCCCATCCTGGTATGCATGGCATCCCTCATCCCCGTCCCGATATGCATGGCACCCCTCATCCCCATCCTGGTATGCATGGCATCCCTCATCCCCGTCTCGATATGCATGGCACCCCTCATCCCTGTCCCGGTATGCATGGCACCCCTAATCCTTATCCTGGTATGCATGGCACCCCTAATCCCTATCCTGGTATGCATGGCACCCCTAATCCCTATCCTGGTATGCATGGCACCCCTCATCCTTATCCTGGTATGTATGGATCCCTCATCTTTATCCTTTTATGTCTGCCCCCTCAGCATTATCCTGGTATGCATGGCACCCCTCATCCTTACTCTTGTACGTATGGCCCCCTCATCCTTATCCTAGTATGCATGTTCCCCCTAATCCCCACCAGGCTGCACATAAAAAAATAAACACTCCTACTCACCTTTCTTCTCTCCTCCAGCGCTGCGTCCTGTCTGCCCGCACTGATCTCACCTTGTGAGCCGCGCATGACATCACTGCCATGCGGGTCTCGCAAGGAGAGAGATCAGCTGCCGAAAGTCACTGCTCCCCACATCGGGACTGTGTGCGCGGGGAGCAGTGACTTCATGCTCCTTATTAGCTGCCACACAGCGTAGCCGCAGCACGGCTCCTGCTGCTGCCGGGCTATTGCGTGTGCCCGCTTATTAAAGGGCATGAATATTCACCAATCCCCACGCCCATGGGCATGGAGAGAGGTTTAATATTCATGCCCTTTAACAGTGGGCACAGGCGATTCCGGCAACAGCAGGAGCCGCGCTGCGGCTACACTGTGTGCCGCTATTAAGGAGCATGAATATTCAGTGCCCCCCACGCCCCATGGGGGTGAGGAGCAGTGAATATTCATTTTCTTTAGCAGCGGGGACAGTGTAGGCTGCAGCGGGCGGCTGCTGCCTCCTGTGCCCCGCTCCTCCGCCGCTACCACTCCCACCGCACCCCACACAATGTATATATACACCCCCCCAACATTTGGACTACAAGACGCACCCCCCATTTTCCTCCAAAATTTTGGAGGAAAAAAAGTGCGTCTTATAGTCTGAAAAATATGGTATATAAACTCAGCATAAAATCTTTTAGGCTTAATATAATACTTGTTTGTGCAATATATCCTTTTTTTTGGTCTATTTATAATAAAAATTAAATTATATTGATATTTATCAGTGGGACCAATGAAGTTATAACATTAATTTTTTCACATATGCACTTTAAACTTGATTATCATGTAATGTATAATAAAATTCTATGCAATTTATCATATATTGACCTTTTTGAATTGGTATTCCCTGTATGTAGCATGGAGTGCACACACATCTCCTTCGCCCTGTAACATAATTTTATTCCTTTCCACCTTTTTCTTTCCCCTCCACATAATTTTTTATAACATGTATAACATGTTTTGTGTTTTTAATCGATTTAATAAAGAGACACATATTTTACAATATACTCTTGTTGCCTAATTTATAGATATAATTTTCTAGGTTTATATTATCATATTAGCCCTAATCTATTGCTCACTGTTGTTTCCAGGGATTTATAGGGACTTTGAGGGATAGACAACTTGTGAGTGGGGGTGCCATTGTCGTACTATATTTAGGGTGCCAACCCCTGCAGTCAGGAATGATCATCATAGGGGACAATAGGAGCAGACTAGTTCTGCACATTCAATATTTTTCTCTTTCACCTTCAGATTATTTCTATGTACGGATAATTTTAATTATCTTTAATAAAGGTTGCATTTTAAGGGTTTTTTTATGTAAATTATATGGTTATACCTTTTGTTTGATATGCTGTTAGTTGACTAAAAAAAAATTAAAAAAATATAAAGTTCAAATCACCCCTCTTTGCCCCATTGAAAGTAAAGATATTAAAAAAAAATTACACATATGTGGTATCGTTTTTTTAGTCCCTGCAGTTCCACAAAAATTAGACCATAGACAAAATAAAGTATAAATGTTGAGTGCCCAAGAACAATTGTGCCAAAGAGAAATAACACGTTACAACGATATATAGATGGAATATATTTATGAATTAAAATAAATAATAATGAAAGTCAAAAAATGGGAAAAGGATACCCAAACAAAGGTGGCACTTGGGGTAAGTATATGCATAATTGTTATTCCATTGATAGGGCAGTAGAATGAATATGTTCATCAGTGGTAAAATACCACAACTATATAATCAAACATAGGGTATGTAAGTAGGAATATGGTAAGTATATATTGTTTAAATAGCAGCAATAGCAGATTTTTTTCACCACTAAAATAATTAAAAACTTGACATGATGGGCATTGCCATAATCGTCTTGATGAGGAGAATAATATTGCAAGGTAATTTTTACTACAATATGTAAACACAATTCCCATAAAACAATGTCATATTGTATTTTTTTTCCACAATTTCACTGCACTTGGAATTGTTTCCCTTTTTCCAGTACACTAGTGGTGAAAAGAATGGTGTCATTCAAAAGTAAAACTCGTCCCGCAAAAAAAATAAGCCCTCATATGTCTATGTGGACAAAAAAATAGTTATGGCTATGGGAAGAAGGGGGTAAAAAAAATAGAAACACAAAAGCGGAAATTAGCTGTGGCGTGAAGGGGTTAAGTCTGCACCAAATCTGCAAGTCACAAATAAGCAACGTGTGCATGAGACTTCAGGATTCTCATTCACTTTGCTGGCATCTGGAAATCCTTCAGGTTTTGTGACAAATCTGCACTGAAAAAAAAAACGCAGCATAAAGCATCGTGTGCATGACGCGCCCCTGGGCCTGTGTCGTGCTGCGTTGCGCACGCGGGAGCTTACCCGGAGCCGGATCTGTTGAGGGTTGTAGTCTCGTGGCGGTGACCCGGTCCGTGCCCAGGGAGTCAAACTGAGCGGCGATGTATCAGCGGTAGATGTTGGACGACTATGCCACCCGTTGAGTACAGCTAAGGAGCTGCTGCTGCAGGGCAGACCGCTGAGGCCGGTGGTAGGATTGTGCAGCGTGATAGTATAACCCCCAACGGGAGGGGTATGGCCTCAGGGCAGCCGACGTGGATAATGGGGGTAGCAGGAACCACTCGGAGACGGTACGGTGTAGTTCAGGGTCTTTACTGGTGACAAAGATAGACCCTCCCGGAGTACTGGCTAGCGATTGGGGCCTGGTCAGTCCTTGAGCAGATGGGATCTCCCCTGGCCAGGCGGAGTTGTAGGCCTCCCAAACTAACTGTACTCTTCTGGCTACCTTGCTAGAGGCGGGTATAAGTAGCCCACGTCCCTGAGTGTACCGTGCGGTGCTCACCCGTATGGCCGGTGACTCGGGTTTCTTGGCCAGAGGACCTGGAATCCCCTGCCTGACGGATTCTGCTGCTGGGTAGGAGTTAGTCCCCACAGCCTCGGACTCCGGGTCCGGTAAGAAATCTTCTCAGTCAGGGCGAGCTCTGCAGCTGCCAGCCCCTGACTCCTTGTAACACTGCTCCCACAGAGCTCCTGATGTTCTGTTCCTATATTTGCTTCTTTTCTCTGTCTCTACTTCTTCTCTACTCACTAACCCTGCCTCAGCCCTAGGTTTATATAGGGGAAGTTCTTCCCCTCCCAGGACTGGGCAGGAGGTGTGGCATGCATAGGATTCCTGACCAAGAGACCTCCCACCTGCTCTCAGACGTAATATCTCTATCACTGTGGCAACCAGACCCCTGGGGTGTCACATTCCCCCCTAGTGAAATTTAGTACTCCGGGACTAAACATATTTTAGATAAACATAACAAGATATAACAATAACAATACAATAAAGAAACACATAAAGGTGGTCACGGCATGTCCGTAACCGGGTGCAGTCTTTGAAGAAAGCAAGGTGTCCATTTCACCAAAACAGGGAGACGTAACCAGGTAGGGGTCTGTCCTGCCCCGAGTCCTTATCTTCCGGCAGCCATACAGATTGCAGAATTCCTGGAAGACCTCCGCTTCAAAGACAGGTCCCTGGTCCGTCAGCACTTGGTCCGGGTACCCGTGTGGACGGCAGAAGTGCTGCTGGAAGGCTCTAGCTGCTGTTTGAGCCGTTAAGTCCTTGACGGGGACGACAACCAAGAACCGGGAGTAATGATCCACGATGGTTAACGCGTAGACGTAGCCACTTCTGCTTGGGGTCAGTTTTACATGATCCAAGGCTACCAGTTCCAACGGCTGCCGGGTGACGATGGACTGCAGGGGAGTCTTCTGGCTGGCACGGTCCTTCCTCCTCAGGTTGCACGGGCCACAGTCTCTGCACCACCTCTCGATGGTTCCCCTCATGCCTACCCAATGGAACCGCCCGCGCAGTAGGAACTCCAGATTCTTCCATCCGAAATGCCCAGCTCCATCGTGGTATGCCTCCATCACCATGGCTGCGTCTCGTCGTGGCACCACTACTTGCCAGATTAGTTCATGCGTCCGGGAGTTAACCATCCTGCGGCACAACTTCCCCTTGTAAAGGAACAGTCTACTCTTTTCTGCCCACAGTTGCTTGGCTTCCTCCGGAGCGTCTGGGTCAAGGCGAGCCTCTGGCCGAGTCAGCATCTCCTTCACCAGCCGGACGGCAGGGTCACTGTCTTGCGTTTCCGCCCAGTTGTAGTGAGGTAAGGGGTTAAGCGTAGCGCCTTGCTTACTCCTTACCCGATGGGAATACTGGATAGTCCCATGACGGTGAAACGCGGGGAGTTCGACTTCTTCCAGTCCCTCTGGATCTTCTCCTACGTCCGGTAGGTTTGGCATCCTGGACAGGGCGTCCGCGTTGGTATTGGAGCGTCCTGCCCGGTATTTGATGGTGAACTCGTAGTTGGACAGGCGGGCCATCCATCTCTGCTCTAGGGCACCGAGTCTTGCCGTGTCCAGGTGTGTCAACGGGTTGTTATCCGTGTACACGACGAACCGGGAAGAAGCGAGGTAGTGCTTAAAGCGTTCGGTGACTGCCCAAACCACTGCCAGGAACTCTAGCTTAAATGAGCTGTAATTCTCAGGGTTTCTTTCGGTGGGTCGCAGTTTTCGGCTGGCGTAAGCGATTGCTCGCTCTTTCCCCTGCTGGATCTGGGACAGCACGGCTCCTAGCCCGATGTTACTTGCGTCGGTGTAGAGGATAAAGGGCTGGCTGTAATCCGGGTACGCCAGGATTTCATCCCCCGTGAGGGCCATCTTCAGCTGGCGGAAGGACTCTTCTTCCAACTTCTCCCATCTGAAGGGTGGCTTCTGGTTCTTGGCCTTCCGGGACTGGCCTATCAGGAGGTCCTGCATAGGAGCTGCCTTTTTGGTGAAACCGGGGATGAACCTGCGGTAGTAGCCTACCAACCCGAGGAACTGCCGCACTTCCTTTACACTGGAGGGACTTGGCCATTCCTTAATTGCGGTGATCTTATCAGGGTCGGGAGCCACTCCGTCAGCGCTCACCACGTGTCCCAGGTACTGCACCTTTGGTTTCAGGAGGTGACACTTGGAGGGTTTCACCTTTAGGCCGTAGCTTGCCAGAGCTTCGAACACTTCCGCCAGGTGTTTCAGGTGGTCCTCATAAGTCTTAGAATATACGATGACATCGTCCAGGTACAACAGGACCGTCTCGAAGTTTCTGTGGCCCAGACAGCACTCCATTAATCGTTGGAAGGTTCCTGGTGCGTTGCAGAGTCCGAACGGCATACAGGTAAACTCGCTAAGTCCCATCGGGGTGGTGAATGCGGTCTTCTCCCGGTCCGCCTCTGCTACAGGAACCTGCCAGTACCCACTAGTGAGATCCAAGGTAGAGAAGAAGTTAGCAGATCTTAAAGCAGCCAAAGACTCCTCTATCCTTGGTAAGGGGTACGCATCCTTGTGTGTGATACGGTTGATTTTCCGGTAATCTACACACATCCTCATGGTGTTGTCTTTCTTTTTGACTAAGACTAGTGGAGCTGCCCAGGGGCTACAGCTATCCCTGATCACCCCAGCCTCCTTCATGTCTCTAAGCATCCCCTTGGCGTGTTGGTAGTGTGCAGGGGGTACGGGTCGATACCTCTCTTTTATGGGAGGATGGTCTCCCGTGGGGATGTGGTGTTCTACCCCCTTGACTCGCCCGAAGTCTAACGGGTGTTTACTAAACACTCTCTCGTACTCTTGAACCACCCGATAGACTCCCTGTTTCTGGTGTGAGGGAGTGGAGTCAGTACCCAAATGTAGTTGCTGACACCAGTCCTCCATTGTTTTCTTAGAGCCGTTACCTTCCTCCGGGTGAGATGGAGGCAAGGGTTCCACAGATTGTATAGCATTTTGGTTAATGGTATATAATTTGGCTAGCGTGGCATACCGGGGCAGGTACACTTCCCTCTTCCCGATATTGATTATGCGAACGGGCACCCTCCCATGGCGTACATTAACCACCCCCCGTGCTGTCAAGATGGTGGGCCTACTGTCTGAGTAAACTGGTTCTACCATTGCCTGGTAATCTCTACCTCTCAGACCAATAGCTGCCCGGCACCAAATCATCATTTCACTTTTTGGGGGCATGGCAATAGGGAAAGGGTCACACATTCTCACGCTACCAATCTCACCGCCGGAGAGTTCCACCTGTTGCCGTCGCATCAGTGCCCGGATCTCTTTTTGGAGCACTCGCTGCTCGCCGGAGCTGGCGTTCTTGGCAACCTGCTGTAAAAGGAAAATCACCTCTGCAAGACAATTTTCAATTACATTAGTTCCTAGAGTTATCTTTGGGTGACTCTCGTGTTTGTCAACGTCTACAATGATCAGTCCCTGTGCTGCCAGTTCAACTCTACCAATTTTAATGGTCACCTCTTTAAATCCGATCTGTGGCACGGGCTGACCATTGCTGGCGATGATACTCAAGTCGTCGTCAGGGTAGCGGGTAATATCCGAGTCATTCCAGTACTGCTTGAAGAGCACGTACGGGATGGTGGTGACCTGTGACCCGGTGTCCAGTAGGGCACTCATAGGAATGCCATCCAGTACCACAGGAAGACTGGACGTCCTCCCACATATTTGTCGCGCCAGTTCGATGGGCCTGATGATCTTTTTCCTAGGGGTTGGCCCTCTACCCTAGGTTGTGCCAGTTTAAAGGACAGTACCTTGCCATATGTCCGGGTTGATTACAGCGGCGGCAGATGGGTCGTCCGTCCTCGTTGTATCGGTCGCTGGGTCTTCCTCTGGCCGGTGGAGTCCTCCTTGGTCGACGCCACGGGATGTCCTCCGGTCCGGATGCCAGCTGGATCTTCCCTGGAGTTGAAACCTGTAAAGACTGCACAGTTCGGGTTAGCGCAGCAACGCATTTAGCTAGCTCTTGGACCTGATGGTGCAGGTCTGGAGCCGGGTCATTGTTCAAAGCCTGCGCATGAGCTCCCACAGGCCCTGCCGACAAGGGCGCCGCCTCCTGGTGGTAAGTGGTAGTGGGGCGTCTGTGGGTCACAACGCCACTTGGTGCCGGTTCTCGAAGCACCCGGATGGCTCTGTCCTTGAACTGTGCAAATCCCAGATGAGGGTCCTGTAAGGCCATTGCCCGCAACTGGGTTCGGTGGGCATTGCAATATAAATCCTCTATAAATTGTTCAGTCAACAGCCTGTCCTCGTCTCCCACGCCGTCAGGGTCGGTCTGCTTAATGGCTCTCAGGGCCTCTTGTAGGTTCAGGGCATAGTCCCTTATACTCTCATGTGCCCGCTGTTTGCACCCGTAGAATCTAAGCTTGATCTCGGCTGAGGTGCGGGTATCAAAGGTGTCCCTCAGCCGGGTTAGTATCCCTGCGACAGTCCTCCCCCCAGGTGGCCAGGACTTTACCTCCCTTCGGGCTGCCCCAGTTAATTGGGCCACCAGGATGCTCACTTTTTGCTCTTCTGTGAGGGGGTACACCTGGAAGAGGCTATCCAGCTTTTCTCTAAAGTCATGCAGGGTATGTGACTCCCCTGAGTACTGGGGTAGCCAGGCCGCTCACAGGATATAGGGCATGGTGAAAGGCATGACTGCAGCAGCGGTGGCGCTGGCGGGGGTTGAGGCAGTGAAGCTCTCCTCCATATCCGACATCCTCCTCCCCCCTAGTGGACCGTGGCCTACCTTGCGATGATCCTCTTCCGTAGGCCGCGGCTCCGCAGTAGATCGTCAGGGTTGAGGACCTTCCGTCGCGCTCCTGTGACGTCGGCGTCTGCTGGGCTCCTTCCAGGACCTTACGCGACGTCCGGACGTGAGGCGGGGCTTCAGTTCTCGCGCGCTTTCGGAGTCCACGCCCCTCTTCTTCCCGCGCGACGTCTTCAAGATGGCGTCCAACGGCGGGAAAACTCCACGGAAGGCGGGAAGAAGGCTGGAAATGGCGCCGGATGGCGGGAATCTTCACCGATGGCGGGAAGAAGGCTGAAGATGGCGCCGGATGGCGGGAATCTTCACCACAGGTAAGTTTGAACAGTCTTTTTCAGGCACGCAGTACCCGGTGGTTGCGGGCACGAGATCCTGCCGACTACGCCAAAAGTTGACGCGCCCCTGGGCCTGTGTCGCGCTGCGTTGCGCACGCGGGAGCTTACCCGGAGCCGGATCTGTTGAGGGTTGTAGTCTCGTGGCGGTGACCCGGTCCGTGCCCAGGGAGTCAAACTGAGCGGCGATGTATCAGCGGTAGATGTTGGACGACTACGCCACCCGTTGAGTACAGCTAAGGAGCTGCTGCTGCAGGGCAGACCGCTGAGGCCGGTGGTAGGATTGTGCAGCGTGATAGTATAACCCCCAACGGGAGGGGTATGGCCTCAGGGCAGCCGACGTGGATAATGGGGGTAGCAGGAACCACTCGGAGACGGTACGGTGTAGTTCAGGGTCTTTACTGTTAACAAAGATAGACCCTCCCGGAGTACTGGCTAGCGATTGGGGCCTGGTCAGTCCTTGAGCAGATGGGATCTCCCCTGGCCAGGCGGAGTTGTAGGCCTCCCAAACAAACTGTACTCTTCTGGCTACCTTGCTAGAGGCGGGTATAAGTAGCCCACGTCCCTGAGTGTACCGTGTGGTGCTCACCCGTATGGCCGGTGACTCGGGTTTCTTGGCCAGAGGACCTGGAATCCCCTGCCTGACGGATTCTGCTGCTGGGTAGGAGTTAGTCCCCACAGCCTCGGACTCCGGGTCCGGTAAGAAATCTTCTCAGTCAGGGCGAGCTCTGCAGCTGCCAGCCCCTGACTCCTTGTAACACTGCTCCCACAGAGCTCCTGATGTTCTGTTCCTATATTTGCTTCTTTTCTCTGTCTCTACTTCTTCTCTACTCACTAACCCTGCCTCAGCCCTAGGTTTATATAGGGGAAGTTCTTCCCCTCCCAGGACTGGGCAGGAGGTGTGGCATGCATAGGATTCCTGACCAAGAGACCTCCCACCTGCTCTCAGACGTAATATCTCTATCACTGTGGTAACCAGACCCCTGGGGTGTCACATGCACACAGCCTTACAGTAGGAGTGTCTATTTACCCATAACAACCAATCAGAAATCAGCTTTCATTTTACCAAAGCTGGTTGAGAAATGAAAGCTGAGCTCTAGTTGGTTGATATGGACAACAAAGACAATGTAATGAACTGTTTTGATAAATGATGCTCTGAGACTCCCCATTATACATCAGGGGACAGCAGCTCCATGTCACCGATCTATCACTGCTGTCAGGAGATGGGATCAAGAACAATTGATAAGAATCAAGCAATATGGATGATGTGGTCTGCATTACAGGAACCATATAGGAGAAGACCTCAATATGGCGGATAACGCAGACATGACACATCTGCTACAGCAGGTACACAAGGCAGACACAAGGATTTCTAATTGTACGGCGTACGGTGCTGAGAAGCAACTGCAATACTCATAAAATAAACCTAAAAAGAGACGGACAATCCTTTACAAGAATCACTAGGATTATTATTAGTATTTATTATTATGGTGCCATTTATTCCCTGTCGCTTTACATGTGAGAAGGTGTATACATAATAAAGACAAGTACAATAATCATGAACAATACAAGTTAGCGACTGGTCCAGGAGGAGAGAGGACCCTGCCCGCGAGGGCCACAGTCTAAAAGGGATGGGTGAGGATACAGTAGGTGAGGGTAGAGCCGGTCGTGCAGCGATGTGGTGGAGCGAGGGTTACTGCAGCTTGTAGGCTTGTCAGAAGAGCTCGGTCTTCATGTTCCTTCAGATTCTCGCCTACTGTGGAAACCTTCAGATGTGTTGAGGTAGAGCTTTCCAGAGTAGGGGGGATCAGGGCCGGCTCCAGGTTTTTCTGGGCCCCGGGCGAAAGAGTCTCAGTGGGCCCCTTTAACACATACCACGATTCATGATGCAGAGATACGGCGGAGAAATATATATATATATATATATATATATATATATATATATATATATATATATAGTACAATGCAAAGATTTCACTTCTTACATTACATGAGTGATATCGATCCACACAGAATACTGGCCCCCATATAAGGCTCCATATGGAATACTGGCCCCCATATAAGGCTCCATACGGAATACTGGCCCCCATATAAGGCTCCATACGGAATACTGGCCCCCATATAAGGCTCCATACGGAATACTGGCCCCCATATAAGGCTCCATACGGAATACTGGCCCCCATATAAGACCCCATACGGAATACTGGCCCCCATATAAGGCCCCATACGGAATACTGGCCCCCATATAAGGCTCCATACGGAATACTGGCCCCCATATAAGGCCCCATACGGAATACTGGCCTCCATATAAGGCCCCATACGGAATACTGGCCCCCATATAAGGCTCCATACGGAATACTGGCCCCCATATAAGGCTCCATACGGAATACTGGCCCCCATATAAGGCTCCATACAGAATACTGGCCCCCATATAAGGCCCCATACGGAATACTGGCCTCCATATAAGGCCCCATACGGAATTCTGGCCCCCATATAAGGCTCCATACGGAATACTGGCCCCCATATAAGGCTCCATACGGAATACTGGCCCCCATATAAGGCCCCAAACGGAATACTGGCCCCCATATAAGGCTCCATACGGAATACTGGCCCCCATATAAGGCCCCATACGGAATACTGGCCCCCATATAAGGCCCCATACGAAATACTGGCCCCCATATAAGGCTCCATACGGAATACTGGCCCCCATATAAGGCCCCATACGGAATACTGGCCTCCATATAAGACCCCATACGGAATACTGGCCCCCATATAAGGCTCCATACAGAATACTGGCCCCCATATAAGGCTCCATACGGAATACTGGCCCCCATATAAGGCTCCATACGGAATACTGGCCCCCATATAAGGCTCCATACGGAATACTGGCCCCAATATAAGGCTCCATACGGAATACTGGCCCCCATATAAGGCTCCATACTGAATACTGGCCCCCATATAAGGCTCCATACGGAATACTGGCCCCCATATAAGGCTCCATACGGAATACTGGCCCCCATATAAGGCCCCATACGGAATACTGGCCCCCATATAAGGCTCCATACGGAATACTGGCCTCCATATAAGGCTCCATACGGAATACTGGCCCCCATATAAGGCTCCATACGGAATACTGGCCCCCATATAAGGCTCCATACAGAATACTGGCCCGCATATAACGCTCCATACAGGATACTGGTCCCCTTATAAAGCTCCATGCAGGATACTGGTCCCCTTATAAAACTCCATACAGGATACTGGCCCCCATATAACGCTCCATACAGGATACCGGTCCCCTTATAACGCTCCATACAGGATACTGGCCCCCATATAATGCTGCATGCAGGCTGTTACCCCCCACAGAATGCCCCATACAGGCTGCCCCCCCCCTTATAATGCTCCATGCAGGCTGTTACCCTCCACATAATGCCCCATACAGCCCCCCCCTTTTAATGCTCCATGCAGGCTGTTACCCCCCACATAATGCCCCATACAGGCTGCCCACCCCCCTTATAATGCTCCATGCAGGCTGTTCCCCCCACATAATGCACTATGCAGGCTGCCCCCCCCCCCTTTATAATGCCCCATGCAGGCTGTTCCCCACCTTATAATGCCCCATGCAGGATGTCACCCCCCCTCTTTATAATGCCCCATGCAGGATGTCCCCCCCCCTCTCTTTATAATGCCCCATGCAGGATGCTCCCCCCTCTCTTTATAATGCTCCATGGAGGATGCCACCCCCCCGACTTCTCTTTATACTGCCCCATGCCTCCATACATTAAAAAAAAAAAATCAAATACTCACCTCCCTTCTCCTCACCTGCTACCTGCTGCCCGCTGCTCGGATCCGAACTCCAGCGTTGTCGGCGTCTTACCGCTCAGCGCTCCCTGTGACGGCTCAGGGGAGGGCACGGTGTAAAGACGTCACCGCGCCCTCTGACCTGAGACGTCACAGAGAGCGCAGAGCAGGAACACAGCTGATCTGCGGAGGCACGGGGAGAGGTAAGTATCCAGCTGCCGGGGCCCTGAGCAAGCGGCGGAGAAGGGCGGGCGCTGACACCGCTCTCCTCCGCCCATAGCCCAGCGGGGTGCGCGATCGCCAGTGGGCCCCTCTGCCTGCTCAGGGCCCCGGCATTTGCCCGGGTGCGCCGGGTGCTGACGCCGGCCCTGGTGGGGATGCACTGGAGAAATCTTGTATGTGATTGTGGGAAGAGGCAATAAGAGGGGAGTAGAGAAGGAGATTGAAACATTCTAACATTTGCACAAATTTGACTACTTTTTGGGAGCGTTTTCTGCAGAAAGTCATTTAAGGGGTTGTCCACTACATGTCAACCCCTTCTGGAATGCTACAGTGCCCCAAATAAAGTAAAAACACTTCATATTTACCTCAGTGCCTACATCGTTGGAATGGCGCTATTCCAGGAGGTATGTGTTTTTAATTTTATTTGAGGCACTGCAGCGCTTAAAGGTACTATGTTATCAAGGTTTTGAAACCTAATCTGAGATATAATATATAAAGATATATAGATATCTAATATATAGAGATAAATGTTTCACTCATTGGGATGCTTGCTGTAGTTTTGATAAAATCGCAGTTTTATCAGCAGGATTATCACTACTGCTGCCAGGTAGTTATCTATATTCATGAGCTCTGTATAACCCCACCCCCACCACTGACTGGGAGTTTTCTGACTATGCACAGGGTACACACAGAAAGCTGCCAATCAGTGTTGTTAGCTGGGTTATACAGAGCTCAGCATTCAGAGAACTGGTAAATTTGTAGCAGAGAAAACTGTGATTTTGTCATAATTATACCATGCAATCCAATGAATAGTACATGCTTGGTAGAAGGATCTCAGCCCCTATATCATGCTGCTCTCATATAGGGTAACATAAAACTGTTGCTAGATTCCCTTTGGAACGGGTGTCAGAATTTTCCATGTGTTGTGGTAAATCTCAGCAGAACTGAACCTGGACATTACACAATGATAATAACATTTCACCATGATTTGGAAACAGATATCTCTGACCACTTTGTATTGGTAAACTGCCTACAATAACTATAATCATATGCTCAAATATAAAACAGTTTTTTGTAATTTTTTTATTATAAAGGTAGATTTGGAATCATTTTGGTGACTTTATCCCTGGATTACATGTGGAGGTATAAAACATGGACAATAAAGTTGCCTATAATTACTAGTTACATTTCTCTTTTTACCTGAGCCTCCCACGTCTTCTTTCTTCTGGCTATTGGCCTGTATTGATGGTGTCTTTCCTTCCTCTGAACAGTCCAGGCTGATTCTTCTGTTCTTCGGTAATTTTCTCTGGACAATGATGTCTTCATCTGCTTGCGCCATCTCTGGGGTGGGAGACATCTTCCGTCCCGAGTCTGGTTTCTTCCTCTTTTTTCACTTCCTTTGGGGTTTTTTAATAGAAGACTTTTCATCAGCCGCTGAGCCCAAATGTCTTCTGTTTTTCAATCCTTCACTCTGGGCAATGACGTCCTCATCCACTCGCTCCATCTCTGGAGTGGGAGACATCTTTCGTCCCGAGTCTGTTTTTTTACCTTTTCTTCCTCTCCATTTGGGTTTTTTGATTGAAGACTCCTCATCAGCCGATGAGTCCAAGTGTTTTCTTTTTCTCTCTCTCTTCTTCCCTACAATCTCCTCTTTTTCCATATCATCGATTTGCTCACAGTCCGCAGACAACTTCTTCACTATCACCAGTCAACTCCAACTGTCACTTTCCTCAACTGTCAACTGAGCTCACAGGCACCTGGATGGAACTGGTCAAGTGATCAGTAACTGACCAATAAGATTCCAAGGTATATGCTACAGTATAAGTATGGGAATCTATCAGTTTGATATAAGGGTTGTAATAAAATTAAATCTGTTTTTATTCTACTGTTTTTAGTTAGTTAAAACTTTATCTTTTCCATTTCCATCACTTCAGTATTATCTCACAGATAATATTAGGATTTTAGGGCCCATTTTAACAATATGCTGTATTCATCCACATCAATGAACTATATAGCTGACCATTGTACTTATTGAGAAACAGTTGAGATCTCTATATTATTTGTATCGAGTGGCTACAAACAAAGCAAACAAGATGAGTTTCTCATCCACTGCTGTACTCAGCATAAGCAGCGGCTGAAATTACAAATGTTTGTTTTGATTTCTGTCGATGCAGAGCGCAGAAGTCTATGACAAACTCATTTTGACTTCAGTGTTTTTTATAAGCAGTGACCAAGATGACAGAAAATGAGCAATAAATTATTGAAGGCAGCTCTAATCATGTGCAGTGCATATAAGCAGTGTTCATTCATTCTCTACTCATTTTCTGTTGTCCCAGTCTCTGTCTACGTAGAGGGAACCACTTGAGATGAGTTTGCCAAAGGCTGTTGTGCTCTGCTTAGGCAGTGACTTATAAGAGAAAGCTTACTTCATTATACTAAGCTTTGTAATTTCCATCTTTACTTATGTAGAGCAGCAGCCACTTACAAACTCATCTCCCCTTCTGCGTTCTGCATAAGTAGCGTTGGGTTGGCATTCGCTTTGCTACTCAACACTGTCTTTATTTATTACATAGAGCTGCTTTTATAGTTTTACATTTTTACTAACCCGAACTAGTGTTACAAGCAGGTCAAGAGACTGGTTTAGGATTAAGCTAATGGTTAGGGCTAGGAATAGGGCTAAAGGTAATAACATTGTTCTATAAAAAATGCATTAAGAAAATAGAAAGCATACAAATAAACTAATGTATTGCGTTTTATATTTTTAAAATTCGAGAGATGACCAGCAAAAAACAGAAAAAAAAGTAAGAAATGAAATTGCAAAGTATAATTACATCAGTATTTTCCTTAAATTACAATACACGTGCAATACTGGGCTTTTTGAAAGGACTCTCGGAGTGCTATTGGTTCACGGGTTAGGGGGCACATACTTGTCTTGTCCTGGGTGCTTACAACCCATGCTGTGACTGTGTGCTATCAGCAGAGTGCACAGCAACCAGCAAGTTTTTTAATTTCCTTTTTTTTTTCTGCATTTTTTCATCTGTAGCCTAAAAGACAACAGGTAAATATTAAATGCACTACAAACATCAGGCTTTTTTATTGTGTGATAGCTCACTGTAGGTGTGTTTTGCACAAGCCCTAATGAGTATGAGTATGCATATGATGATAGGGTGAGTATTTGTTATTGTTTTCTTCATGTATATGGTATATTTGTATGTATATTGGGGGCTATTTCGGACTCAAACTGTATATATGGAGGCTATGTGGGGTTCACACTGTATATATGGAGGCTATGTAGGGCTCACATTGTATAGATGAAGGCTATGTGGGGCTCACACTGTATACATGAAGGCTATGTGGGGCTCATACTGTATATAGGAGCCCAGGTGGAGGCTCATACTGTATATAGGGGGCTATGTTGGTGCTCAATCTGTATATACAGAGGCCATGAGGGGCTCATGTTACATATAGGAAGCTATGTGGGGGCACATACTAGATTAGGAGGCTATGTGAGGGCTCATACTGAATGTAGGAGGTTATGTGGGGGTTCATACTGTATGTATGAGGCTATGTGGGGGCTTATACTGTGTATAGGAGGCTATGTGAAGGCTCATCTTGTATATAAGAGGCTACTTGGGGCTCACACTATATACAGGGAGGCTATGTGGTGCTCATGCGGTATATAGGAGGCTATGGGGGGCTTATGCTGTATATAGGAGGCTATTTGGGGCTCATAATGTAAATAGGAGGATATATATATGGGACACACTATATATGCAGGCTATGTGGGGCTCACATTGTATATATGGAGGCTGTGTGGGGGTTCGTACTGTATATGGGAGGTTATGTGGAGGCTCATACTGAATGTAGGAGGCTATTTGGGGGCTCAGACTGAATGTAGGAGGCTATATGGGGGCTTATACTGTATATAGGAGGCTATATGGGGGCTCATACTGTATATAGGAGGCTTTGTGAGGGCTCATATTGTTTATAGAGAAGCTATGTGGGGCTCATACTATATATAGGGGGCTATGCAGGAGCTCATTTTGTATATAGGAGATAACCGGGGCTCATACTATATAGGGTGTTCCAAATGTAGGTGGACAGAAAGTGTTATAAGGTTATGAAGGGGGAGGTTTATCAAACATGGTGTAAAGTGAAACTGGCTCAGTTGCCCTTAGCAACCAATCAGATTCCACTTTTCATTCCTCACAGACAAAGTTTATAGTCGAAAACCAAAAGTGTCAGTGATTTGAAAAATTACATAAGAGATGCATTTCAAGAAATTAATACCCAAAGAGATTTGTGCAAATAAAGTTTGTCGAAGCGTTAGAGGCAGACTTCAAAGCTGTGCAAATTGTAATAGAAAACAGTTTGAGCACCGGCGTTGATAAAATTTAAGGGTTTTTGAATTATTGTTCAGAATAAAATTTAATTGTCAATGTTATGCTTGTGTTAGTAAATATAATTTTAAATATAAATCAAAATAAATGTTATTATTTTCTGTCCACCTACTTTTGGACCACTCTGTATATAGGGAGCTGTGTGTGAGCTTTCACGGTATTGAGGTGTGCAGTAGCCCTCTTTTCCTTCTGCTCCATTATGACCACAGGTAATATTTATCCATTGTGATTAGTGATGAGCGAACGTGCTCGCCACTACTCGGTACTCGCCGGAGCATCGTGGTGCTTGACAAGCTCGGCGAGTTTTTCCGGGTTGCTTGGGCAGGAACTCGGGTCCCCTCCCTGAATGTTTGGCGCTCTTTAGAGAGCCAATGAACATGCAGGGATTGCCTGCCATGCACTGTAATGCCGTAGCCATGTTTGTTGGTGGCTAGTGTTGAGCGATACCTTCCGATATCGGCAAATATCGGATCGGATGGGATCGGACCGATACCCAAAAAGTATCGGATATCGCCGATTCCGATACCGGAAACCAATGCAAGTCAATGGGACAGAAATATCGGAATGAAAATAAACCCTTTCTTTCCTTGTAGGTTAATTCTACATGAAGGAAAACAACTAAGAATAATGTAGAATGTATTGGGGGAGGTGGGGGAGACAATAAAGGCATAGAGGTTTAGCCCAATCAAAAGGAATAGCAGGAATTAATATTTTTTTAAAACGTTCTGAGTTACGGAAATATTGACTATGTTAAGTATTTTTATATTTTGTCAGATATTTATGTTTCACTACTTCCATGCTCTTCACCTTCTTTTTAAGTTCTCCCACAATTTCTCCTTCATCATCCTCAGCATCAGCATCTTTTTCATCCACTTCTTCTTCACCTTCTTCATCTTCTTCTTCACCTTCTTCGTTTTATTCTTTTTTTTTACATTCTTCATATTCTTCTTATTCAACTGTTATTCTTCTTCATATTCTACTTCTTCATCTTCTTCATATTCTTCTTCTTCATCATATTCTTATTTGTGACAGGCATTCCTGTAGTTGTTATCTATAAAAGTTTGAACATTACACCTTTCGTTCTGCTCGTCACAAAAGATTTACAACAGGATTTGTCCGCGTTCAGTTTGGCCTGCAGCAGCAGGTCTTTTCTAGGGGCACCACGAGGAGGAACGGACTCACCCCCATACACTGCTTAGTCATCTTCTGCTTATAATATATTATCTTTTGCTCTGATTTTTAGTCTTATGCTTAATGTTCTTCCGCTTTTTTTTCTGCAGCTTCTTGTACTTCTGCTTCTTAGTTTTCTGTCTATTGTTCTTCTGTATCTTGGTGGTTGTCTTCTCTTCTTTGTCCTCTTGGTCAACTTCTTCAGGGTCATCTTCTTGGTCTTCTTCGGGGTGGTCTTCAGGGTCGTCGTCTTCGGGGTCCTCGTCTTCAGGGTCGTCTTCGGGGTCCTCGTCTTCGGGGTCCTCGTCTTCTTCGGGTTGGTCTTCAGGGTCCTCGTCTTCAGGGTCCTCTTCTTCGGGGTCCTCGTCTTCTTCGGGGTGGTCTTCAGGGTCCTCGTCTTCTTCGGGGCGGTCTTCAGGGTCCTCGTCTTCAGGGTCCTCGTCTTCGGGGTCCTCGTCTTCTTCGGGTTGGTCTTCAGGGTCCTCGTCTTCAGGGTCCTCGTCAGGGAGATCCAGAGTGATTACCAAGAACCATTTCAAAAAGCTTGAACTTGGAAATGTAGCAGAAGGTACAAGAAGGCTGAGGAACTACCGAGGAACAGCTGACGGTACTGGAACCCGGATGGGTAGCAGAAGGTACAAGAGCCAATGGAACTACCGAGGACCAGCTGACGGTACTGGAACCCGGATGGGTAGCTGAAGGTACAAGAGCCAATGGAACTACCGAGGACCAGCTGACGGTACTAGAACTCGGTTACTAAGCAGGAGGTACCTGTGCCAGAAAGCACTACCAAGGACCAGCAGATGTTGGTGGTACTTGGATACCGAGAAGTAGGCACCTAATCCAAAGGCACTGCCGAGAACCAGCTGACGGTACTGGAACCCGGATGGGTAGTAGAAGGTACAAGAGCAAATGGAACTACTGAAAACCAGCTGACGGTACTAGAACTCGGTTACTAAGCAGGAGGTACCTGTGCCAGAAAGCACTACCAAGGACCAGCAGACGTTGGTGGAACTTGGATACCGAGAAGGAGGCACCTAATCCAAAGGCACTGCCGAGAACCAGCTGACGGTATTGGAACCCGGATGGGTAGCAGAATGTACCCATTTAAAAAAAAGTTTCAAGGCCGTGAGCCGGCCGCAGTTACCAAAACCCACAGTCGTACAGGGGGTGCTTGTCCTATTGGCACTATGGAACCAGCCTTCATTGCCAGATCCCGCAGCCCACATAGGAGTCACCTAAACTGCAGTCACCATAGAGTCGGCTAACCCGACCGCAACACGACACGACAACGCATTGGAGGCAAAGTGACGTTGACACTACCCGGAAACAGCTGGCGTGCTGGAACCAGGATGGGCAGGAGGGAATACCCGTGCCAAAGACACTGCCGAGAACCAGCTGACGGTACTGGAACCCGGATGGGTAGTAGAAGGTACAAGAGCAAATGGAACTACCGAGGACCAGCTGACGGTACTGGAACCAGGATGGGTAGCAGAAGGTACAAGAGCCAATGGAACTACCGAAGACCAGCTGATGGTACTGGAACCCGGATGGGTAGCAGAAGGTACAAGAGCCAATGGAACTACCGAAGACCAGCTGACGGTATAGGAACTCGGTTACTAAGCAGGAGGTACCTGTGCCAGAAAGCACTACCAAGGACCAGCAGACGTTGGTGGAACTTGGATACCGAGAAGGAGACACCTAATCCAAAGGCACTGCCGAGAACCAGGTGACGGTACTGGAACCCAGATGTGTAGTAGAATGTACAAGAGCAAATGGAACTACCGAGGACCAGCTGACGGTACTGGAACCCGGATGGGTAGCAGAAGGTACCCATGTAAAAAAAAGTTTCAAGGCCGCGAGCCGGCCGCAGTTACCGAAACCCACAGTCCTACAGGGGGTGCTTGTCCTATTGGCACTATGGAGCCAGCCTTCATTGCCAGATCCCGCAGCCCACATAGGAGTCACCTAAACTGCAGGCACCATAGAGTCGGCTAACCCGACCGCAACATGACAGGACAACGCATTGGAGGCAAAGTGACGTTGACACTACCCGGAAACAGCTGGCGTGCTGGAACCAGGCTGGGCAGGAGGGAGTACCCGTGCCAAAGACACTGCCGAGAACCAGCTGACGGTACTGGAACCCGGATGGGTAGTAGAAGGTACAAGAGCAAATGGAACTACCGAGGACCAGCTGACGGTACTGGAACCCGGATGGGTAGCAGAAGGTGCAAGAGCCAATGGAACTACTGAAGAACAGCTGACGGTACTGGAACTCGATTACTAAGCAGGAGGTATCTGTGCCAGAAAGCACTACCAAGGACCAGCAGACGTTGGTGGAACTTGGATACCGAGAAGGAGGCACCTAATCCAAAGGCACTGCCGAGAACCAGCTGACGGTACTGGAACCCGGATGGGTAGCAGAAGGTACCCATGTAAAAAAAAGTTTCAAGTCCGCGAGCCGGCCGCAGTTACCAAAACCCACAGTCCTACAGGGGGTGCTTGTGCTATTGGCACTATGGAACCAGACTTCATTGCCAGATCCTGCAGCCCACATAGGAGTCACCTAAACTGCAGGCACCATAGAGTCGGCTAACCCGACCGCAACATGACAGGACAACGCATTGGAGGCAAAGTGACGTTGACACTACCCGGAAACAGCTGGCGTGCTGGAACCAGGCTGGGCAGGAGGGAGTACCCGTGCCAAAAACACTGCTGGGAAACAGCTGGCGGTGCTGGAACCCAGGGTAAATACTAAAATCAGAGTGGAGCCAGAGGCGTAATTGGAGCAACTTTAAAATCTGTAGTAGTGTGAATGTGGACAGAGCAGGAGAATTTGCCGGACACACAGCTGGGGAACAGCTGACGTTACTGAAGCCCATTAACACTGGAGCAAGCGTTGACTGTGCAGAAGGCACTTCTGAGCAGCAACTAGCGGTATTGGAGCCCAGGGTAAATACTAAAAACAGAGGAGCCAGAGGTGTAATTGGAGTTTTAAATCAGTAGTACAGTGGATGTGGACAAAGCAGGAGAATTTGCCGGACACACAGCTGGGGAACAGCTGACGTTACTGAACCCCAATAACACGGCAGCAAGTGTTGACTGTGCAGACGGCACTTCCGAGCACCAACTGGCGGTGTTGGAGCTCAGGGATAATACTGAAAACAAAGGAGCCAGAGGTGTAATTGGAGCAACTTTAAAATCTGTAGTAGTGAGAATGTGGACAGAGCAGGAGAAATTGCCGTCCGCACCGCAGGGGAACAGCTGACGTTACTGAACCCCAATAATACGGCAGCAAGTGTTGACTGTGCAGACGGCACTTCCGAGCGCCAACTGGCGGTGTTGGAGCTCAGGGATAATACTGAAAACAGAGGAGCCAGAGGTGTAATTGGAGCAACTTTAAAATCTGTAGTAGTGAGAATGTGGACAGAGCAGGAGAAATTGCCGTCCGCACAGCAGGGGAACAGCTGATGTTACTGAACCCCAATAACATGGCAGCAAGTGTTGACTGTGCAGACGGCACTTCCAAGCGCCAACTGGCGGTGTTGGAGGTCAGGGATTATAGTTCAGGTGGTAGAAACATGAACACAACAGGAGACCTGGATACTGTTGCCAACCAATTATTTATTCTGGAAGAGGACTGGGAAATTCATGAGAGATCCAGGCCTTGTTCATTTTGAGAAAAGTAAGCCGGTCAACGTTATCGGAGGATAGTCGCATGCGACGGTCTGTCAGTACACCACCTGCGGCACTAAAGACGCGTTCCGATAATACACTAGCAGCAGGGCAAGCTAGCACCTCCAATGCATACTGACTAAGCTCTGGCCATGTATCCAGCTTACAGACCCAAAACTTGAAGGGAGAAGAGCCGTCTGGGAGTACACTAAGAGGGCAAGACATGTAGTCTGTCACCATCTGACGGAAACGTTGCCTCCTGCTGACTGGAGCCTTCTGTGATGGTGTAGACATTTGTGGCGGCGGGGACACAAAACTTTGCCACATTTCGGCCATACTGGTCTTGCCTTGTGCTGAGGCGCTGCTTCTGCTCCCTCTTTGAGCAGAGCTTCCTCCACTGCCTCGACGCACTGAGCTGCTTTGTAAAGCACTAGCAGCACTGCTCTCGGTTGGAATGGAGAACATGATGGAATGCACCAGTGCGTCTTGGTACTCCCGCATTTTACGATCCCGGTTCAACGGTGTTATGAGGCTTTGTAAGTTGTCCTGGTAGCGAGGATCTAGGAGGGTGGACACCCAATAATTAGCCGTGTTGAGAATGTGGGCGATGCGGCGGTCGTTTCTCAGGCACTGCAGCATGAAATCAACCATGTGCTGCAGACTGCCAACTGGCCAAGAAACGCTGTCCCCTGCTTGAGGCGTGATCTCTGCCTGCTCTGCATCATCCCACCCTCGCTCTAGATACTGACTACTAGAGCATTGTGTATCTCCCTCCTCTGGACAGATGTCATCCTCATCCATTGACTCTTCCTCATCCTCCTCACAAAGTGTCCCCTGCCTAGGCCTTTGTGAGGAACCACGTTGCGCAGACTGTAGAGAAGCAGATGGCATTTGTGACTCCTCATCCTCCACCTCTACCAAAACCTCGTCCCTTAGTGCTTGCAGTGTTTTTTCAAGCAGGCAGATAAGGGAGATAGTCATGCTGACTAGTGCATCATCTGCACTCGCCATCCCCGTGGAATAATCGAAGGCACGCAAAACATGGCAAATGTCCTTCATAGAGGCCCACTCAGTGGTGGTGAAGTGTGAACTGCGCGCACTGCAACTTGTTTGCGCCTGCTGCAGCTGGTACTCCATTACTGCTGCCTGCAGCTCACACAACCTCTCCAACATATGCAACGTTGAATTTCACCTGGTGGGTAGGTCACATATGATGCGATGTTCCGGAAGACGTAATTGGCGCTGCAGAGCTGCAATGCGTGATCTTGCGTTGCTGGAACGCCGCAAGTGAGCGCACTCTATGCGGACCTTGTGAAGCAGTGCATCAAGATCCGGATAGTCCCTCAAAAAACTCTGCACGACCAAGTTGAGCACATGTGCCAGACATGGGATGTGAGTGAGGTTGCCTAGGCCCAGAGCTGCCACCAGATTTCGGCCATTGTCACACACTACCATGCCTGGCTGGAGATTCGCTGGCACAAACCACACGTCGCTCTGCTGCTTGATGGAATTCCAGAGCTCCTGCGCTGTGTGGCTTCGATTCCCCAAAGAAATGAATTTTAATACGGCCTGTTGACGTTTGGCCATGGCTGTGCTCATATCGGTCATCATAACAGGTAACCGTTCATGGGTCGATGTGGAGGTAGACCGTGACGGCTCCTGCAGCGCTGATTCAGAGGAACTGGAGTATGAGGAGGAGTCAATGTGTACAGACTGGATTCCTGCAATCCTTGGAGTTGGCAGAACACGTACAGCGCCACTCTCAAGATCTGTACCCGGCTCCACAACATTTACCCAATGGGCAGTGAGGGAAAGGTATCGTCCCTGTCCATGCTTACTGGTCCACGCAGCAGTGGTCAGATGGACCTTGCTACTGACGGCGTTTTGAAGCGCTTGTTTAATTTTTCCCTCCACATGATGTTGCAGGGCAGAGACGGCTAGCCTGCTGAAATAAAAGCGGCTGGGCACGTTGTATTGTGGGACTGCCAATGCCATTAAGTTACGGAAGGTGTCAGTCTCCACCAGCCTGAATGATAGCATTTCAAGGGCCAGTAGTTTAGCAATGCCAGCATTCAGAGCCTGTGCTCGGGGGTGGTTTGCCGAGTATGGGCGCCTTTTCTCCCATGCCTGTGCTAACGATGGCTGTAGACTGGCCGGGGAGTGTGAGGATGACTGGGAAAGTGGTGCTGTGGGTGGAATTACACTGTGTCTCTGTACAACAGTGCCAGAGTTTCTTCCATGGCGATCCTGTGAGGAAGCCGAACCAGCTGTTTGTGAGCTGGAGGAAGAGGTTACAACATGAGCTGAAGAGGTGGTAGGTGGCACTGTAGGTTGGCCTAGGTCTTCAGTGTGTTTTTGTAACTCCACCACGTGCTTGGTCCGCACATGTTTCCACATATTTGTGGTATTGAGGTTGCTGACACTTTTCCCTCTTTTCACCTTCTGATTACACAGCTTGCATTTGACAAAGCAAATGTCATCTGCAACTGTGTCAAAAAAGGACCAGGCACTGCAAGTCTTGGGAGCGCCCGCTTTGGATTTTGGAAGAGCCATGCTCCTAATGGGTGCCGAAGTGGAGGCTACAGGCAACCAAGTCTGCCCCCTCCCTCTCCCTCCTTTTTGGGCTGTTCGGGGAATCTCTTCCTCAGAGCTGCTCCCACCACCTTCCTGTCCCTCACGCCATGATGGGTCAAGGACCTCATCATCTACACCACCCTCTTCAAACAACTGCTTCTCCTGGGTAGTCTCGACAGCAAAGTGCGCAACAGAAAGAGGCACCTGAGTCTCATCATCAGATGCGTACTGAGGTGTGCTGCTGACCATAGGCACTGGCCCACCCGCCTCTTCAGATTCAGAGAGACAAAATGGTTGCGCATCACTGCATACTACCTCTTCTTCAAATTCTCGAATTCTGCTTGGCTGGCCCCCTCTTTCCAAGCCAAGAGATTCAGAGAACAGAAGTAGAGATGGCTCCTGTCCAGGGCTCTCTGACTGCCTGGGAAATTTGGCAGGTGGTGAAGAGACAGATGGGTGCTCTTCAGTGTTCAGGACCTGAGAGGATCTGGAACTAATTGAAATCGATGCGTTAGCTGCCATCCATCCGACAACGGCTTCAATTTGGTCCTCCCGCAGCAGTGAGGTACGGCTAGCTCCTACAAAGCTGCGCATAGAGGACTGTTCCCTGGTAAAACTGGGGGATGCTGAGTCACTGGTGCCCGCAGCAGGCACAGAATCCCCACGTCCTCTCCCTGCAGGCACAGAATCCTCATGTCCTCTCCCTGCAGAAACTCCACGCCCAAGCCCACGACCACGACCACGACCACATGCCTTACTCCCTGCCTTCTTCATCTTGGTAGACTGATATAGATAGGCAGAAAAGTACTAAGGGCTTAGTGTGCTTATTCCTAAACAGCTGCTAACAGGAATAAGAAACACAAATTTTATAAAGTGTGGACTAGACTTTAATATGAGCTAATGTGGCCTACACAACTGTAAAGTGGAGTGTTTGGTGAACTTTATTTAGGTTTTTTTTGTCACAAAAAGACACTGGATGTGCCCAAAGATGTAATACCGATAGTATCACAAACTTTTTGCAGCTATTACAATGTAGGAAGGTAACTTACAATGCAATAGATGAGGCTACAAAAAATAGGCTAATACTAATCTGGCTGGGGCTGCAGGGCACAATGCTGCAGAAAGGCTCCTCTAACTACTCCTATATAGTGTGTTTGGAACCAATTTAGCTGAATACGGATGGAACCACCACACTAATAGGAGATATCAGGAAAAATTATGAATTGGCAAAAAAGGACAATGTATGAGGCAGTGACACACACTGAGTGCACTACAACCAGACGTGGCTGAAGCACACACTACAGGGTGAGCTGCACTCACACACACAGACCTTGCAGACAGCGGTGAACAGAACAGAGAACTGTGCACTAGCGCTGCAAGGCACAGCGATTTATAAAGTAGCTTGGGTAAAGCAGAATAGACCAAATAAGTAGCTAAAACTGTCCCTCAGAACAACAGCGTCCTATCCCTAACTGAATTCACAGCAAAGTGAGCTCAAAATGGCGGCGGCGGCTTTTATAGTGCATCATGACATCATTTCAGCAGCCAATCACAGCCATGCCATTAGTTAAGATGCCTACATGCCTAACAGGATGTGCCCACACTTCTTAGGATCCTCATTGGCTGAATAAAATGAAACTGGCTCATTGCATTATGGGAACTTCCGATTCCGGTATACGATATTGCAAAAGTATCGGAATTAAGTATCGGAATTCCGATACCGCGAATATCGGCCGATACCCGATATTTCAGTATCGGAATGTTCAACACTATTGGTGGCATTACAGTGATTGGCTGGCCGCACAGCGTCATCAGGTCTATATCAGACCTGGCGCCGCCATGCTCGTCACAGTCACTCCGGATCAGACAGTGTAGGGAGAGCTGCTTATTTGTCAGGGAGAGATTTGATCGTGAATTAGGTAGTGAAGGGAGAAAAACCGTACATGACACATATCCATCTTAACAAACAGTCCTTCTGAGGACTAATCCATCTGCAGAGATATCAAGCAGGCAGGGTGTATAGGCAGGCGGTGTATATAGCAGACTGCAGTGCATATAGCACAAGAGGCTCCATTCCTGTTCTGTCGGCTGCTGCTGTTAAATATTTCTGGAAATAGGCCCAGGTCTCAGGGGCCAGGAATAATTTTTTTTGCATCTTAATCCTCATTATTTGCTTAAAAAGCAATCCAGGGAACAGGGTTTTTCTGCACTATTTGCTTGTTGACACTGCAGAATACAGCCAGATCCTTTCCATATTACAGCGCTAAAAATCCATCTATTCAAAACTGTGTTTTCTCCATCACACGGATTACATATACGTTTTCAGAAAATACTCCAATTTCTGGCCTCCATTAAATTTTTTTTTCAGTGTGTCAGCAAAGTTTTTGACACTGGTTTGCTGTTCAAAACAGTTACCTACAGGCCAGGTATTTAAAACTATGTTTTCTCCGTCACACGGATCACATATACGTTTTCAGAAAATACTGCCATTTCTGGCCTCCATTAAAAAAAAATTTCAGTGTGTCAGCAAAGTTTTTGACACTGGTTTGCTGTTCAAAACAGTTACCTACAGGCCAGGTATTTAAAACTGTGTTTTCTCGGTCACACGGATTACATTTACGTTTTCAGAAAATACTGCCATTTCTGGCCTCCATTAAAAAATTTTTTTTAGTGTGTCAGCAAAGTTTTTGGCACTGGTTTGCTGTTCAAAACAGTTACCTACAGGCCAGATATTTTAAACTGTGTTTTCTCCGTCACACGGATTACATATACGTTTTCAGAAAATACTGCCATTTCTGGCCTCCATGAAAAAAAAATTTCAGTGTGTCAATGAAGCAATTGACACCAGATTGCTGTTCAAAATAGTTACCTACAGGCCAGGTATTTAAAACTGTGTTTTCTCAGTCACACGGCTCACATATAGGTTGTCAGAAAATACTGCCATTTCGGGCCTCCATTAAATTTTATTTTCAGTGTGTCAGCAATGTTTTTGACACTGGTTTGCTGTTCAAAACAGTTACCTACAGGCCAGGTATTTAAAACTGTGTTTTCTCCGTCACACGGATTACATATACGTTTTCAGAAAATACTGCCATTTCTTGCCTCCATTTAAATTTTTTTTCACTGTGTCAGCAAAGTTTTTGACACTGGTTTGCTGTTCAAAACAGTTACCTATAGGCCAGGTTTTTAAAACTGTGTTTTCTCCGTCACACGGATCATATATAGGTTTTCAGAAAAAACTGCCATTTCTGGCCTCCATTAAAAAATTTTTTGAGTGTGTCAGGACAGTTTTTGACACTGGTTTGCTGTTCAAAACAGTTACCTACAGGCTAGGTATTTAAAACTGTGTTTTCTCCGTCACACGGCTCACATATAGGTTGTCAGAAAATACTGCCATTTCTGGCCTCCATTAAATTTTATTTTCAGTGTGTCAGCAATGTTTTTGACACTGGTTTGCTGTTCAAAACAGTTACCTACAGGCCAGGTATTTAAAACTGTGTTTTCTCCGTCACACGGATTACATATACGTTTTCAGAAAATATTGTCATTTCTGGCCTCCATTAAAAAAAAATTTCAGTGTGTCAGTGAGCAATTGACACCAGATTGCTGTTCAAAATAGTTACCTACAGGCCAGGTATTTAAAACTGTATTTTCTCCGTCACACGGCTCACATATACGTTGTCAGAAAATACTGACATTTCTGGCTTCCATGAAATTTTTTTTTCAGTGTGTCAGCAAAGTTTTTGACACTGGTTTGCTGTTAAAAACAGTTACCTACAGGCCAGGTATTTAAAACTGTGTTTTCACTATCACATAGATTACATATACATTTTCAGAAAATACTGCCATTTCTGGCCTCCATTAAAACAATTTTTCAGTGTGTCAGCAAAGTTTTTGACACTGGTTTGCTGTTCCAAACAGTTAACTATAGGTCAGGTATTTAAAACTGTGTTTTCTCCGTCACACGGATCACATATACATTTTCAGAAAATACTGCCATTTCTGGCCTCCATTAAAATTTTTTTTGAGTGTGTCAGGACAGTTTTTGACACTGGTTTGCTGTTCAAAACAGTTACCTACAGGCCAGGTATTTAAAACTGTGTTTTCTCCGTCACACGGATTACATATACGTTTTCAGAAAATACTGCCATTTCTGGCCTCCATTAAAAAATTTCTTCAGTGTGTCAGCAATTTTTTTGACACTGGTTTGCTGTTCAAAACAGTTACCTACAGGCCATGTAATTAAAACTGTGTTCTCTTGCTCTTGCTCTGGCCTGCCCTTGTATTGGCTCTGGCCTACTCTCGCTCTGGCTCTGGCCTGCCCTTGCCTTGGCTCTGGCCTACTCTTGCTCTGGCTCTGGCCTGCCCTCGCCCTGGCTCCGGCCTTTTCTCGCTGTGGCTCTGGCCTACCCTCGCCCTGGCTCCGGCCTGCTCTTGCCCTGGCTACGGCCTGCTCTCGCCCTGGCTCCGGCCTGCTCTCGCTCTGGCTCTGACCTGCCCTCGCCTTGGCTCCAGCCTGCTGTTGCTCTAGCTCTGGCCTGCCCTCGCCTTGGCACGGTCCGGATTGCGCTCTGGCCTGCCCTCGCCTTGACTCCGCCCTGTTCTCGCTCTGGTTCCGTCCTGCCTTCGTCCTGGCTTCGGCCTGATCTCGCTCTGGCCTGCCCTCGCCCTGGCTCCAGCCTGCTCTCGCTCTGGCCTGCTCTCGCCCTGGCTCCGGCCTGCTCTATCTCTGGCTCTGTCCTGCCCTTGTCCTGGCTCCGGCCTGCTCTCCCTCTGGTCTGCCCTTGCCTTGGCTCAGTCCTGCTCTCACTCTGGCTCCGGATTGCTCTCTCTCTGGCTCTAGCATGACCTCGCCCTGGCTCCGGCCTGCTATCGCTCTGGCTGTGGCCTGGTCTCGCTCTGGCTCCGGCCTGCCCTCGCCCTGGCTCTGGCCTGCCCTCGCTCTGGCTCCGGCCTGCTCTCGCCCTGGTTCCGGGCTGCCCATGCCTTGGCTCCGACCTTTTCTCACTCTGGCTCTGGCCTTCCCTTGCCTTGGCTCTGGACTACTCTCGCTCTGGCTCTGGCCTGCCCTTGCACTGGCTCCGGCCTGCTCTCGCCATGGCTCTGGCCTGCTCTCGCCATGGCTCCGGCCTGCTCTCGCTCTGGCTCTGGCCTGCCTTCGCCGTGGCTCCGGCCTGCTCTCGCTCTGGCTCCGGCCTGCACTCGCTCTGCCTCCGGCCTGCACTCGCCCTGGCTCCGGCCTGATATGACTCTGGCTCTGGCCTGCCTTCGCCTTGGCTCTGGCCTGCTCTCGCTCTAGCTCTGGCCTTCCCTCGCCCTGGCTCCGGCCTGCTCTCGCACTGGCCCTGGCCTGCCCTCGCCTAGGCTCCGGCCAGCACTCGCTCTGGCCTGCCCTTGCCTAGGCTCCAGCCTGCTCTCTCTCTGGCCCTGGTCTACCCTCGCCCTGGCTCCGGCCTGCTCTTTCTCTGGCCTGCCCTTGCCATGGCTCCAGGCTGCTTTCGCCCTGGCTACAGCTTGCTCTCTCTCTGGCTCTGGCCTGCTCTCGCTCTGGCACTGGCCTGCCCTTGCCTTTGATCTGGCCTGATCTCGCTCTGGCTCTGGCCTGCTCTCGCCCTGGCTCCGGCCTGCTCTCGCTATGGCTACGGCCTGCCCTCGCATGGGCTACGGCCTGCTCTCGCCCTGGCTTTGGCCTTCTCTCTCCGGCTCCGGCCTGCTCTCGCTATGGCTGTGGCCTGCTCTCGCTCTGGCTCCGGACTGCTCTCGCTCTGAATCCGGCCTGCCCTCGTCCTGGCTCCGGCCTGTCCTTGCCCTGACTCCGGCCTACTCTCGCTCTGGCTCTGGCCTGCCCTCGCCCTGGCTCCGGTCTGCTCTCGCTCTGGCTCTAACCTGCCCTCGCCTTGGCTCCGGCCTGCCCTCGCCTTGGTTCCGTCCTAATCGCGCTCTGGCCTGCCCTCGCCTTGGCTTCACCCTGTTCTCGCTCTGGTTCCGTTCTGCCCTCGTCCTGGCTCCGGCCTACTCTCGCCCTGGCTCCGGCCTGCTCTCGCCCTGGCTCCGGCCTGCTCTCGCCCTGGCTCCTGCCTGCTCTCGCCCTGGCTCCTGCCTGCTCTCACCCTGGCTCCTGCCTGCTCTATGTCTGGCTCTGTCCAGCCCTCGTCCTGGCTCCGGCCTGCTCTCCCTCTGGTCTGCCCTTGCCTTGGCTCCGGCCTGCTCTCGCCCTGGCTCCGGCCTGCTCTCGCCCTGGCTCCGGCCTGCCCTCACCTTGGCTCTGGCCTGATGTCTCCCTGGCTCCGGCCTGCTGTTTCTCTGGCTCTGGCCTGCTGTCGCTCTGGCTCTGGCCTCGCCCAGGCTCCGGCCTGCCCTTTCCTTGGCTCCGGCCTTCTCTCGCTCTCGGTCTGGCCTGCCCTTGCCTTGGCTCCGGCCGACTCTCGCTCTGGCTCTGGCTCCGGCCTGCTCTCGCCCTGGCTCTGGCCTGCCCTCGCCTTGGCTCCAGCTTGCTCTCTCTCTGGCTCTTGCCTGCCCTCGCCCTGGCTCTGGCCTACCCTCCCCTTGGCTCTGGCCTGCTCTAAATCTGGCTCTGGCCTGCCCTCGCCCAGGCTCCGGCCTACTCTCGCTCTGGCTCTGGCCTGTCCTCTACTTGGCTCCGACCTGCTCTCGCCCTGGCTCCGGCCTGCCCTCGTCCTGGCTCCGACCTGCTCTCGCTCTGGCTCTGGCCTGCCCTCGCCTAGGCTCCGGCCTGTTCTCGCTCTGGCTGTGGCCTGCCCTGGCTGCGGCCTGCTCTTGCTCTTGCTCCGGCCTGCCCTCATCCTGGCTCCGGCCTGCTCTCGCTCTGGCTCCCGCATGCCCTCGTCGTGGCTCCTGCCTGCCCTCGCCTTAGCTCCGGCCTGCTATCGCCCTGGCTCCAGCCTGCCCTTGCCTTGGCTCTGGCCTGCTGTCGCCCTGGCTCCGGCCTGCTGTCGCTCTGGTTCTGGCCTGCTCTCGCTCTGGCTCTGGCCTCGCCCTGACTCCGGCCGGCTTTCTCCCTGGTTACGGCCTGCCCTTGCCTTGGTTCCGGCCTTCTCTCACTCTCGCTCTTGCCTGCCCTTGCCTTGGCTCTGGCCGACTCTCGCTCTGGCTGTGGCCTGCCCTCGCCCTGGCTCAGTCCTGCTCTCGCTCCGGCTCTTGCCTACTCTCTCCCTGGCTCCGGCCTGCTCTTGATCTGGCTCCGGCCTGCCCTCGCCTTGGCTTCGGCTTGCTCTCTCTCTAGCTCTGGCCTACCCTCCCCTTGGCTCCGACATGCTCTGACTCTTGCCTGTCCTCTACTTGGCTCCGGCCTTCTCTCGCTCTGGCTCCGGCCTGCCCTCATCCTGGCTCTGGCCTGCTCTCACTCTGGCTCTTGCCTGCCCTCGCCTTGGCTCTGGTCTGCTCTCGCCCTGGCTCTGGCCTGCCCTCGTCCTGGCTCCGGCCTGCTCTCGCTCTGGCTCCCGCATGCCCTCGTCGTGGCTCAGGCCTGCCCTTGCCTTGGTTCCGGCCTGCCCTCACCTTGGCTCTGGCCTGCTGTCTCCCTGGCTCCGGCCTGCTGTCGCTCTGGCTCTGGCCTGCTCTCGCTCTGGCCTCGCCCTGGCACCGGCCGGCTCTCGCCCTGGTTCCGGCCTGCCCTTTCCTTGGCTCCGGCCTTCTCTCGTTCTCGGTCTGGCCTGCCCTTGCCTTGGCTCTGGCCTGCCCTCACTCTGGCTCTGGCCTGCCCTTGCTCTGGCTCAGGCCTGCTCTCACCCTAGCTCCGGCCTGCCCTCGCTCTGGCTCCGGCCTGCTCTCGCTCTGGCTCCGTCCTACCCTCGCCCTGGCTCCGGCCTGCTCTCGCTCAGGCTTTGGGCTGCTGTCGCCCTGGCTCCGGCCTTCTCTCGCTGTGGCAGTGGCCTGCCCTCGCCCTGGCTCCGGCCTGTTCTCGCTCTGGCCTGCTCTCGTCCTGGCTCAGGCCTGCCCTCGTCCTGGCTCCGGCCTGCTCTTGCTCTGGCCTGCCCGCGCCGTTGCTCCGGCCTGCTCTCGCTCTGGCTCCGGCCTGCCCTTGCCCTGGCTCTGGCATGCTCTCGCTGAGACTCCAGCCTGCTCTCACTCTGGCTGTTGTCTGCTCTCGCTCTGGCTCCGGTCTGCTATAGCTCTGGCTCCGGCCTGCCCTCGCCCTGGCTCTAGCCTGCCCTCGCTCTGGCTCCGGCCTGCTCTAGCCCTGGTACCGGGCTGCCCTTGCCTTGGCTCCGGCCTTTTCTCGCTCTGGCTCTGGCCTGCCCTTGCCTTGGCTCTGGCCTACTCTCAATCTGGCTCCGGCCTGCCCGTGCCCTGGATTTAGCCTGCTCTCGTTATAGTTCTGGCTTGCTCTCGCTCTGACACTGGCCTGCCCTTGCCTTTGCTCCGGCCTAATCTCACCCTGGCTCCGGTCTGCTCTCGCTTTGGCTCCGGCCTGCCCTCGTTCTGGCTCCGGCCTGCTCTCGCTCTGGCCTGCCCTCGCCTTGGCTCTGGCCTGCCCTCACCTTGGCTCTGGCCTGCTGTCGCCCTGGCTCCGGCCTGCTGTCGCTCTGGTTCTCGCCTGCTCACGCTCTGGCTCTGTCCTCGCCCTGACTCCGGCCGGCTTTCTCCCTGGTTACGGCCTGCCCTTGCCTTGGTTCCGGCCTTCTCTCACTCTCTCTCTTGCCTGCCCTTGCCTTGGCTCTGGCCGACTCTCGCTCTGGCTGTGGCCTGCCCTCGCCCTGGCTCAGTCCTGCTCTCGCTCCGGCTCTTGCCTGCTCTCTCCCTGGCTCCGGCCTGCTCTTGATCTGGCTCCGGCTTGCCCTCGCCTTGGCTCCGGCTTGCTCTCTCTCTAGCTCTGGCCTACCCTCCCCTTGGCTCCGGCATGCTCTGACTCTGGCCTGTCCTCTACTTGGCTCCGGCCTTCTCTCGCTCTGGCTCCGGCCTGCCCTCGTCCTGGCTCCGGCCTGCTCTCACTCTGGCTCTTGCCTGCCCTCGCCTTGGCTCCGGTCTGCTCTCGCCCTGGCTCCGGCCTGCCCTCATCCTGGCTCCGGCCTGCTCTCACTCTGGCTCTTGCCTGCCCTCGTCGTGGCTCCGGCCTGCCCTCGCCTTGGCTCTGGCCTGCTCTCACCTTGGCTCTGGCCTGCTGTCGCCCTGGCTCCGGCCTGCTCTCACTCCGGCTCCGGCCTGCTCTCACCCTGGCTCCGGCCTGCTCTTGCTCTGGCTCCGGCCTGCCCTCGCCTTGGCTCTGGCTTGCTCTCTCTCTGGCTCTGGCCTACCCTCCCCTTGGCTCCGGCATGCTCTGACTCTGGCCTGCCTCGCCCTGGCTCCGGCCTACTCTGGCTCTGGCCTGTCCTCTACTTGGCTCCGGCCTTCTCTCGCTCTGGCTCCAGCCTGCCCTCATCCTGCTCTCACTCTGGCTCTGGCCTGCCCTCGCCTTGGCTCCGGTCTGCTCTCGCTCTGGCTCCGGCCTGCCCTCGTCCTGGCTCCGGCCTGCTCTCGCTCTGGCTCCCGCATGCCTTCGTCGAGGCTCCGGCCTGCCCTCGCCTTGGCTCCGGCCTGTCCTCACCTGGCTTCGGCCTGCTGTCGCTCTGGCTCTGGCCTGCTCACGCTCTGGCCTCGCCGTGGCTCCGACTGGCTCTCGCCCTGGTTCCGGCCTGCCCTTTCCTTGGCTCCAGCCTTCTCTCGCTCTCGGTCTGGCCTGACCTTGCCTTGGCTCTGGCCGACTCTCGCTCTGGCTCTGGCCTGCTCTCACCCTAGCTCCGGCCTGCCCTCGCTCTGGCTCCGTCCTACCCTCGCCCTGGCTCCGGCCTGCTCTCGCTCCGGCTTTGAGCTGCCGTCGCCCTGGCTCTGGCCTGCTCTCGTCCTGGCTCAGGCCTGCCCTCGTCCTGGCTCCGGCCTGCTCTTGCTCTGGCCTGCCCTCGCCGTTGCTCCGGCCTGCCCTTGCCCTGGCTCTGGCATGCTCTCGCTGAGTCTCCGGCCTGCTCTCGCTCTGGCTGTTGTCTGCTCTCGCTCTGGCCTGCTATAGCTCTGGCTCCGGCCTGCCCTCGCCCTGGCTCTGGCCTGCCCTCGCTCTGGCTCCGGCCTGCTCTCGCCCTGGTACCGGTCTGCCCTTGCCTTGGCTCCGGCCTTTTCTCGCTCTGGCACTGGCCTGCCCTTGCCTTGGCTCTGGCCTACTCTCAATCTGGCTCCGGCCTGCCCGTCCCCTGGATTTAGCCTGCTCTCGTTATAGCTCTGGCTTGCTCTCGCTCTGACACTGGTCTGCCCTTGCCTTTGCTCCGGCCTGCTCTCGCTCTGGCTCCGGCCTGCCCTCGTCCTGGCTTCGGCCTGCCCTCGCCTTGGCTCTGGCCTGCTGTCGTCCTGGCTCCGGCCTGCTGTTGCTCTGGCTCTGGCCTGCTCTCGCTCTGGCTCTGGCCTCGCCCTGGCTCCGGCCTGCCCTTTCCTTGGCTCCGGCATTCTCTCGCTCTCTGTCTGGCCTGCCCTTGCCTTGGCTCCGGCCGACTCTCGCTCTGGCTCTGGCCTGCCTTCGCCGTGGCTCCGGCCTGCTCTCGCTCTGGCTCCGGCCTGCACTCGCTCTGCCTCCGGCCTGCACTCGCCCTGGCTCCGGCCTGATATGACTCTGGCTCTGGCCTGCCTTCGCCTTGGCTCTGGCCTGCTCTCGCTCTAGCTCTGGCCTGCCCTCGCCCTGGCTCCGGCTTGCTCTCGCACTGGCTCTGGCCTGCCCTCGCCTAGGCTCCGGCCAGCACTCTCTCTGGTCTGCCCTTGCCTAGGTTCCAGCCTGCTCTCTCTCTGGCCCTGGCCTACCCTCGCCCTGGCTCCGGCCTGCTCTTTCTCTGGCCTGCCCTTGCCATGGCTCCAGGCTGCTTTCGCTCTGGCTACAGCTTGCTCTCTCTCTGGTTCTGGCCTGCTCTCGCTCTGGCACTGGCCTGCCCTTGCCTTTGATCTGGCCTGATCTCGCGCTGGCTCTGGCCTGCTCTCGCACTGGCTCCGGCCTCCTCTCGCTCTGGCTCCGGCTTGCCCTCGCCCTGGCTCTGGAATGTCCTCGCTCTCACTCCGGAATGTCCTCGCTCTCGCTCCGGCCTGCTCTCGCTCTGGCTCTGGCCTGCCCTTGCGCTCCGGCCTTCTCTCGCTCTGGCTCTGGCCTGCCCTTGCCTTGGCTCTGGCCTACTCTCGCTCTGGCTCCGGCCTGCTCTCGATGTGGCTCTGGCCTGCTCTTGCTCTGGCTCTGGCCTGCCCTTACCTGTGCTCCGGCCTGCTCTCGCTCTGGCTCTGGCCTGCCCTCGCCTTGGCTCCGGCCTGCTCTCGCCTTAGCTCCGGCCTGCTCTTGCTCTGGCTCTGTCCTGCTCTCGCTCTGGCTCTGGCCTGCCCTTGACTTTGCTAAGGCCTGCTCTCGCTCTGGCTCTGGCCTGCCCTTGCCTTTGCTCCAGCCTGCTCTCGCTCTGGCTCCGGCCTGCCCTCGTCGTGGCTCCGGACTGCTCTCGCTCTGGCTCCGGCATTCCCTCGCACTGACTCAGGCCTGCCCTCTCTCTGGCTCCTGCTGCCCTCGCTTTGGCTCCGGCCTGCTATCGCCATGGCTCAGGCCTGCCCTCGCCGTGATTCCTGCCTGCTCTCTCTCTGGCTCTGGCCTGCCATCGCCCTGGCTCCGACCTGCTCTCGCTCTGGCCTGCTCTCGACCTGGCTCCGGCCTGCTATTGCTCTGGCTCGGGCCTGCACTCGCCCTGGCTCCGGCCTGCACTCGCTCTGGCTCCAGCCAGCACTCGCCCTGGCTCCGGCCTGATATCACTCTGGCTCTGGCCTGCCTTTGCCTTTGCTCCGGCCTGCTCTCGCTTGAGCTCTTGCCTGCCCTCGCCCTGGCTCCGGCCTGCTCTCGCACTGGCTCTGGCCTGCCCTCTACTAGGCTCCGGCCAGCACTTGCTCTCGCTCTGGCCAGCCCTAGCCTAGGCTCCAGCCTGCTCTCTCTCTGGCCCTGGCCTACCCTCGCCCTGGCTCTGACCTGCTCTTTCTCTGGCCCCCCCTTGCCTTGGCTCTGGCCTGCCCGCCCCTGGCTCCGGCCTGCCCTTGCCCTGGCTCCGGCCTGCCCTCACCCTGGCTCGGTTTCCTCTCTCTCTGGCTCTGGCCTGCCCTCGCCCTGGCTCCGGCCTGCTCTCGCTCTGGCTCTAACCTGCCATCGCCTTGGCTCCGGCCTGCCCTCGCCTTGGTTCCGTGCTAATCGCGCTCTGGCCTGCCCTCGCCTTGGCTTCACCCTGTTCTCGCTCTGGTTCCGTTCTGCCCTCGACCTGGCTCCGGCCTACTCTCGCCCTGGCTCTGGCCTGCTCTCGCCCTGGCTCTTGCCTGCTCTCGCCCTGGCTCCTGCCTGCTCTATGTCTGGCTCTGTCCAGCCCTCGTCCTGGCTCCGGCCTGCTCTCCCTCTGGTCTGCCTTGCCTTGGCTCCGGCCTGCTCTCGCCCTGGCTGCGGCCTGCTCTCGCCCTGGCTCCGGCCTGCTATCGCCCTGGCTCCGGCCTGCCCTCACCTTGGCTCTGGCCTGCTGTCTCCCTGGCTCCGGCCTGCTGTTTCTCTGGCCCTGGCCTGCTGTCGCTCTGGCTCTGGCCTCGCCCAGGCTCCGGCCTGCTCTCGCCCTGGTTCCGGCCTGCCCTTTCCTTGGCTCCCGCCTTCTCTCGCTCTCGGTCTGGCCTGCCCTTGCCTTGGCTCCGGCCGACTCTCGCTCTGGCTCTGGCTCCGGCCTGCTCTCGCCCTGGCTCTGGCCTGCCCTCGCCTTGGCTCCAGCTTGCTCTCTCTCTGGCTCTTGCCTGCCCTCGCCCTGGCTCTGGCCTACCCTCCCCTTGGCTCTGGCCTGCTCTGAATCTGGCTCTGGCCTGCCCTCGCCCAGGCTCCGGCCTACTCTCGCTCTGGCTCTGGCCTGTACTCTACTGGGCTCTGACCTGCTCTCGCCCTGGCTCCGGCCTGCCCTCGTCCTGGCTCCGACCTGCTCTCGCTCTGGCTCTGGCCTGCCCTCGCCTAGGCTCCGGCCTGTTCTCGCTCTGGCTCTGGCTTGCCCTGGCTGCGGCCTGCTCTTGCTCTTGCTCCGGCCTGCCCTCATCCTGGCTCCGGCCTGCTCTCGCTCTGGCTCCCGCATGCCCTCGTCGTGGCTCCTGCCTGCCCTCGCCTTAGCTCCGGCCTGCTATCGCCCTGGCTCCAGCCTGCCCTTGCCTTGGCTCTGGCCTGCTGTCGCCCTGGCTCCGGCCTGCTGTCGCTCTGGTTCTGGCCTGCTCTCGCTCTGGCTCTGGCCTCGCCCTGACTCCGGCCGGCTTTCTCCCTGGTTACGGCCTGCCCTTGCCTTGGTTCCGGCCTTCTCTCACTCTCGCTCTTGCCTGCCCTTGCCTTGGCTCTGGCCGACTCTCGCTCTGGCTGTGGCCTGCCCTCACCCTGGCTCAGTCCTGCTCTCGCTCCGGCTCTTGCCTGCTCTCTCCCTGGCTCCGGCCTGCTCTTGATCTGGCTCCGGCCTGCCCTCGCCTTGGCTCCGGCTTGCTCTCTCTCTAGCTCTGGCCTACCCTCCCTTTGGCTCCGGCATGCTCTGACTCTGGCCTGTCCTCTACTTGGCTCCGGCCTTCTCTCGCTCTGGCTCCGGCCTGCCCTCGTCCTGGCTCCGGCCTGCTCTCGCCTTGGCTCCGGTCTGCTCTCGCCCTGGCTCCGGCCTGCCCTCGTCCTGGCTCCGGCCTGCTCTCGCTCTGGCTCCCACATGCCCTCGTCGTGGCTCAGGCCTGCCCTCGCCTTGGTTCCGGCCTGCCCTCGCCTTGGTTCCGGCCAGCCCTCACCTTGGCTCTGGCCTGCTGTCTCCCTGGCTCCGGCCTGCTGTCGCTCTGGCTCTGGCCTGCTCTCGCTCTGGCCTCGCCCTGGCACCGGCCGGCTCTCGCCCTGGTTCCGGCCTGCCCTTTCCTTGGCTCCGGCCTCCTCTCGATCTCGGTCTGGCCTGCCCTTGCCTTGGCTCTGGCCTGCCCTCGCTCTGGCTCTGACCTGCCCTCGCTCTGGCTCAGGCCTGCTCTCACCCTGGCTCCGGCCTGCCCTCGCTCTGGCTCCGGCCTGCTCTCGCTCTGGCTCCGTCCTACCCTCGCCCTGGCTCCGGCCTGCTCTCGCTCAGGCTTTGGGCTGCCGTCGCCCTGGCTCCGGCCTTCTTTCGCTGAGGCAGTGGCCTGCCCTCGCCCTGGCTCCGGCCTGTTCTCGCTCTGGCTCTGGCCTGCTCTCGTCCTGGCTCAGGCCTGCCCTCGTCCTGGCTCCGGCCTGCTCTTGCTCTGGCCTGCCCGCGCCGTTGCTCCGGCCTGCTCTCGCTCTGGCTCCGGCCTGCCCTTGCCCTGGCTCTGGCATGCTCTCGCTGAGACTCCAGCCTGCTCTCGCTCTGGCTGTTGTCTGCTCTCGCTCTGGCTCCGGCCTGCTATAGCTCTGGCTCCGGCCTGCCCTCGCCCTGGCTCTGGCCTGCCCTCGCTCTGGCTCCGGCCTGCTCTAGCCCTGGTACCGGGCTGCCCTTGCCTTGGCTCCGGCCTGCCCTCGCTCTGGCTCTGGCCTGCCCTTGCCTTGGCTCTGGCCTACTCTCAATCTGGATCCGGCCTGCCCGTGCCCTGGATTTAGCCTGCTCTCGTTATAGTTCTGGCTTGCTCTCGCTCTGACACTGGCCTGCCCTTGCCTTTGCTCCGGCCTGCTCTCGCCCTGGCTCCCGTCTGCTCTCGCTCTGGCTCCAGCCTGCCCTCGTTCTGGCTCAGGCCTGCTCTCACCCTAGCTCCGGCCTGCCCTCGCTCTGGCTCCGGCCTGCTCTCGCTCTGGCTCCGTCCTACCCTCGCCTTGGCTCCGGCCTGCTCTCGCTCAGGCTTTGGGCTGCCGTCGCCCTGGCTCCGGCCTTCTCTCGCTGTGGCAGTGGCCTGCCCTCGCCCTGGCTCCGGCCTGTTCTCGCTCTGGCTCTGGCCTGCTCTCGTCCTGGCTCAGGCCTGCCCTCGTCCTGGCTCCGGCCTGCTCTTGCTCTGGCCTGCCCGCGCCGTTGCTCCGGCCTGCTCTCGCTCTGGCTCCGGCCTGCCCTTGCCCTGGCTCTTGCATGCTCTCGCTGAGACTCCAGCCTGCTCTCGCTCTGGCTGTTGTCTGCTCTCGCTCTGGCTCCGGCCTGCTATAGCTCTGGCTCCGGCCTGCCCTCGCCCTGGCTCTGGCCTGCCCTCGCTCTGGCTCCGGCCTGCTCTAGCCCTGGTACCGGGCTGCCCTTGCCTTGGCTCCGGCCGCTCTGGCTCTGGCCTGCCCTTGCCTTGGCTCTGGCCTACTCTCAATCTGGCTCCGGCCTGCCCATGCCCTGGATTTAGCCTGCTCTCATTATAGTTCTGGCTTGCTCTCGCTCTGACACTGGCCTGCCCTTGCCCTTGCTCCGGCCTGCTCTCGCCCTGGCTCCGGTCAGCTCTCGCTCTGGCTCCGGCCTGCCCTCGTTCTGGCTCCGGCCTACTCTCGCTCTGGCTCCCACATGCCCTCGTCTTGGCTCCGGCCTGCCCTCGCCTTGGCTCTGGCCTGCCCTCACCTTGGCTCTGGCCTGCCCTCACCTTGGCTCCGGCCTGCTGTCGCTCTGGTTCTGGCCTGCTCTCGCTCTGGCTCTGGCCTCGCCCTGACTCCGGCCGGCTTTCTCCCTGGTTACGGCCTGCCCTTACCTTGGTTCCGGCCTTCTCTCACTCTCGCTCTTGCCTGCCCTTGCCTTGGCTCTGGCCGACTCTCGCTCTGGCTGTGGCCTGCCCTCGCCCTGGCTCAGTCCTGCTCTCGCTCCGGCTCTTGCCTGCTCTCTCCCTGGCTCCGGCCTGCTCTTGATCTGGCTCCGGCCTGCCCTCGCCTTGGCTTTGGCTTGCTCTCTCTCTAGCTCTGGCCTACCCTCCCCTTGGCTCCGGCATGCTCTGACTCTGGCCTGTCCTCTACTTGGCTCCGGCCTTCTCTCGCTCTGGCTCCGGCCTGCCCTCGTCCTGGCTCCGGCCTGCTCTCACTCTGGCTCTTGCCTGCCCTCACTCTGGCTCTTGCCTGCCCTCGCCTTGGCTCCGGTCTGCTCTCGCTCTGGCTCCGACCTGCCCTCGCCTTGGCTCCGGTCTGCTCTCGACCTGGCTCTGGCCAGCTGTCGCTCTGGCTCTGGCCTGCCCTCGCCGTGGCTCTGGCCTGCTCTCGCTCTGGCTCTTGCCTGCCCTCGCCATATCTCCGGTTTGCTCTCGCTCTGGCTCTGGACTGCCCTCGCCTTGGCTCTGGCCTACTCTCGCCCTGTCTCTGGCATGCCTTCGCCTTGGCTCCAGACTGCTCTGGCTCTGGCTCAGGCCTGCTCTCTCTCGCTCTGGCTCTGGCCTGCCCTAGCCTCGGCTCTAGCCTACTCTCGCTCTGGCTCTGGCCTGCCCTCGTTCTGGCTCTGGCCTGCTCTCCCTCTGGCTCTGGCTTGCATGCCCTCGCCTTGGCTCCGGCCTCCTCTCGCTCTGACTCTGGCATGCTCTCGAGCTGGCTCCGGCCTGCTTTGGCTCTGTCCTGCCCACGCCTTGGCTCCGGCCTGATCTCGCCCAGGCTCCGGCCTGCCCTCGCCCTGGCATGCCCTCGCCTTGGATCCGGCCTGCTATCGCTATGGCTCAGGCCTGCCTTCGCCTTGGCTACGGCCTACTCTCTCTCTGGCTCAGGCCTGCCTTCGCCTTGGCTACGGCCTGCTCTCTCTCTAGCTCTGGCCTGCCTTCACTATGGCTCCGGCCTGCTCTCGCTCTGGCTCCGGCCTGCTCTCGCCCTGTCTCTGGCCTGCTCTCCCTCTGGTTCTGGCCTGCCTTCGCCTTGGCTCCAGCCTGCTCTTGCTCTGGCTCAGGAGTGCTCTCTCTCGCTCAGGCTCTTGCCTGCCCTTGCCTTGGCTCCGGACTGCTCTCGCTCTTGCTCTCGCCTGATCTCACTCTGGCTCTGGCCTGCCCTCTTTGGCTCCAGCCTGCTCTCGCTTTGGCTCCGGCCTGCCCTCGCCCTGGCTCCGGCCTGCCCTTGCTCTGGCTCTGGCCTGCCCTCGCCTTGTCTCCGGCCTGCTCTCGCCCTGGCTCCGGCCTGCTCTTGCTCTGTCTCTGGCCTGCATTCGCCCTGGTCAGTTCTTGCCCTTGCTCTGTCCTGCCGTTTTCTTGACTCCAGCCTGCTCTCGCTCGGGTTCTGGCCTGGCTTCGCCTTGGCTCCAGACTGCTCTGGCTCTGGCTCAGGCCTGCTCTGGCTCTGGCTCAGGCCTGCTCTCTCGCGCTCTGGCTCTGGCCTGCCCTAGCCTCCTCTCGCACTGGCTTTGGCCTGCCCTCGTTCTGGCTCTGGCATGCATGCCATCGCCTTGGCTCCGGACTCCTCTCGCTCTCACTATGTCCTGCTCTCGCTCTGGCTCCAGCCTTCTCTGGCTCTGTCATGCCCTTGCCCTGGCTCCGGCCTGCTCTGGCTCTGTCCTGCCCTCGCCTTGGCTCCAGCCTGCTCTCGCTCAGGCTCTGGCCTGCCTTCGCCTTGGCTCTGGTCTGCTCTCGCTCTGGTTCTGGCCTGCCTTCGCCTTGGCTCCAGCCTGCTCTTGCTCAGGCTCATGCCTGCTCTCTCTTGCTCTGGCTCTGGCCTGCCCTTGCCTTGGCTCCGGACTGCTCTCGCTCTGGCCTGCTCTCGCTCTGGCTCTGGCCTGCCCTCGCCTTGGCTACGGCCTACTCTTGCCCTGGCTCCGGCTTGCTCTCGCTCTGGCATGCCCTCGCCCTCGCTCCGGCCTGCTCTCTCTCTGGCTCTGGCCTGCTCTCTCTACCTCTGGCTCTGGCCTGCCCTTGCCTTAACTTCGGACTGTCCCGCACTGGTTGTGGCCTGCTCTAGCTCTGGTTCTGGCCTGCCCTTGCCTTGACTCCTTCCTGCTCTCGCTCTGGCATGCCTTCGAATTGGCTATGGCCTGCTATCGCTCTGGCTCCGGCCTGCCTTCACCATGGCTCCGGCCTGCTCTCGCTCTCTCTCCGGCTTTCCCTCGCCCTGGCTACGGCCTACTGTCGCTTTGGCTCCGGCCTGCCCTCGCCCTGACGCCGGCCTAATATCACTCTGGCTCCTGCCTGCATTCGCCTTGGGTCCGGCCTGCTCTCTCTCTGGCTCTTGCCTGCCTTCGCCCTTGATCCGGCCTGCTCTCGCTCTGGCACCGGCCTGCCTTCTCCCTGGCTCCGGCCTACTGTCGCTCTGGTTCTGGCCTGCCCTCGCCGTGGTTCTGGCCTGCTCTCGCTCTGGCTCTTGCCTGCCCTCGCCTTGGCTCCGGTCTGCGCTCGCTCTGGCTCTGGCCTGCCCTCGCCTTGGCTCCGGCCTCCTCTTGCTCTGACTCTGGCCTGCCCACGCCCTGGGTCCAGCCTGCTCTGGATCTAGCTCTGGCCAGCCCTCGCCTTGGCTCGCCTGCTCTTGCCCTGGCTCTGACCTGCTCTCACTCTGGCTCTGGCCTGCCCCTGCCCTGGCTCCGGCCTGCTCTCGCCTTTGCTCCAGCCTGCTGTCGCGCTGGCTCCGGCCTGCTCTTGCCCTGACACCGGCCTGCTCTTGCTCTGGTCTGTTCTTGCTCTGGCTCTGGCCTGCCGTCGTCTTGAGTCCGGTCTGCTCTCGCTCTGGTTCTGGCCTGCCTTCACCTTGGCGCCCGCCTGCTCTTGCTCTGGCTCAGGCCTGCTCTCTCTCGCTCAGGCTCTGGCCTGCCCTTGCCTTGGATCCGGACTGCTCTCACTCTTGCTCTGGCCTGCTCTCGCTCTGGCTCTGGCCTACCCTCGCCTTGGCTCCGGCCTGCTATTGCCCTGGCTCCGGCCTGCTCTCTCTCACTCTGGCCTGCCCTTGCCTTAGCTCCGGACTGCTCTCGCGCTGGCTGTGGCCTGTTCAAGCTCTGGTTCTGGCCATCCCTCGCCTTGGCTCCAGCCTGCTCTTGCTCAGGCCTGTCCTTGCCTTGGCTCCGTCCTGCTATCGCTATGGCTCAGGCTTGACTTCGCCTTGGCTCCGGCCTTCTCTCGCTCTGGCTCCGGCCTGCCTTCGCCATGGCTCCAGCCTGCTCTCGCTCTGGCTCCGGCCTGCCCTCGACCTGGCTACGGCCTGCTCTCGCTTTGGCTCCCGCCTGCCCCCACCCTGGCTCCGGCCTAATCTCACTCTGGCACCGGCCTGCCTTTGCCTTGGATCTTGCCTGCTCTCGCTCTGTCTCTGGCCTGCCCGCGCCCTGGTCAGTTCTTGCTCTGGCTCTGGCCTGCCATCGTCTTGACTCCAGCCTGCTCTCGCTCGGGTTCTGGCCTGCCTTCGCTTTGGCTCCAGCCTGCTCTTGCTCTGGCTCAGGCATGCTCTCTTTCGCTCTGGCTCTGGCCTGCCCTAGCCTCTGGTCTAGGCTACTCTCGCTCTGGCTCTGGCCTGCCCTCGTTCTGGCTCTGGCCTGCTCTTGCTCTGGCACTGGCATGCATGCCCTCACCTTGGCTCCGGCCTACTCTCGCTCCGGCCTGCTCTGGCTCTGTCCAGCCCTCGCCTTAGCTCCGGCCTGCTCTCTCCCAGGCTCCGGCCTGCCCTCGCCTTGGCTCCGGCCTGCACTCGCCCTGGCTCCGGCCTGCTCTTGCTCTGGCTCTGGCCTGCCCTCACCATGGTCTGTTCTTGCTCTGGCACTGGCCTGCTGTCGTCTTGACTCTGTCCTGCTCTCACTCGGGTTCTGGCCTTCCCTCGCCCTGGCTCCGGCCAGCTCTTTCTCTGGCTCTGGCCTGCCCTTGCCTTAGCTCCGGACAGCCCTCGCACTGGCTGTGGCCTGCTCTAGCTCTGGTTCTGGCCTGCCCTTGCCTTGGCTCCGGCCTGCTTTCGCTCTGGCCTGCCCTCGCCTTGGCTCCGGCCTGCTATCGCTATGGCTCAGGCCTGCCCTCGCCTTGGCTCCGGTCTGCTCTAGCTCTGGCTCCGGCCTGCCTTCGCCATGGTTCCAGCCTGTTTTCGCTATGGCTCCGGTCTGACCTCGCCCTGGCTACGGCCTGCTCTCGCTTTGGCTCCGGCTTGCCCTCGCACTGGCTCCGGCCTAATATCACTCTGGCTCCGGCCTGCTTTCGCCTTGCGTCCGGCCTGCCTTCGCCCTTGATCCAGCCTGTTCTCGCTCTGGCTCCGACCTGCCCTCAACTTGGCTCCGGCCTGCTCTCGCTCTGGCACCTGCATGTCCTGGCCCTGGCTCCGGCCTGAGGTCGCTCTGGCTCTGGCCTGCCCTTGCAGTAGCTCTGGCCTGCTCTTGCTCTTGTTCCGGCCTACTCTCTCTTCCTTTGGCTCTGGCCTGCCATTGCCTTGGCTCCGGCATGCTCTGGCTCTGGCATGCTCTCGCTCTGGCTCTGGCCTGCACTCGTCTTGGCTCCGGCCTGCTCTTGCCCTGGCTCCGGCCTGCTCTCGCTCTTGCTCTGGCCTGGCCTCGCCCTGGCTCCGGCCTGCTCTCTCTCTGGCTCTGGCCTGCCCTTGCCTTCGCTCCGACCTGCTCTTGCCCTAGCTCTGGCCTGCCCTTGCTCTGGCTCTGGCCTGCCTTCGCCCTGGCTTCGGCCTGCTCTCGCCCTGGCTCCAGCCTGCTCTCTCTCTGGATCTGGCCTGCCATCGCCCTGGCTCCGGCCTGCTCTCTCTCACTCTGGCCTGCCCTTGCCTTAGCTCCGGACTGCTCTCGCGCTGGCTGTGGACTGTTCTAGCTCTGGTTCTGGCCATCCCTCGCCTTGGCTCCAGCCTGCTCTTGCTCAGGCCTGTCCTTGCCTTGGCTCCGTCCTGCTATCGCTATGGCTCAGGCTTGACTTCGCCTTGGCTCCGGCCTTCTCTCGCTCTGGCTCCGGCCTGCCTTCGCCATGGCTCCAGCCTGCTCTCGCTCTGGCTCCGGCCTGCCCTCGACCTGGCTACGGCCTGCTCTCGCTTTGGCTCCCGCCTGCCCCCACCCTGGCTCCGGCCTAATCTCACTCTGGCTCCGGCCTGCCTTTGCCTTGGATCTTGCCTGCTCTTGCTCTGTCTCTGGCCTGCCCGCGCCCTGGTCAGTTCTTGCTCTGGCTCTGGCCTGCCATCGTCTTGACTCCAGCCTGCTCTCGCTCGGGTTCTGGCCTGCCTTCGCTTTGGCTCCAGCCTGCTCTTGCTCTGGCTCAGGCATGCTCGCTTTCGCTCTGGCTCTGGCCTGCCCTAGCCTCTGGTCTAGGCTACTCTCGCTCTGGCTCTGGCCTGCCCTCGTTCTGGCTCTGGCCTGCTCTCGCTCTGGCACTGGCATGCATGCCCTCACCTTGGCTCCGGCCTACTCTCGCTCCGGCCTGCTCTGGCTCTGTCCAGCCCTCGCCTTAGCTCCGGCCTGCTCTCTCCCAGGCTCCGGCCTGCCCTCGCCTTGGCTCCGGCCTGCACTCGCCCTGGCTCCGGCCTGCTCTTGCTCTGGCTCTGGCCTGCCCTCACCCTGGTCTGTTCTTGCTCTGGCACTGGCCTGCTGTCGTCTTGACTCTGTCCTGCTCTCACTCGGGTTCTGGCCTGCCCTCGCCCTGGCTCCGGCCAGCTCTTTCTTTGGCTCTGGCCTGCCCTTGCCTTAGCTCCGGACAGCCCTCGCACTGGCTGTGGCCTGCTCTAGCTCTGGTTCTGGCCTGCCCTTGCCTTGGCTCCGGCCTGCTTTCGCTCTGGCCTGCCCTCGCCTTGGCTCCGGCCTGCTATCGCTATGGCTCAGGCCTGCCCTCGCCTTGGCTCCGGTCTGCTCTAGCTCTGGCTCCGGCCTGCCTTCGCCATGGTTCCAGCCTGTTTTCGCTATGGCTCCGGTCTGACCTCGCCCTGGCTACGGCCTGCTCTCGCTTTGGCTCCGGCTTGCCCTCGAACTGGCTCCGGCCTAATATCACTCTGGCTCCGGCCTGCTTTCGCCTTGCGTCCGGCCTGCCTTCGCCCTTGATCCAGCCTGTTCTCGCTCTGGCTCCGACCTGCCCTCAACTTGGCTCCGGCCTGCTCTCGCTCTGGCACCTGCATGTCCTGGCCCTGGCTCCGGCCTGAGGTCGCTCTGGCTCTGGCCTGCCCTTGCAGTAGCTCTGGCCTGCTCTTGCTCTTGTTCCGGCCTACTCTCTCTTCCTTTGGCTCTGGCCTGCCATTGCCTTGGCTCCGGCATGCTCTGGCTCTGGCATGCTCTCGCTCTGGCTCTGGCCTGCACTCGTCTTGGCTCTGGCCTGCACTCGTCTTGGCTCCGGCCTGCTCTCGCTCTAGCTCTGGCCTGGCCTCACCCTGGCTCCGGCCTGCTCTCTCTCTGGCTCTGGCCTGCCCTTGCCTTCGCTCCGGCCTGCTCTTGCCCTAGCTCTGGCCTGCCCTTGCTCTGGCTCTGGCCTGCCTTCGCCCTGGCTTTGGCCTGCTCTCGCCCTGCCTCCGGCCTGCTCTCTCTCTGGATCTGGCCTGCCATCGCCCTGGCTCTGGCCTGCTCTCGGCTCTGGTTCTGGCCTGCCTTCGCCTTGGTGCCAGCCTGCTTTGGCTCTTGCTTAGGCCTGCTCTCTCTCGCTCTGGCCTGCCCTTGCCTTGGCTCCGGACTGCTCTCCCTCTGGCCTGCTCTCGCTGTGGCCTGCCCTTGCCCTGGCTCCAGCCTGCTCTCGCTCTGGCTCTGGCCTGCCCTCGCCCTGGCTATGGCCTGCTCTCGCCCTGGCTCTATCCTGCTCTCTCTTTGGCTCGGGCCTACTCTCGCTCTGGCCTGCTCTCGCTCTGGCCTCGCCCTGGCTCCGTCCTGATCTATCTCTGGCTACAGCATTCTCTTGCCCTGGCTCCGGCCTGCTCTCGCTCTGGACTGCCCTCGCCTTGATTCCGGCCTGTTTTCGCCTTGGCTCCAGCCTGCTCTTGCTCTGGCTCTGGCCTGCACTTGCTCTGGTCTGTTCTTGCTCTGGCTCTGGCCTGCCGTCGTCTTGACTCCGTCATGCTCTCGCTCTGGTTCTGGCCAGCCTTCGCCTTGGCTCCAGCCTGCTCTTGCTCTTGCTCAGGCCTACTCTCTCTTTCTCTGGCTCTGGCATGCCCTTGCCTAGGCTTCGGACTGCTCTCGCTCTGGCTCTGGCCTGCTCTCGCTCTGACCTGCCCTTGCCTTGGCTCCTGACTGCTCTTGCCTTGTCTCCGGCCTGCCCTCGCCCTGGCTCCGGCCAGCTCTCTCTCTGGCTCCAGCCTGATCTCTCTCTGGCTCCGGCCTGCTCTCGTTCTGGCTCCAGCCTGCCTTCGCCATGGCTCCGGCCAGCTCTCGCTCTGGCATGCCCTCGCCCTGGCTCCGGTCTACTCTCGCTCTGGCTTCGGCCTACTCTTGCTCTGGCTCTGGCGTGCCCTCACCTTGGCTCCGGCCTGCTCTCGCTCTGACTCTGGCCTGTCCTTGCCCTTGCTCCGGTCAGCTCTGGATCTGGCTCTGGCCTGCTCTCGCCTTGGCTCCAGTCTGCTCTCGCCCTGGCTCTGGTCTGTGCTCGCCTTAGCTCTGGCTTGCTCTCGCTCTTGCCTGCCCTCGCCTTGGCTCCGACATTCTCTCGCTCTGGCCTGCCCACGCCTTGGCTCCGGGCTGCTCTCCCTCTGGCTACGGACTGCCCTCACCCTGGCTCCGGCATGCCATCGCTCTGGTTCTAGTCTGCCCTCTCCTTGGCTCTGGCCAGCTCTGGATCTGGCTCTGGCCTGCCCTCGCCTTGGCTCCGGCCTGCTCTCGCCCTGGCTCCGGCCTGCTCTCACTCTGACTCTGGACTTCCCTCGCCTCGGCTTGGCCTGCTCTCACCTAGGCTCTGGCCTGCTCTCGCTATGGCTCCGGCCTGCCCTCGCCCTGGCTCCGGCCTGCCCTTGCTCTGGCTCCGGCCAGCCCTCGCCTTGGCTCCCGCCTGCTGTCGCCCTGACACCGGCCTGCTCTGGCTCTGGCCTGCCCCTGCCTTGGCTCCGGCCTGCTCTTGCTCTGGATCTGGCCTGCCCTCGCCCTGGTCTGTTCTTGCTCTGGCTCTGGCCTGCCGTCGTCTTGACTCTGGCCTACCTTTGCCTTGGCTCCAGCCTGCTCTGGCTATGGCTCAGGCCTGCTCTCTCTCGCTCTGGCTTTGGCCTGCCTTTGCATTGGCTCCGGACTACTCTCGCTCTGGCTCTGGCCTGCCCTCGCATTTGCTCCGTCCTGCTCTTGCCCTGGCTCCGGCCTGCTCTCTCTCTGACTGTGGCCTGCCATTGCCCTGGCTCCGGCCTGCTCTCGCTCTGATTTTGGACTGCCTTCGCCTTGGCTCCAGCCTGCTCTGGCTCAGGCCTGCTCTCTCTCACTCTGGCTCTGGCCTGCCCTTGCCTTGGCTCCGGACTGCTCTCGCTCTGGCTCTGGCCAGCTCTCTCTCTGGCTCTGGCCTGCCCTTACCTTGGTTCCGGTCTGCTCTTGCCCTGCCTCTGGCCTGCCCTCAATCTGGATCTGGCATGCCCTCGTCCTGGCTCCGGCCTGCTCTCTCTCTGGCTCTGGCCTGCCATCTCCCTGGCTCCGGCATGCTCTCGCTCTGGTTCTGGCATGCCTTTGCCTTGGCTCAAACCTGCTCTGGCTCTGGCTCAGGCCTGCTCCCTCTCGCTCTGGCCTGCCCTTGCCTTGACTCCGGACTCCTCTCGCTCTGGCTCTGGCCTGCTCTCGCTCTGGCCTGCCCTTGCCCTGGCTCCGGCCTGCTTTCGCTCTGGCTCTGGCCTGCCCTCGCCCTTGCTCTGGCCTGCACTCTCTTTGGCTCTTGCCTGCCCTCGCTCTGGCCTGCTCTCGCTCTGCCTCTGGCCTCGCCCTGGCTCCGTCCAACTCACGCTCTGGCCCCAGCCTTCTCTTGCCCTGGCTCCGGCCTTCTCTCGCTCTGGCTCTGGCCTGCCCTCTCCATGGCTCCGGTCTACTCTCGCTCTGGCTCCGGCCTGCTCTCTATCTGGCTCTGGCGTGCCCTCGCTCTGACTCTGGCCTGCCCTCACCCTGGCTCCGGCCTGCTCTGGATCTGGCTCTGGCCTGCTCTCACCTTGGCTCCGGCCTGCTCTCACCCTGGCTCCGGCCTGCTCTGGCTCTGGCCTGCCCTCGTCTTGACTCTGGCCTGCTCTCGCTTGCCCTGGCCTTGGCTCCGACCTTCTCTCGCTCTGGCCTGCACTCGCCTTGCCTCCGACCTGCTCTCGCTTTGGCTCTGACCTTCCCTGGCTCTGCTACTGGCCTGCCCTCGCCTTGGCTCCGGCCTGCTCTCGCCTTGGCTTCGGCCTGCTCTTGCTCTAGCTCCGGACTGCCCTCGCCCTTGCTCCGGCCTGCCATCGCTCTGCTTCTGGCCTGCCCTCGCCTTGGCTCCGGCCTTTTCTCACCGTGTTCCGGCCTGCTCTCGCTCTAGCACCGGACTGCCCTCACTCTGGCTCCGGACTGCCATCGCTCTGACTCTGGCCTGCCCTCGCCCTGACTCTGGCCTGCTCTCGCCCTGGTTCCGACCTGCCCTTGCCTTGACTCCGGCCTTCTCTCTCTCTGGCTCTGGCCTGCCCTCGCCTTGGCTCCAGCCTGCTCTCGCTCTGACTCTGGCCTGCCCTCGCCCTGGCTCCGGCCTGCTATGGATCTGGCTCAGGCCTGCCCTCGCCTTGGCTCCGGCCTCCTCTCGTCCTGGCTCCGGCCTGCTCTAGCCTTGGCTCCGGACTGCTCTACCTTTGTCTCCGGCCTGCTCTTGCTCTGGCCTGACCTCGCCTTGGCCCGACCTGCTCTCGCTCTGGCCTGCCCTCGCCTTGGCTCCGGCCTGCTCTCGCTCTGGCTCTGGCCTACCCTGGCTCTGGTTCTGGCCTTCTCTCGCCTTGGCTCCGCCCTGCTCTCGCCTTGGCTCTGGCCTGCTCTCGCTCTAGCTCCGGACCGCCCTCGCCCTGGAGCCGGCCTGCCATCGCTCTGGCTCTGGCATGCTCTGGATCTGGTTCTGTCCTGCCCTCGCCTTGGCTCCGGCCTGCTCTCGCTCTGGCTCTGGCCTGCCCTTGCCATGGCTCCGGCCTGCTCTCGCCTTGGCTCCGGCCGGCTCTTGCTCAGGCACCGGCCTGCCCTCGCTGTGGCTCCGGCCTACCCTTGCTCTGGCTCCGGCCAGCCCTCGATTTGCCTCCGGCCTGCTCTCACCCTGGTTCCGGCCTGCTCTTCCTCTGGCCTGTCGTCGTCTTGACTCTGGCCTGCTCTAGCTCTTATTCTGGCCTTCCTTCGCCTTGGCTACGGCATGCCCTCGCTCTGGCTCAAGCCTCCTCTAGCTCTGGCTCTGGCCTGCCTTGCCAAGCCTGGCTCCAGACTGCTTTCGCTCTGGCCTGCTCTCGCTCTGGCCAGCTCTCGCTCTTGACTGCCCTCGCCTTGGCTCCGACGTGCTCTCTCTTTCGCTCTGCCCTGCCCTCGCCTTGGCTCCGGCCTGCTCTCGCTCAGGTTCTGGCCTGCCCTGGCTCTGCTTTTGGACTGCCCTCGGCTTGGCTCCGGCCTGCCATCGCTCTGGTTCCGGCCTGCCCACGCTTTGGCTCCGGCCTGCTCTCACCCTGGCTCCGGCCTGCTCTGGCTCTGGCCTGCCCTCGCCCTGGCTCTGGCCTGATCTCTCTCTGGCTCTGGCCTCGCCTTGTCTACAGCCTGCTCTCGCCCTGGTTCCGGCCTGCTCTTGCTCTTGCCTGCCATTACCTTGGCTCCGGCCTGCTCTTGCTCAGGCTCTGACCTGCCCTGGCTCTGCTTTTGGACTGCCCTCGCCTTGGCTCCGGCCTGCTCTCACATTGGCTCCGACCTGCTCTCTCTCTGGCCTGCCCTCGCCTTGGCTCCGGCCTGCTCTCGCTCTGGCTCCGGCCTGCTCTCGCTCTGGCTCTGGCCTACCCTGGCTCTGCTTCTGGCCTGCCCTCGCCTTGGCTCCGCACTGCTCTCGCCTTGGCTCCAGCCTGCTCTCGCTCTAGCTCCGGACCGCCCTCGCCCTGGCTCCGGCCTGCCATCGCTCTGGCTCCGGCCTGCTCTGGATCTAGCTCTGTCCTGCCCTCGCCTGGGCTCCGGCCTGCTCTCGCTCTGGCTCTGGCCTGCCCTCGACTTGGCTCCGGCCTGCTTTCGCCTTGGCTCCGGCAGGCTTGTGCTCTGGCTCCGGCCTGCCCTCGCTGTGGCTCCGGCCTACCCTTGCTCTGGCTCCGGCCAGCCCACGTCTTGACTCCGGCCTGCTCTCGCTCTTGTTCTGGCCTGCCTTCACCTTGGCTACGGCATGCCCTCGCTCTGGCTCAAGCCTCCTCTAGCTCTGGCTCTGGCCTGCCCTTGCCTTGGCTCCAGACTGCTCTCGCTCTGTCTCTGGCCTGCCCTCGCCTTGGCTCCGGCCTGCTCTCACTCTTGCCTGTCCTCGCCTTGGCTCCGACGTGCTCTCTCTCTCGCTCTGGCCTGCCCTCACCTTAGCTAAGGCCTGCTCTCGCTCTGAGTCTTGCCTGCCCTGGCTCTGCTTCTGCACTGCCATCGCCTTGGCTCCGGCCTGCTCTTGCCTTGCCTCCGGTCTGCTCTCGCTCTAGCTCCGGACTGCCCTCGCCCTGGTTCGGGCCTGCCATCGCTCTGGTTCCTGCCTGCCTTCGCCTTGGCTCCGGCCTGCTCTTGCCCTGGCTCCGGCCTGATCTCGCTCTGGCTCTGGCCTTCTCTTGCCCTGGCTCCGGCCTGCTCTCTCTCTGGCTCTGGCCTGCCCTCGCCTTGGCTCTGGCCTGATCTCACTCTGGCTCTGGCCTGCTCTGGCTCTGGCTCTGGGCTGCCCTCACCCTGGCTCCGGTCTGCTCTCGCCCTGGCTCCGGCCTGCTCTCGCTCTGGCCTTCCCTCGCCCTGGCTCCGGCCTGCTCTCTCTCTGGTTCTGGCCTGCCCTCGCCCTGGCTCCGGCCTACTCTCGCTCTGGCTCTGGCCTGATCTCGCTATGGATCTGGCCTAGCCTTGGCTCCGGCCAGCTCTCGCCCTGGTTCCGGCCTGTCCTCGCCTTGGCTCTGGCCTTCTCTTGCCCTGACTCCGGCATTCTCTCGGCCTGGCTCCGGCCTGCTCTCGCCCTGGCTCCGGCCTGCCCTCGCCTTGGCTCCCGCCTCTTCTCGCCCTGGATCCGGCCTGCTCTCGACTTGGCTCTGGCCTGCTCTCGTTCTTACTCCAACCTGCCCTCGCTCTGGCTCCTGCCTGCCCTCGCCTTGGCTCCGGCCTGCTCTCGACTTGGCTACAGCCTGCCATCGCTCTGACCCTGGCCTGCCCTCGCCCTGTCTCCGTCCTGCTCTCGCCCTGTTTCCGACCTGCCCTTGCCTTGACTCCGGCCTTCTCTCTCTCTGGCTATGGCCTGCCCTTACCTTGGCTTCAGCCTACTCTCGGTCTGCTCTGGCTCTGGTATGCTCTCACGCTTGCTCTGGCGTGCCCTCGCCTTGGGTCCAGCCTGCTCTCGCTCTGACTCTGGCCTGCCCTCGCCCTGGCTCCGGCCTGCTATGGATCTGGCTCAGGCCTGCCTGGCCTTGGCTCCGGCCTGCTCTCGCCCTGGCTCCGGCCTGCTCTAGCCTTTGCTCTGGCCTGCTCTCGCCCTGGCTCCGGCCTGCTCTAGCATTGGCTCCAGCCTGTTCTCGCTCTTGCCTGCCCTCGCCTTGGCTCCGGCCTGCTCTCGCTCTGGCTCTGGCCTACCCTGGCTCTGCTTATGGCCTTCCCTCGCCTTAGCTCCGCACTGCTCTCGCCATGGCTCCAGCCTGCTCTCGCTCTAGCTCCAGATCGCCCTCGCCCTGGCTCCGGCCTGCCATCGCTCTGGCTCTGGCCTGCCCTCGACTTGGCTCCGGCCTGCTCTCGCCTTGGCTCCGGCAGGCTCGTGCTCTGGCTCCGGCCTGCCCTCGCTGTGGCTCCGGCCTACCCTTGCTCTGGCTCCGGCCAGCCCTCGTCTTGACTCCGGCCTGCTCTCGCTCTTGTTCTGGCCTGCCTTCACTTTGGCTACGGCATGCCCTCGCTCTGGGTCAAGCCTCCTCTAGCTCTGGCTCTGGCCTGCCCTTGCCTTGGCTCCAGACTGCTCTCGCTCTGTCTCTGGCCTGCCCTCGCCTTGGCTCCGACCTGCTCTCACTCTTGCCTGTCCTCGCCTTGGCTCCAACGTGCTCTCTCTCTCGCTCTGGCCTGCCCTCACCTTAGCTAAGGCCTGCTCTCGCTCTGGGTCTTGCCTGCCCTGGCTCTGCTTCTGCACTGCCATCGCCTTGGCTCCGGCCTGCTCTTGCCTTGGCTCCGGTCTGCTCTCGCTCTAGCTCCGGACTGCCCTCGCCCTGGTTCGGGCCTGCCATCGCTCTGGTTCCTGCCTACCCTCGACTTGGCTCCGGCCTGCTCTCGCCCTGGCTCCGGCCTGATCTCGCTCTGGCTCCGGCCTTCCCTTGCCCTGGCTCCGGCCTGCTCTCTCTCTGGCTCTGGCCTGCCCTCGCCTTGTGCTCTGGCCTGATCTCGCTCTGGCTCCGGCCTGCTCTCGCCCTGGCTCCGGCCTGCTCTAGCCTTTGCTCCGGCCTGCTCTCGCCCTGGCTCCGGCCTGCTCTAGCCTTGGCTCCAGCCTGTTCTCGCTCTTGCCTGCCCTCGCCTTGGCTCCGGCCTGCTCTCGCTCTGGCTCTGGCCTACCCTGGCTCTGCTTTTGGCCTTCCCTCGCCTTGGCTCCGCACTGCTCTCGCCTTGGCTCCAGCCTGCTCTCGCTCTAGCTCCGGACCGCTCTCGCCCTGGCTCCGGCCTGCCATCGCTCTGGCTCTGGCCTGCCCTCGACTTGGCTCCGGCATGCTCTCGCCTTGGCTCCGGCAGGCTCGTGCTCTGGCTCCGGCCTGCCCTCGCTGTGGCTCCGGCCTACCCTTGCTCTGGCTCCGGCCAGCCCTCGTCTTGACTCCGGCCTGCTTTCGCTCTTGTTCTGGCCTGCCTTCACCTTGGCTACGGCATGCCCTCGCTCTGGCTCAAGCCTCCTCTAGCTCTGGCTCTGGCCTGCCCTTGCCTTGGCTCCAGACTGCTCTCGCTCTGTCTCTGGCCTGCCCTCGCCTTGGCTCCGGCCTGCTCTCACTCTTGCCTGTCCTCGCCTTGGCTCCGACGTGCTCTCTCTCTCGCTCTGGCCTGCCCTCACCATAGCTAAGGCCTGCTCTCGCTCTGGGTCTTGCCTGCCCTGGCTCTGCTTCTGCACTGCCATCGCCTTGGCTCCGGCCTGCTCTCGCTCTAGCTCCGGACTGCCCTCGCCATAGCTCCGGACTGCCCTCGCCCTGGTTCGGGCCTGCCATCGCTCTGGCTCCTGCCTGCCCTCGCCTTGGCTCCGGCCTGCTCTCGCCCTGGCTCTGGCCTGATCTCGCTCTGGCTCCGGCCTTCCCTTGCTCTGGCTCCGGCCTGCTCTCTCTCTGGCTCTGGCCTGCCCTCGCCTTGGCTCTGGCCTGATCTCGCTCTGGCTCTGGCCTGCTCTCGCTCTGGCTCTGGGCTGCCCTCACCCTGGCTCCGGCCTGCTCTCGCCCTGGCTCCGGCCTGCTCTCGCTCTGGCCTTCCCTCGCCCTGGCTCCGGCCTGCTCTCTCTCTGGTTCTGGCCTGCCCTCACCCTGGCTCCGGCCTACTCTCGCTCTGGCTCTGGCCTGATCTCGCTATGGATCTGGCCTAGCCTTGGCTCCGGCCAGCTCTCGCCCTGGTTCCGGCCTGTCCTCGCCTTGGCTCTGGCCTTCTCTTGCCCTGACTCCGGCATTCTCTCGGCCTGGCTCCGGCCTGCTCTCGCCCTGGCTCCGGCCTGCCCTCGCCTTGGCTCCCGCCTCTTCTCGCCCTGGATCCGGCCTGCTCTCGACTTGGCTCTGGCCTGCTCTCGTTCTTACTCCAACCTGCCCCCGCTCTGGCTCCTGCCTGCCCTCGCCTTGGCTCCGGCCTGCTCTCGACTTGGCTACGGCCTGCCATCGCTCTGACCCTGGCCTGCCCTCGCCCTGTCTCCGTCCTGCTCTCGCCCTGTTTCCGACCTGCCCTTGCCTTGACTCCGGCCTTCTCTCTCTCTGGCTATGGCCTGCCCTTACCTTGGCTTCAGCCTACTCTCGGTCTGCTCTGGCTCTGGCCTGCTTTCACTCTTGCTCTGGCGTGCCCTCGCCTTGGGTCCAGCCTGCTCTCGCTTTGACTCTGGCCTGCCCTCGCCCTGGCTCCGGCCTGCTATGGATCTGGCTCAGGCCTGCCTGGCATTGGCTCCGGCCTGCTCTCGCCCTGGCTCCGGCCTGCTCTAGCCTTTGCTCCGGCCTGCCCTCGCCCTGGCTCCGGCCTGCTCTCACTCTGGCTCTGGCCTGCCCTCGACTTGGCTCCGGCCTGCTCTCGCCTTGGCTCCGGCAGTCTCTTGCTCTGGCTCCAGCCTGCCCTCGCTGTGGTTCCGGCCTACCCTTGCTCTGGCTCTGGCCAGCCCTCGCCTTGACTCCGGCCTGCTCTCACCCTGGTTCCGGCCTGCTCTTGCTCTGGCCTGTCGTCATCTTGACTCCGGCCTGCTCTCGCTCTTGTTCTGGCCTGCCTTCACCTTGGCTACGGCATGCCCTCGCTCTGACACTATACTTACACTGCTCCACCAGGGCCTCCATCCTCTTATACCAGGATCCCCCTACACTATACTTACACAGCTCCCCCAGAACCTCCATCCTCTTATACCAGGCTCCCCCTACACTATACTTACACTGCTCCACCAGAACATCCATCCTCTTATACCAGGCTTCCCCTACACTATACTTACACTACTCCACTAGAACCTCCATCCTTTATACCAGGCTCCACCTACACTATACTTACACTGCTCCACCAGAACCTCCATCCTCTTATACCAGGCACCCCCTACACTATACTTACACTGTGACACCAGAACCTCCATCCTCTTATACCAGGCTCCCCCTACACTATACTTACACTGCTCCACCAGGGCCTCCATCCTCTTATACCAGGCTGTCCCCATACACTATACTTACACTGCTCCACCAGGGCCTCCATCCTCTTATACCAGGCTCCCCCTACACTATACTTACGGCTCAGGCCTCCTCTAGCTCTGGCTCTGGCCTGCCCTTGCCTTGGCTCCAGACTGCTCTGGCTCTGGCTCTGGCCTGCTCTCGCCTTGGCTCCGACGTGCTCTCTCTCTCGCTCTGGCCTGCCCTCGCCTTGGCTCCGGCCTGCTCTCGCTCTGGCTCTTGCCTGCCCTGGCTCTGCTTCTGGACTGCCCTCGCCTTGGCTCTGGCCTGCTCTTGATCTAGCTCTGGACTGCCCTCGTCCTGGCTCCGGCCTGCCATCGCTCTGGTTCCTGCCTACCCTCGCCTTGGCTCCGGCCAGCTCTCGCCCTGGCTCCGGCATGACCTCGCTCTGGCTCTTGCCTTTCCACGCCCTGGCTCCGGCCTGCTCTCTCTCTGGCTCTGGCCTGCCCTCACCCTGGCTCTGGCCTGATCTCGCTCTGGCTCTGGCCTCGCTTTGTCTCCGGCCTGCTCTCGCCCTGATTCCGGCCTGCTCTCGCTCTGACTCTGGCCTGACCTCTCCCTGGCTACGGCTTGCTCTAGCCTTGGCTCCGGCCTGTTCTCGCTCTTGCCTGCCCTCGCCTTGGCTCCGGCCTGCTCTCGCTCTGGCTCTGGCCTACCCTCGCCTTGGCTCTGCCCTGCTCTCGCCTTGGCTCCGGCCTGCTCTCGCTCTAGCTCTGGATCGCCCTCGCCCTGGCTCCGGACTGCCATCGCTCTGGCTCTGGCGTGCCCTCGCCTTGGCTCCAGCCTTCTCTGGATCTGGCTCTGTCCTGCCCTCACCTTAGCTCTGGCCTGCTCTCGCTCTGGCTCTGGCCTGCCCTCGCCATCGCTCCGGCCTGCTCTCGCCTTGGCTCCGGCCGGCTCTTGCTCTGGCTCCGGCCTGCCCTCGCTGTGGGTCCGGCCTACAGTTGCTCTGTCTCCGGCCAGCCCTCGCCTTGCCTCCGGCCTGCTCTCGCCCTGGTTCCGGCCTGCTCTTGCTCTGGCCTGTCGTCGTCTTGACTCTGGCCTGCTCTCGCTCTTGTTCTGGCCTGTCTTCGCCATGGCTACGGCATGCCCTCGCTCTGGCTCAAGACTCCTCTATCTCTGGCACTGGAATGCCTTGCCTTGGCTCCAGACTGCTCTCGCTCTGGCCTGCTCTCACTCTGGCCTGCCCTCGCCTTGGCTCCGGCCTGCTCTCCCTCTGGCTCTGGCCTGCCCTGGCTCTGCTTCTGGACTGCCCTCGCCTTGGCTCCGGCCTGCCATCGCTCTGGTTCCGGCCTGCCCTCGCCTTGGCTCCGGCCTGCTCTCGGCCTGGCTCCGGCCTGCTCTGGCTCTGGACTTCCCTCGCCCTGGCTCCTGCCTGCTCTCTCTCTGGCTCTGGCCTGCCCTCGCCCTGGCTCTGGCCTGATCTCGCTCTGGCTTCGCCTTGTCTCCAGCCTGCTCTCGCCCTGGTTCTGGCCTGCTCTTGCTCTTGAATGCCCTTGCCTTGGCTCCGACCTGCTCTCGCTCTGGCCTGCCCTCGCCTTGGCTCCGATCTGCTCTCGCTCTGGCTCTGGCCTACCCTGACTCTGCTTCTGGCCTGCCCTCGCCTTGGCTCCACCCTGCTCTCGCCTTGGCTCCAGCCTGCTCTCGCTCTAGCTCCGGAACGCCCTCGCCCTGGCTCCGGCCTGCCATCGCTCTGGCTCTGGCGTGCCCTTGCCTTGGCTCTGGCCTGCCCTCGCCCTGGCTCCGGCCTGCTCTGGATCTAGTTCTGTCCTGCCCTCGCCTTGGCTCCGGCCTGCTCTCGCTGTGGCTCTTGCCTGCCCTCGACTTGGCTCCGGCCTGCTCTCGCCTTGGCTCCAGCCTGCCCTTGCTGTGGCTCAGGCCTACCCTTGCTCTGGCTCCGGCCAAGCCTCGCCTTGACTCCGGCCTGCTCTCGCCCTTGTTCCGGCCTGCTCTTGCTCTGGCCTGTCGTTGTCTTGACTCCGGCCTGCTCTCGCTCTTGTTCTGGCCTGCCTTCACCTTGGCTACGGCATGCCCTCGCTCTGGCTCAAGCCTCCTCTAGCTCTGGCTCTGGCCTGCCCTTGCCTTGGCTCCAGACTGCTCTCGCTCTGGCTCTGGCCTGCTCTTGCTCTGGCCTGCACTTGCCTTGGCTCCGGCCTGCTCTCGCTCTTGCCTGCCCTCGCCTTGGCTCCGACGTGCTCTCTCTCGCTCTGGCCTGCCCTTGCCTTGGCTCCGGCCTGCTCTCGCTCTGGCTCTTGCCTGCCCTGGCTCTGCTTCTGGACTGCCCTCGCCTTGGCTCCGGCCTGCTCTTGCCTTGCCTGCGGCCTGCTCTCGCTCTAGCTCTGGACTGCCCTCGCCCTGGCTCCGGCCTGCCATTGCTCTGGTTTCTTCCTGCCCTCGCCTTGGCTCCGGCCTGCTCTCGCCCTGGCTCCGGCCTGACCTCGCTCTGGCTCTTGCCTTTCCTCGCCCTGGCTCCGGCCTGCCCTCGCCCTGGCTCTGGCCTGCCCTCGCCCTGGCTCCGGCCTACTCTCGATCTGGCTCTGGCCTGATCTCGCTGTGGATCTGGCCTAGCCTTGGCTCCGGCCAGCTCTCGCCCTGGTTCCAGCCTGTCCTCGCCTTGGCTCTGGCCTGCTCTCGCCCTGACTCCGGCATTCTCTCAGCCTGGCTCCGGCCTGCTCTCGCCCTGGCTCCGGCCTGCCCTCGCCTTGGCTCCCGCCTCTTCTCGCCCTGGATCCGGCCTGCTCTCGACTTGGCTCTGGCCTGCTCTCGTTCTTACGCCAACCTGCCCTCGCTCTGGCTCTTGCCTTTCCTCGCCCTGGCTCCGGCCTGCTCTCTCTCTGGCTCCGGCCTGCCCTAGCCCTGGCTCTGGCCTGATCTCGCTCTGGCTCTGGCCTCGCCTTGTCTCCGGCCTGCTCTCGCCCTGGTTCTGGCCTGCTCTCGCTCTGACTCTGGCCTGACCTCACCCTGGCTCCGGCCTGCTCTCGCCCTGGCTCCGGCCTGCTCTCGCTCTGGCATTCCCTCGCCCTGGCTCCGGCCTGCTCTCTCTCTGCCTCTGGCCTTCCCTCGCCCTGGCTCCGGCCTACTCTCGCTCTGGCCTGATCTCGCTATAGCTCTGGCCTGATCTCGCTATGGCTCTGGACTCGCCTTGTCTTCGGCCTGCTCTCGCCCTGGTTCCGGCCTGCCCTCGCCTTGGCTCTGGCCTACTCTCGCCCTGACTCCGGCCTGCTCTCGCCCTGGGTCCGGCCTGCTCTCGCCCTGGATCCGGCCTGCCCTCGCCTTGGCTCCTGCCTCTTCTTTCCCTGGATCCGGCCTGCTCTCGACTTGGCTCTGGCCTGCTCTCGTTCTTACTACAACCTGCCCTCGCTCTGGCTCCGGCCTGCCCTCGCCTTGGCTCCGGCCTGCTCTTGCTTTAGCTCCTGCCTGCTCTCGCCTTGGCTCCGGCCTGCTCTCGCCCTAGCTCTGGCCTGCTCTTGCCCTGGTTCCGGCCAGCCATTCCCTTTGCTTCGGCTTGCTCCCGCTATGGCTCTGGCCTGCCCTAGTCTTGGCTCTGGACTGCTCTCGCTTTGGATCTGGCATTCCCTTGCTTGGCTCCGGCATGCTCTCTCTCTGGCTCTGGCCTGCCCTTGCTCTGACTCCGGCCTGCCCTTACCTTGGCTCCGGCCTGCTCTCGCATTGGCTGCGGCCTGCTCCCTCTCTGGCTCTGGCCTGCCCTTGTCTTGGCTCTGGACTGCTCTCGCTTTGGCTCTGGCCTACCCTCGCTTGGCTCCGGCATGCTCTCGCTCTGGCTCTGGCCTGCCCATGCTCTGGCTCTGGCCTGCCCTCACTCTGGCTCTAGCCTGCCATCGCCTTGGCTCCGGCCTGCTCTGACTCTGGCCTTCCCTCGCCCTGGCTCCGACCTGCTCTCGCCCTGGCTCCGGGCTTGGCTCTGGCATGCTCTCGCTCTGGCTCTGGCCTGCCCTTGCTCTGGCTCCGGCCTTCCCTTGCCTTGGCTCCGGCCTGCTCTCGCCTTGGCTCCGGCCTGCTCTCGCCTTGGCTGCGGCTTGCTCCCGCTCTGGCCTGCCCTTGCCTTGTCTCTGGCCAACTCTCGCTCTGGCTCCGGCCTGCCCTTGCCCTGGCTCCGGCCTGCTCTCGCTATGGCACTGGCCTGCTCTCGTTCTGGCTCTGGTCTGCCGTTGCCTTTGCTCTGGCTTGCTCTCGCTCTGTCTCTGGCCTGCCCTCGCCTTGGCTCCTGACTGCTATCGCTTTGGCTCCGGCCCGCCCTCGCTTGGCTCCGGCCTGCTCTCGTTCTTACTCTGGCCTGCCCTCGCCATGGCTCCGACCTGCCCTCGCTGTGGCTCTGATCTGCCTTCGCCTTGGCTCCGGCCTGCTCTCGCCCTGGCTCCGGCCTGCTATTGCTCTGACATGCCCTTGCTTTGGCTACAGCCTGTTCGCGCCCTGGCTCCGGGTTGATCTCTCTTTGGCTCTGGCCAGCTCTCGTTCTTACTCCGGCCTGCCCTCGCCATGGCTCCGACCTGCCCTCGCTGTGGCTCTGGCCTGCCCTCGTCTTGGCTCCGGTCTGCTCTTGCTCTAGCCTGCCCTTGCTTTGGCTGTGGCCTGCTCTCGCCCTGGCTCCGGCTTGCTCTCACTTTGGCTCTGGCCTGCTCTCGCCTTGGCTCCAGCCTGCTTTCGCTCTGGATCTGGCCTGCCCTCGCCCTGGCTCCGGCGTGCTCTCGCTCTGGATCCGGCTTGTTCTCGCCTTGGCTCCGGCCTGTTCTCGCCTTGGCTCCGGCCTGATCTCGCCCTGGTCCCGGCCTGCTCTCGCCCTGGTTCCGGCCTGACCTTGCCTTGGCTCCGGCCTTCTCTCGCTCTTGCTCTTGCCTGCCTTTGCCTTGGCTCTGGCCTAATCTCGCTTTGCCTCCGGCCTGCCCTTGCTCTGGCTCCGGCCTGCTCTCGCTGAGTCTCTGGCCTGCTCTCGCTCTGCCCTTACCTTTGCTCCGGCCTGCTCTCGCTCGGGCTCTGGCCTTCCCTTGCCTTGGCTCCGGCCTGCTCTCGCTCTGGCCTGCCCTCGCCTTGGCTCCAGACTGCTCTGGCTCCGGCCTGCTCTCGCTGAGTCTCTGGCCTGCTCTCGCTCTGGTCTGCCCTTACCTTTGCTCCGGCCTGCTCTCGCTCGGGCTCTGGCCTGCCCTCTCCTTGGCTCCGGCCTGCTCTCGCTCTTGCCTGCCCTTGCCTTGGCTCCGACCTGCTCTCTCTCTCTCGCTCTGGCCTGCCCTCCCCTTAGCTCCGGCCTGCTCTCGCTCTGGCTCTGGCCTGCCCAGGCTCTGCTTCTGGCCTGCCCTCGCCTTGGCTCCAGCCTGCTCTTGCCTTGGCTCCTGCCTGTTCTCGCCCTTGGTCCGGCCTGCTCTCGACTTGGATCCGGCCTGCTCTCGTTCTTACTCCGGCCTGCCCTCGCTCTGGCTTCGGCCTGCCCTCGCCTTGGCTCCAGCCTGCTCTCGCTCTGGCTCCAGACTGCCCTCGCCGTGGCTCCGGTCTGCTCTTGCTCTGGCTCCGGCCCGCCCTCGCAATGGCTCCGACATGCCCTCGCTGTGGCTCTGGCCTGCCTTTGCCTTTGCTCTGGCTTTCTCTCGCTCTGGCTCTGGCCTGCCCTAGTCTTGGCTCCGGACTGCTCCCGCTTTGGCTCTGGCCTTCCCTCGCTTGGCTCCGGCCTGCTCTTGCTCTGGCCTTCCCTTGCTTTGGCTCCGGCCCGCTCTTGCCCTGCCTCCGGCTTGCTCTCTCTTTGGCTCCGGCCTGCTCTTGCCTTGGCTCTGGCCTTCTCTCGCACTTGTTCCGGCCTGCTCTCGCCTTGGCTCTGGCTTTCTCTCTCTCTGGCTCTGGCCTGCCCTTGCCTTGGCTCTGACCAACTCTCGCCCTGGCTCCGGCCTGCTCTCGCTCTGGCTCTGGCCTGCCCTCGCATTGGCTCCTGCCTGCCTTCGCCATGGCTCTGTCTGATCTCGCTCTGGCCTGCTCTGGCCCAGGCTCCGGCCTGCTCTCGCTCTGGCTAGCTCTCACTCTGGCTCCGGCCTGCCATCGCTCTGGCTCCGGCCAGCCCTTGCACTGTCACCGGCCTGCTCTCGCTCTGGATCTGGCCTGCCCTCGCCATGGCTCTGGCGTGCTCTCGCTCTGAATCCGGCCTGTTCTCGCCTTGGCTCCGGCCTGTTCTCAACTTGGCTCAGGCCTGCTCTCGCCCTGGCCCCGTCCCGCTCTCGCCCTGGTTCCGGCCTGCCCTTGCCTTTGCTCCAGACTTCTCTCGCTCTGGCTCTTGCCTGCCCTTGTCTTGGCTCTGGCCTACTCTCACTTTGCCTCTGGCCTGCCCTTGCTCTGGCTCCGGCCTGCTCTCGCTGTGTCTCTGGCCTGCTCTCGCCTTGGCTCCGGCCTGCTCTCGCTCTGGCTCTGGCCTGCCCTCGCCTTGGCTCCAGCCTGCTATTCCTCTGACTCTAGCCTGCCCGAGATCGCTCTGGCTCTGGCCTCCCCTCGTACATGCTCTTGCCTGCCCTCGCCTTGGCTCCGGCCTGCTCTGACTCTAGCTCGGGCCTGGCCTCGCCCAGGCACCGGCCTGCTCTCGCTCTGGCTCTGGCCTGCTCTCGACTTGGCTCCGGCCTTCCCTCGCCCATGCTCCGGCCTGCTAACATGCTGGTTGTGGCCTGCCCTCACCTTGGCTCCGGCCTGCTCTAGCCTTGGCTCCGGCCTGTTCTCGCTCTTGCCTGCTCTCGCCCTATCTCCGGCCTGCTCTTGCCCTGGCTCCGGCCAGCCCTCGCCTTGGCTCCAGCCTGCTCTTGCTCTGGCTCTTGCCTGCTCTCGTCCTGATTCCGGCCTGCTCTCACTCTGGTTCTGGCCTGCCTTCGCATTGGCTCCAGCCAGCTCTCGCTCTGGCTCAGGCCTACTCTCTCTCTGGCTCTGGCCTGCCCTTGCCTTGGCTCCGGAAAGCTCTCCCCTGGCTCCAGCCTGCTCTGGCTCTAGCTCTGGCCTGCTCTCCCGCTGGCTCTGGCCTGCTCTCAACCTTGCTCCGACCTGCTCTCTCTCTCTCGCTCTTGCCTGCCCTTGCCTTGGCTCCGACCTGCTCTCTCTCTCTTCCTCTGGCCTGCCCCCGCCTTAGCTCCGGACTGCTCTCGCTCAGGCTCTGGCCTGCCCAGGCTCTGCTTCTGGCCTGCCCTCGCCTTGGCTCCAGCCTGCTCTTGCTCTGGCTCTTGCCTGCTCTCGTCCTGACTCCGGCCTGCTCTCATTCTCGTTCTGGCCTGCCTTCGCCTTGGCTACAGCCAGCTCTCGCTCTGGCTCAGGCCTACTCTCTCTCTGGCTCTGGCCTGCTCTTGCCTTGGCTCCGGAAAGCTCTCGCTTTGCCACAGGCCTGCTCTCTTTCTGGCTCTGGCCTGACCTGGCTCTGCCTCTGGCCTGTCCTCGCCTTGGCTACAACCTGCTCTCGCTCTGGCTCAGGCCTACTCTCTCTCTGGGTCCGGCCTGCCCTTGCCTTGGCTCCAGACTGCTCTCGCTCAGGCACTGACTAGCCTGCTCTCGCTCTGGCTCTGGCCTGCTCTCGCTCTGGCTCTGCCCTGCCTTCACCTTGGCTCCGGCCTGCTCTCGCTCTGACTCTGGTCTGCCCTTGCCCTGGCTCCGGCCTGCTCTGGCTCTAGCTCTGGCCTGCTCTCTCGCTGGCTTTGGCCTGCTCTCGCCCTGGCTCCGACCTGCTCTCTCTCTCTCGCTCTTGCCTGCCCTTGCCTTGGCTCCGACCTGCTCTCTCTCTCTCACTCTGGCCTGCCCCCGCCTTAGCTCCGGCCTGCTCTCGCTCTGGCTCTGGCCTGCCCAGGCTCTGCTTCTGGCCTGCCCTCGCCTTGGCTCCGGCCTGCTCTTGCCTTGGCTTCTGCCTGTTCTCGCCCTTGGTCCGGCCTGCTCTCGACTTGGATCCGGCCTGCTCTCGTTCTTACTCTGGCCTGCCCTCGCAATGGCTTCGGCCTGCCCTCGCCTTGGCTCCAGCCTGCTCTCGCTCTGGCTCCAGACTGCCCTCGCCGTGGCTCCGGTCTGCTCTTGCTTTGGCTCCGGCCTGCCCTCGCAATGGCTACGACATACCCTCGCTATGGCTCTGGCCTGCCGTTGCCTTTGCTCTGGCTTGCTCTCGCTCTGGCTCTGGCCTGCCCTCGCCTTGGCTCTGGACTGCTCCCGCTTTGGCTCTTGCCTTCCCTCGCTTGGCTCCAGCCTGCTCTTGCTCTGGCCTGCCATTGCTTTGGCTCTGGCCTGCTCTCGCCCTGCCTCCGGCTTGCTCTCTCTTTGGCTCCGGCCTGCTCTTGCCTTGGCTCTGGCCTTCTCTCGCACTTGTTCCGGACTGCCCTCGCCTTGGCTCTGGCTTTCTCTCTCTCTGGCTCTGGCCTGCCCTTGCCTTGGCTCTGGCCAACTCTCGCCCTTGCTCCGGCCTGCTCTCTCTCTGGCTCTGGCCTGCCCTAGCCTTGGCTCCTACCTGCCCTCGCCATGGCTTTGCCTGCTCTCGCACTGGCCTGCTCTCGCCCAGACTCCGGCCTGCTCTCGCTCTGGCTCGCTCTCACTCTGGCTCCGGCCTGCCCTTGCACTGGCACTGGCCTGCTCTCGCTCTGGATCAGGCCTGCCCTCACCCTGGCTGCGGCGTTCTCTCGATCTGGATCCGGCCTGTTCTCGCCTTGGCTCCGGCCTGTTCACGCCTTGGCTCCGGGCTGCTCTCGCCCTAGCCCCGTCCTGCTCTCTCCCTGGTTCCGGCATGCCCTTGCCTTGGCTCCGTACTTCTCTCGCTCTGGCTCTTGCCTGCCCTTGTCTTGGCTCTGGCCTACTCTCGCTTTGCCTCCGGGCTGCCCTTGCTCTGCCTACGGCCTGCTCTCGCTGTGTCTCTGGCCTGCTCTCGCCTTGCCTATGGCCTGCTCTTGCTCTGGCTCTGGCCTGCCCTCGCCCTGGTTCCAGCCTGCTCTAGCTCTGGCTCTGGCCTGCTCTCATCCTGACTCCGGCCTGCCCTCACTCTGGATCTGGCCTGCCTTCGCCTTGGCTCCAGCCAGCTCTCGCTCTGGCTCAGGCCTACTCTCTTCCTGACTCCGGCCTGCTCTCACTCTGGCTCTGGCCTGCCCTTGCCTTGGCTACGGACTGCTCTCGCTCTGTCACTGGCCTGCTCTCGCTCTGGCACTGGCCTGCTCTCGTTGTGGCTCTGGCCTGCCCTCAACTTGGCTCCTGCCTGCTCTCGCTCTGGCCTGCCCTTGCCCTGGCTTTTGCCTCCTCTGGTTCTGGTCCTTGACTGCTCTTGCGCTGGCTCTGGCCTGCTCTCGCCATGGCCCTGGCCTTCCGTCGTCCTGGCTCCGGCCTGCTCTCGCTCTGCCTCTGGCCTTCTCTCGCCCTGGCTCCGGCCTGCCCTAACACTGGCTCCGGCCAGCCCTCACCTTCGCTCCGGCCAGCTCCTGCTCTGGCTCCAGCCTGCCCTCGCCATGGCTCCGGCCTGCTCTCGCCCTGGCTACGGCCTGCCCACGCCTTGGCTCCGGCCTGCCCACTAACTGGCTCCGGCCTGCCCTCGCTCTGGCTCTATACTGATCTCGCTTTGGCTCCGGCCTTCCCTCGCCCTGGTTCCGGCCTACTCTCACTCGGCCTCCGGCCAGCCCTTGTCTTTGCTCTGTCCTGCTCTCGCTCTGGCTCCGGCCTGCTCTCGCTCTGGCTCTGGCCTGCCCTCGCCCTGTCTTCTGCCTGCTCTCGCTCTGGCCTGCCCTCGCCCGGGTTCCGGCATTCTCTCGCCCTTGTTTCGGCCTGTCGTCGCCTTGGATCCGGTCTGCTATCGCTCTGGCTCTGGCCTGCCCTCGCCTTGGCTCCGGCCTGCTCTCGCTCTGGCTCTGTTCTGCCTTTGCCTTGGCTCCGGCCTGCTCTCGCTCTAGCCTGCTCTTACTCTGGCCTACCCTGGCTCTGCCCCTGGCTTGCCCTCGCCTTGTCTCCGGCCTGCTCTCGCTCTAGCTCCATACTGTCCTCGCCCTGGCTCCGCTATGCCATAGCTCGGGCTCCGGCCTGACCTCGTCTTTGCTCTGTCCTCCTCTCGCCCTGGCTCCGACCTTCTCTCGCTCTGGCTCTGGCCTGCACTCGCCCTGACTCCGGCCTTCTCTCTCTCTGGTACTGGCCTTCCCTCGCCCTGGCTCTGGCCTGCCCTCGCCCTGGCTCCGGCCTGCACTCGCCCTGGCTCTGTTCTGCCTTTGCCTTGGCTCCGGCCTGCTCTCGCTCTTACTCTGGCTTCCTTTGCCTTGGCTCCTGCCTGCTCTGGCTCTGGCCTGCCTTTGCCTTGGCTCCGGTCTGCTCTCGCTCTAGCCTGCTCTTACTCTGGCCTACCCTGGCTCTGCCCCTGGCTTGCCCTCGCCTTGTCTCCGGCCTGCTCTCGCTCTAGCTCCATACTGTCCTCGCCCTGGCTCCGCTATGCCATAGCTCGGGCTCCGGCCTGACCTCGTCTTTGCTCTGTCCTCCTCTCGCCCTGGCTCCGACCTTCTCTCGCTCTGGCTCTGGCCTGCACTCGCCCTGACTCCGGCCTTCTCTCTCTCTGATACTGGCCTTCCCTCGCCCTGGCTCTGGCCTGCCCTCGCCCTGGCTCCGGCCTGCACTCGCCCTGGCTCCATCGTGCTCTCGCTCTGGCTCCGGCCTTCCCTCGCCCTAGCTCAGACCTGCTCTCACTCTGGCTCTGGCCTGCCCTCGCTTTGGCTCCAAACTGCTCTCGCTCTGGCTCCGGCCTGCTCTCGTTCTGGCTCCGGTCTGCCCTCGCCCTGTCTCAGGCCTGCTCTCTCTCTGGCTTGCCCTCACCCTGGCTCCGGCATTCTCTCGCTCTGGTTTCGGCCTGCCCTCGCCTTGGCTCGGGGCAGCTCTCGCTCTGGCTCTGGCCTGCCTTTGCCATGGCTACGGCCTTCTCTTGCTCTAGCTCAGGCCTGCCTTTGCTTTGGCTACCAGCCAGCTCTTGCTCTGGCTCTGGCCTGCGCTCCCTGTGGCACTGGCCTGCCTTCGCCTTGGCTCCAGGCGGCTCGCGCTCTGGCTCTGGCTTGCTCTTGATCTTGCTCTGTCCTGCCCTTGCCTTGCCTCTTGCCTGCTCTCGCTCTGGCCTACCCTGGCTCTGCCTCTGGCCTGCTCTCGCCTTGCATTCGGCCTGCTCTAGCCTTGGCTCCGGCCTGCTCTCGTTCTAGCTCCATACTACCTTCGCCCTGGCTCGGGATCGGGCTTGCCCTCGCCTTGGCTCCGTCCTGCTCTTGCTCTTGCTCTGGCCTGTTCTCGCTCTGGCTCTGGCCTCGCCCTGGCTCCAGCCTGCTCTCGCCCTGGTTCCGGCCTGACCTTGCCTTGGCTCCGGCCTTCTCTCGCTCTGAGTCAGGCCTGCCCTCGCCCTGGCTCCTGCCTGCACTCGTTCTGACTCTGACATGCTCTTGCACTGGCCTGCTCTGGCTCTGGCCTGCTCTGGCTCTATCTCTGGCATGCCTTCGCCTTGGCTCCAGCCTCCTCGCGCTCTGACTGTGACCTGCCCTCGCCATGGCTCCGGCCTTCTCTGGCTCTGGCATGCCCTCGCCTTGGCTCCGGCCTGCTCTCGTGCTGGCTCCGGCCTGCCCTCGTCATGGCTGCGGCCTGCTCTCGCTCTGACTCTGGCCTGCCCTCGCCTTGGCTCCGGCCTCCTCTCCCCCTGGCTCCGACCTGCTCTGGCTCCGGCTCTGGCCTGCCCTTGCCCTGGTTTCAGCTTGCTCTAGCTCTGGCTCTTGCCTGCCCTTGCCTTGGCTATGGACTGCTCTCGCTCTGGCCTGCTCTCGCTCTGGCTCTGGCCTGCCCACACTTTGGCTCTGGCCTGCCCTCGCCCTGGCTCCGGCCTGCTCTCGATCTGGCTCTGGCCTGCCCTCGCCTTGGCTCCGGCTTACTCTCGCCCTGGCTCCGGTCTGCTCTCTCTCTGGCTCTGGCCTGCTCTCGCCCTGGCTCCGGTCAACTCTCGCTCTGGCATGCTCTCGCTCTGGCTCTGGCCTCGCCCTCGCTCCGGCCTGCTCTCGCCATGGTTCCGGCCTGACCTTGCCTTGCCTCCGGCCTTCTTTCGTTCTGGCTCTGGCCTGCCCCCGCCTCGGCTCGGGCATACTCTCGCTCTGGCCTGCCCTCGCCCTGGCTCCTGCCTGCACTCGTTCTGGATCTGGCCTGCTCTGGCTCTGGCTCTGGCCTGCTCTCGCTCTGGACTGCTCTCGCTCTGGCCTGCTCACGCTCTGGCTCTGGCCTGCCCTCACTCTGGCTCTTTCCTGCCCTCGCCCTGGCTCTGGCCTGCTCTGGCTCTGGCCTGCCCTCCTTCAGGCTCTGGCCTGCTCTCGACCTGTCTCCGGTCTGCTCTTGCCCTGGTTCCGGCATGCCCTTGCCTTGGCTCCGGCCTTCTCTCGCTCTGGCCTGCCCTTGCCTTGGCTCTGGACTTCACTCGCTCTGGCTCTGGCCTGCCCTCTCCCTGGCTCCGGCCTGCTCTCGCTCTGGCTCTGGCCTGCTCTCGCTCTGGCGTGCCATCGCCTTGGCTGCGGCCTTCTCTCATTCTGAATCTGGCCTGCCCTCGCCTTGGCTCCGGCCTACTCTGGCTCTAGCTCTGGCATACCCTCGCCGTGGCTCCGTCCTGCTCTCAACTTGGCTCCGGCCTGCTCTCGCTCTGGCTCCGGCCTGCCCTCGTCTTGACTCTGGCCTACTCTCGCTCTGGTTCTGGCCTGCCTTCGCCTTGGCTCCGGCCTGTTCTCGCTCTGGCTCATGCATACTCTCTGTCTGGCTCTAGCGTGCCCTTTCCTTGGATTCAGACTGCTCTCGCTCTGGCACTGGCCTGCTGTCGCTCTGGCACTGGCCTGCTCTGGTTCTGCCTCTGGCCTGTCCTGGCTCTGCCTCTGTCCTGCCCTCACCTTGGATCCGGCCTGCTCTAGCCATGGCACATGCATGCCCACGCCTTGGCTCATGCCTGCTCTCGCTTTGGCTCCGGCCTGCTCTCGCTCTGGCTCTGGCCTGCTTTCCCTTTGGCTCTGGCCTGCCCTCGACTTGGCTCCAGCCTTTTCTCGCCCTGGCTCTTACCTGCTCTCGCCCTGGCTCCGTCCTGCCCTCGTCCTGGCTCCGGCCTGCTCTCGCTCTGGCTCTTGCCTGCCCTCGCCTTGGCTCCGGCTTGCTCTCGCCCTGGCTCTGGCCTGCTCTCGCCCTGGCTCCGGCCTGCACTCGCCTTGGCTTCGGCCGGCTCTAGCTCTGGCTCTTGCCTGCCCTTGCCTTGGCTCCACACAGCTTTTGCTATGGCACTGGCCTGCTGTCGCTATGGCTCTGGCCTGCCCTAGCCTGCCCTAGCCTAGGCTACGGCCTGCCCTCGCTCAGGCCTGCCCTCACCTTGGCTCCGACCTGCTCTCGCTATGGCTCTGGCCTGCCCTGGCCTTGGCTCCGGCCTGCTCTCGCTCTGGCTCCGGCTTGCTCTCTCTCTGTCTCTGTCCTGTCCTGGCTCTGCCTCTGGCCTGCCCTTGCCTTGGCTACTGACTGCTCTCGCTCTGGCCTGCTCTCGCTCTGGTTCTGGCCTGCCCTTGTCTTGGCTCCGGCCTGCTCTCGCTCTGGGTCTGGCCTGCCGTCGCCTTGGCTCCGGCCTGCTCTCGCCCTGGCTCCGGCCTGCTCTCGCTCTGGCTTCGGCCTGCCCTCGCCCTTGCTCCGGCGTTCCCTTGCTCTGGCTCCGGCCTGCTCTCGCTCGGCCCTGCCCTCGCCCTTGCTCCAGGCTGCACTCGCCCCGGCTTCGGCCGGCTCTAGCCTTGGCTCTTGCCTGCCCTTGCCTTGGCTCCAGACAGCTTTTGCTATGGCACTGGCCTGCTCTCGCTATGGCTCTGGCCTGCCCTAGCCTAGGCTCCGGCCTACCCTCGCTCTGGCCTGGGCTCACCTTGGCTCCGACCTGCTCTCACTCTGGCTCTGGCCTGCCCTGGCCTTGGCTCCGACCTGCTCTCGCTCTGGTTCCAGCTTGCTCTCTCTCTGTCTCTGTCTTGTCCTGGCTCTGCCTCTGGCCTGCCCTTGCCTTGGCTACTGATGGCTCTCGCTCTGGCTCTGGCCTGCTCTCGCTCTGGTTCTGGCCTGCCCTTGTCTTGGCTCCGGCCTGCTCTCGCTCTGGCATGCCCTCGCCTTGGCTCCGGCCTGCTCTCGCGCTAGCTCCGGCATGCCCTCATCATGGCTGCAGTCTGCTCTCGCTCTGGGTCTGGCCTGCCCTCGCCTTGGCTCCGGCCTGCTCTCGCCGTGGCTCCGGCCTGCTCTCGCTCTGGCTTCGGCCTGCCCTCGCCCTTGCTCCGGCCTTCCCTTGCTCTGGCTCCGGCAAGCCCTCGCTTTGGCTCTGGCCTGCTCTCGCTCTGCCCTGCCCTCGCCCTTGCTCCAGCATTCTCTCACTCTGGTTTCGGCTTGCCGTCGCCTTGATCCATCCTGCTCTCCCTCTGTTCTGCCTTTGCCTTGGCTCCGGCCTGCTCTCACTCTGGCCTGCTCTCACTCTGGCCTGCCCTTGCCTTGGCTCCGGACTACTCTCGCTCTGGCTCCAACCTGCTCTCGCTCTGCCCTGCCCTCGCCCCGGCTCCGGCACTCTCTCGTTCTGGTTTCGGCTTGCCGTCGCCTTGGATCCAGCCTGCTCTCGCCCTGTCTCCGGCCTGCTCTTGCCCTGGTTAAGGCATCCCCTTGCCTTGGCTCCGGCATTCTCTCGCTCTGGCCTGCCCTTGCCATGGCTCTGGACTACTCTCGCTCTGGCTCTGGCCTGCCCTCGCTCTGGCTCTGGCCTGCTCTCGCTCTGGCGTGCCATCGCCTTGACTGCGGCCTTTTCTCACTCTGATTCTGGTCTGCCCTCGCCTTGGCTCCGGCCTACTCTGGCTCTAGCTCTGGCATACCCTCGCCGTGGCTGCGTCCTGCTCTCACCTTGGCTCCGGCCTGCTCTCGCTCTGGCTCATGCATACTCTCTCTCTGGCTCTAGCCTGCCCTTGCTTTGGCTCCAGACTGCTCTCGCTCTGGCACTGGACTGCTCTCGCTCTGGCACTGGCCTGCTCTCGTTCTGGCTCTGGCCTGCCCTCGCCTTTGCTCCGGCCTGCTCTCGCTCTGGCTCTGGCCTGCCCTCGCCTTTGCTCCGGCCTGCTCTCGCTCAGGCTCTGGCCTGCCCTGGCTCTGCCTCTGTCCTGCCCTCACCTTGGATCCGGCCTGCTCTCGCCTTGGCACATGCCTTCCCATGCCCTAGCTCCTGCCTGCTCTCACTTTGGCTCCGGCCTGCTCTCTCTCTGGCTCTCGCCTGCTTTCGCTTTGGCTCTGGCCTGCCCTCGCCTTGGCTCCGGCCTTTTCTCGCTGTGGCTCTTACCTGCTCTCGCCGTGGTTCCGTCCTGCCCTCGTCCTGGCTCCGGCCTGCTCTCGCTCTGGCTCTTGCCTGCCCTCGCCTTGCTCTCGCCCTGGCTCTGGCAGGCTCTCATCCTGTCTCCGGCCTGCACTCGCCCTGGCTTCGGCTGGCTCTAGCCTTGGCTCTGGCCTGCCTTTGCCTTGGCTCCAGAAAGCTTTTGCTCTGGCACTGGCCTGCTCTCGCTATGGCTCTAGCCTGCCCTTGCCTTGGTTCCGGCCTGCCCTCGCACTGGCCTGCCCACACATTGGCTCCGACATGCTCTTGCTCTGGCTCTGGCCTGGCCTGGCCTTGGCTCCGACCTGCTCTCGCTCTGGCTCCGGCTTGCTCTCTCTCTGTCTCTGTCCTGTCCTGGTTCTGCCTTTGGCCTGCCCTTGCCTTGGCTACTGACTGCTCTCGCTCTGGCTTTGGCCTGCTCTCGCTCTGGTTCTGGCCTGCCCCTGTCTTGGCTCCAGCCTGCTCTCGCTCTGGCCTGCCCTCGCCTTGGCTCCGGCCTGCTATCGCTCTGGCTCAGGCATGCCTTCGCCTTGGCTCCGGAATGCTCTCGCTCTGGCTCTGGCCTGCCTTCTCCCTTGCTGCGGCCTGCTCTCGCTGTGGCTCTGGCCTGACCTCGCCCTGGCTCCGGCCTCCTCTCGCTCAGACTCTTGGATGCACTCGCCTTGGCACCGGCCTCCTCTCGCTCTGACTCTGGCCTGCCCTCGCCCTGGCTCCGGCCTCCTCTCGCTCTGACTCTTGGTTGCCCTCGCCTTGCCTCCGGCCTGCTATCGCTCAAGCTCTGGCCTGCCTTCGCCTTTGCTCCGGCCTGCTCTCGCTTTGGCTCTGGCCTCGCCCTGGCTCCGGCCTGCTCTGACCCTGGTTCCGGCCTGACATTGCCTTGGCTCGGGCCTTCTCTCGCTCTGGCTCTGGCCTGCCCCCGCCTCGGCTCTGGCATACTCTCGGTCTGGCTCTGGACTGCCCTCGCCCTGGCTCCTGCCTTCACTCGTTCTGGCTCTGACCTGCTCTTGCTCTGGCCTGCTCTGGCTCCGGCCTGCACTCGCCCTGGCTTCGGCCGGCTCTAGCCTTGGCTCTGGCCTGCCCTTGCCTTGGCTCCAGAAAGCTTTTGCTCTGGCACTGGCCTGCTCTCGCTATGGCTCTAGCCTGCCCTTGCCTTGGTTCCGGCCTGCCCTCGCACTGGCCTGCCCTCACATTGGCTCCGACATGCTCTTGCTCTGGCTCTGGCCTGCCCTGGCCTTGGCTCCGACCTGCTCTTGCTCTGGCTTCGGCTTGCTCTCTCTCTGTCTCTGTCCTGTCCTGGCTCTGCCTCTGGCCTGCCCTTGCCTTGGCTACTGACTGCTCTCGCTCTGGCTCTGGCCTGTTCTCGCTCTGGTTCTGGCCTGCCCCTGTCTTGGCTCCAGCCTGCTCTCGCTCTGGCCTGCCCTCGCCTTGGCTCCGGCCTGCTATCGCTCTGGCTCAGGCATGCCTTCGCCTTGGCTCCGGAATGCTCTCGCTCTGGCTCTGGCCTGCCTTCGCCCTTGCTGCGGCCTGCTCTCGCTGTGGCTCTGGCCTGACCTCGCCCTGGCTCCGGCCTCCTCTCGCTCAGACTCTTGAATGCCCTCGCCTTGGCACCGGCCTCCTCTCGCTCTGACTCTGGCCTGCCCTCGCCCTGGCTCCGGCCTCCTCTCGCTCTGACTCTTGGTTGCCCTCGCCCTGGCTCCGGCATGCTCTGGCTCTGGCCTGCCCTCGCCTTGGTTCCAGCCTGCTATCGCTCAAGCTCTGGCCTGCCTTCGCCTTTGCTCCGGCCTGCTCTCGCTTTGGCTCTGGCCTCGCCCTGGCTCCGGCCTGCTCTGACCCTGGTTCCGGCCTGACATTGCCTTGGCTCGGGCCTTCTCTCGCTTTGGCTCTGGCCTCCCCGCGCCTCGGCTCTGACATACTCTCGCTCTGGCTCTGGACTGCCCTCACCCTGGCTCCTGCCTTCACTCGTTCTGGCTCTGACCTGCTCTTGCTCTGGCCTGCTCTGGCCTGCTCTCGCTCTGGCTCAGGCCTGCTCTCTCTCTATCTCTGGCATGCCATCGCCTTGGCTTCGGCCTCCTCGCGCTCTGACTCTGACCTGCCCTCGCCCTGGCTCCGGCCTTCTCTGTCTCTGGCATGCCCTCGCCTTTACTCCGGCCGGCTCTCCCCCTGGCTCCGGCGTGCCCTCGTCATGACTGCGGCCTGCTCTCGCTCTGGCTCTGGCCTGCCTTCGCCTTGGCTCCGGCCTGCTCTCGCCCTGGCTCCGACCTGCTCTCACTCTGGCTCTGGCCTGCTCTCGCCCTGGTTTCAGCCTGCTCTAGCTCTGGCTCATGCCTGCTCTTGCCTGGGCTACAGACTGCTCTCGCTCTGGCCTGCTCTCGCTCTGGATCTGGCCTGCTCTCGCTATGGCTCTAGCCTGCCCTTGCCTTGGCTCCGGCCTGCCCTCGCTCTGGCCTGCCCTCACATTGGCTCCGACATGCTCTCGCTCTGGCTCTGGCCTGCCCTGGCCTTTGCTCCGACCTGCTCTCGCTCTGGCTTCGGCTTGCTCTCTCTCTGTCTCTGTCCTGTCCTGGCTCTGCCTCTGGCCTGCCCTTGCCTTGGCTACTGACTGCTCTCGCTCTGGCTCTTCCCTGCTCTCGCTCTGGTCCTGGCCTGCCCTTGTCTTGACTCCGGCCTGCTCTCGCTCCGGCCTGCCCTTGCCTTGGCTCCGGCCTGCTATTGCTCTGGCACAGGCATGCCTTCGCCTTGCCTCTGGAATGCTCTCCCTCTGGCTCTGGCCTGCTTTCACCTTGGCACCGACCTCCTCTCGCTCTGGCTCTGGCCTGCCCTCGCCCTGGCTCCGGCCTCCTCTCGCTCTGACTCTTGGATGCCTTTGCCCTGGCTCCGGCCTGCTCTGGCTCTGGCCTGCCCTCGCCTTGGCTCCGGCCTGTCCTCGTCCTGGCTCCGGCCTGCAATCGCTCAGGCTTTGGCCTGACTTCGCCTTTGCTCCGGGCTGCTCTCGCTCTGGCTCTGGCCTCGCCCTGGCTCCGGCCTGCTCTCACCCTGGTTCCGGCCTGAAATTGCCTTGGCTCGGGCCTTCTCTCGCTCTGGCTCTGGCCTGCCCCTGCCTCGGCTCTGGCATACTCTCACTCTGGCTCTGGACTGCCCTCGCCCTGGTTCCTGCCTGCACTCGTTCTGGCTCTGACCTGCTCTTGCTCTGGCCTGCTCTGGCTCTGGCCTGCTCTCGCTCTTGCTCTGGCTCTGGCCTGCTCTCGCTCTTGCTCTGGCCTGCTCTCGCTCTTGCTCTGGCATGCCTTTGCCTGGTCTTCGGCCTCCTCGCGCTCTGACTCTGACTTGCTCTCGCCCTGGCTCCGGCGTGCCCTCGTCATGGCTGCGGCCTGCTCTCGCTCTGGCTCTGGCATGCCCTCGCCTTGGCTCCGGCCTGCTCTCGCCATGGCTCCGACCTGTTCTCACTCTGGCTCTGGCCTGCCCTCACCCTGGTTTCAGCCTGCTGTAGCTCTTGCCTGCCCTTGCCTTGGCTACGGACTGCTCTCGCTCTGGCCTGCTCTCGCTCTGGATCTGGCCTGCTCACGCTCTGGCTCTGGCCTGCCCTCGCTCAGGCTCTGGCCTGCCCTCGCCCTGGCTCCGGCCTGCTCTGGCTCTGGCCTGCCCTCCTCCTGGCTCTGACCTGCTCTCTCTCTTGCTCTGGCCTGCCCTCGCCTTGGCTCAGGCACGCTCTCGCCCTGGATCCGGCCTGCTCTCACTCTGGCTTCGGCCTGCCCTCGCCCTGGCTCCGGCCTTCGCTTGCTCTGGCTCCGGCAAGCCCTCGCTTTGGCTCCGGTCTGCTCTCGCTCTGCGCTGCCCTAGCCCTGGCTCCGGCATTCTCTCGCTCTGATTTCGGCTTGATATCGCCTTGGATCCAGCCTCCCCTCGCTTTGGCCTGCCTTTGCCTTGGCTCCGGCCTGCTCTCGCTCTGGCCTGCTCTCACTCTGGCCTGCCCTCGCCTTGGCTCAGGACTGCTCTCGCTCTGGCTCTGGCCTGCCCTCGCCTTGGCTCCGACCTGCTCTTGCTCTGGCTCCGGCCTTCTCTCGCTCTGCCCTGCCCTCGCCCTGGCTCCGGCATTCTCTCGCTCTGGTTTCGGCTTGCCGTCGCCTTGGATCCAGCCTGCTCTCGCTCTGGCACCGGGCTGCACTCGCCTTGTCTCTGGCCTGCTCTTGCTCTGGCCTACCTTTGCCTTGGCTCCAACCTGCTCTCGCTCTTAACCTTTGCTGCCTTTGCCTTGGCTCCGGCCTGCTCTCGCTCTGGCCAGCCTTTGCCTTGGCTCAGGCCTGCTCTCGCTCTGGCTCTGGCCTGCCTTTGCCTTGGCTCCGGCCTGCTCTCGCTCTGGCCTAGCCTCGCCGTGGCTCCGGCCTGCTCTCTCCCTGGCTCCGGCCTGTTCTCGCTCTAGCTACGGACTGCCCTCGCCCTGGCTCCGGCCTGCCCTCGCCTTGACTCCGGCCTGCTCTCGCCCTGGCTCTGTCCTGCCCTCGCCCTGGCTTCGGGCTGCTCTCTCTGTGGCTCTGGGCTGCCCTCGCCCTGGCTCCGGCCTACTCTCGCTCTGGCCTCACCCTGTCTCCGGCCTGCTCTTGTCCTGGTTCTGGCCTGCCCTTGCCTTGGCTACGGCCTTCTCTCGCTCTGGCCTGCCCTTGCCTTGGCTCTGGACTACTCTCGCTCTGGCTCTGGACTGCCCTCTCCCTGGCTCCGGCCTACTCTCGATCTCGCTCTGGCCTGCTCTCGCTCTGGCCTGCCGTTGACTTGGCTCTGGACTACTCTCGCTCTGTCTCTAGCCTGCCCTCGCTCTGGCTCTGGCCTGCTCTCGCTCTGGTGTGCCTTCGCCTTGGCTGCGGCCTTCTCTCACTCTGAATCTGGCCTGCCCTCGCCTTGGCTCCGGCCTACTCTGGCTCTAGCTCTGGCATACCCTCGCCGTGGCTCCGTCCTGCTCTCACCTTGGCTTCGGCCTGCTCTCGCTCTGGCACCGGCCTGCCCTCGTCTTGAATCTGGCCTACTCTCGCTCTGGTTCTGGCCTGCCTTCGCCTTGGCTCCTGCCTGCCCTCGCCTTGGCTCCGGCCTGCTCTCGCTCTGGCTCATGCATACTCTCTCTCTGGCTCTAGCCTGCCCTTGCCTTGGCTCCAGACTGCTCTCGCTCTGGCACTGGACTGCTCTCGCTCTGGCACTGGCCTGCTCTCGTTCTGGCTCTGGCCTGCCCTCGCCTTTGCTCCGGCCTGCTCTCGCTTTGGCTCTGGCCTGCCCTGCCTCTGCCTCTGTCCTGCCCTCACCTTTGATCCGGCCTGCTCTCGCCTTGGCACATGCATGCCCACGCCCTGGCTCCAGCCTGCTCTCACTTTGGCTCCGGACTGCTTTCTCTCTGGCTCTGGCCTGCTTTCGCTTTGGCTCTGGCCTGCCCTCACCTTGGCTCCGGCCTTTTCTCGCTGTGGCTCTTACCTGCTCTCGCCCTGGCTCCTTCCTGCCCTCGTCCTGGCTCCGGCCTGCTCTCGCTCTGGCTCCTGCCTGCCCTCGCCTTGGCTCCGGCTTGCTCTCGCCATGGCTCTGGCATGCTATCGTCCTGGCTCCGGCCTGCACTCGCCCTGGCTTTGGCTGGCTCTAGCCTTGGCTCTGGCCTGCCCTTGCCTTGGCTCCAGACAGCTTTCGCTCTGGCACTGGCCTGCTCTCGCTATGGCTCTGGCCTGCCCTTGCCTTGGCTCCGGCCTGCCCTCGCACTGGCCTGCCCTCACATTGGCTCCGACATGCTCTCGCTTTGGCTCTGGCCTGCCCTGGCCTTGGCTCCGACCTACTCTCGCTCTGGCTCCGGCTTGCTCTCTCTCTGTCTCTGTCCTGTCCTGGCTCTGCCTCTGGCATGCCCTTGCCTTGGCTACTGACTGCTCTCGCTCTGGCTCTGGCCTGCTCTCGCTCTGGTTCTGGCCTGCCCTTGTCTTGGCTCCGGCCTGCTTTCGCTCTGACCTGCCCTCGCCTTTGCTCCGGCCTGCTATCACTCTGGCTCAGGCATGCCTTCGCTTTGGCTCCAGAATGCTTTCGCTCTGGCTCTGGCCTGCCTTCGCCCTTGCTGCGGCCTGCTCTCGCTCTGGCTCTGGTCTGCCCTCGCCCTGGCTCCGGCCTCCTCTCGCTCTGACTCTTGGATGCCCTCGCCTTGGCACCGGCTTCCTCTCGCTCTGAATCTAGCCTGCCCTCGACCTGGCTCCGGCATGCTCTGGCTCTGGCCTGCCCTCGCCTTGGCTCTGGCCTGCTCTCGCTCTGGCTCTGGCCTCGCCCTGGCTCCCGCCTGCTCTCACCCTGGTTCCGGCCTGTCATTGCCTTGGCTCGGGCCTTCTCTGGCTCTGGCCTGCCCCGCCTCGGCTCTGGCATACTCTCGCTCTGGCTCTGGACTGCCCTCGCCCTTGCTACTGCCTGCACTCGCTCTGGCCCTGGCCAGCTCTCGCTCTGGCCCTGGCCAGCTCTCGCTCTGGCCCTGGCCAGCTCTCGCTCTATCTCTGGCATGCCTTCGCCTTGGCTTCGGCCTCCTCGCGCTCTGACTCTGACCTGCCCTCGCCCTGGCTCCGGCCTTCTCTGGCTCTGGCATGCCCTCGCCTTTACTCAGACCTGCTCTCGCACTAGCTCCGGCGTACCCTCGTCATGGCTGCGGCCTGCTCTCGCTCTGGCTCTGGCCTGCCCTCGCCTTGGCTCCGGCCTGCTCTCGCCCTGGCTCCGACCTGCTCTCACTCTGGCTCTGGCCTGCCCTCGCCCTTGTTTCAGCCTGCTCTAGCTCTGGCTCTTGCCTGCCCTTGCCTTGGCTACGGACTGCTCTCGCTCTGGCCCGCTCTCGCTCTGGATATGGCCTGCTCTCGCTATGGCTCTGGCCTGCCCTTGCCTTGGCTCCGGCCTGCCCTCGCTCTTGCCTGCCCTCACATTGGCTCCGACATGCTCTCGCTCTGGCTCTGGCCTGCCCTGGCCTTGGCTCCGACCTGCTCTCGCTCTGGCTCCAGCTTGCTCTCTCTCTGTCTTTGTCCTGTCCTGGCTCTGCCTCTGGCCTGCCCTTGCCTTGGCTACTGACTGCTCTCGCTCTGGCTCTGGCCTGCTCTCACTCTGGTTCTGGCCTCCCCTTGTCTTGGCTCCGGCCTGCTCTCGCTCTGGCCTGCCCTCGCCTTGGCTCCGGCCTGCTATCGCTCTGGCTCAGGCATGCCTTCGCCTTGGCTCCGGCGTGCCCTCGTCATGGCTGCAGCCTGCTCTCGCTCTGGCTCTGGCCTGCACTCGCCCTGGCTCCGGCCTGCTCTCGCCCTGGCTCCGACCTGCTCTCACTCTGGTTCCGGCCTGCTCTAGCTCTGGCCTGCCTTCGCCCTGGCCCCGGCCTCCTCTCGCTCTGGCTCCGTTCTGCCCTCGCCCTGGCTCCGGCCTGCTCTCTCTATGGCTCCGGCCTGCCCTCGCCCTGGCTCCGGCCTAATATAACTCTGGCTCTGGCCTGCCCTTGCCTTGGCTCCGACCTGCTCTCGCTCTTGCTCTGGCCTGCCCTGGACTTGGATCCGAGCTGCTCTGGCTCTGGCTCCGGCTTGCTCTCGCTCTGTCTCTGTCCTGTCCTGGCTCTGCCTCTGGCCTGCCCTTGCCTTGGCTACTGACTGCTTTCGCTCTGGCTCTGGCCAGCTCTCGCTCTGGTTCTGGCCTGCCCTTGTCTTGGATCCGGCCTGCTCTCGCTCTGGCCTGCCCTCGCCTTGGCTCCGGCCTGCTATCGCTCTGTCTCAGGCATGCCTTCTCATTGGCTCTGGCCTGCTCTCCTCTGGCTCTGGCCAGCCTTCGCCCTGGTTCCGGCCTGCTCTCTCTCTGGCTCTGGCCTGATATCGCTCTGGCATGCCCTCGCCTTGGCACCGGCCTCCTCTCGCTCTGACTCTGGCCTGCCCTCGCCCTGGCTCCAGCCTGCTCTGGCTCTGGCCTGCCCTCGCCTTGGCTCCGGCCTGCTCTCGCTCTGGCTTCGGCCTGCCTTCGCCCTGGCTCCAGCCTCCTCTCGCTCTGGCTCCGGCCTGCCCTCGCCCTGGCTCCGGCCTGCTCACGCTATGGCTCCGGCCTGCCCTCGCCCTGGCTGCGGCCTGCTCTCGCCATGGCTCCGGCCTAATATCACTCTGGCTCTGGCCTGCCTTCTCCTTGGGTCCCGCCTGCTCTCGCACTGGCTCCGGCCTGCCCTCTCCTTGTCTCCAGGCTGCTCTCGCTCTGGCTCTGGCCTTCCCTCGCCCTGGCTCCGGCCTGCTGTCGCTCTGGCTCTGGCCTGCCCTCGCCCTGGCCCCGGCCTCCTCTCGCTCTGGCTCCGTTCTGCCCTCGCCCTGGCTCCGGCCTGCTCTCTCTATGGCTCCGGCCTGCCCTCGCCCTGGCTCCGGCCTAATATAACTCTGGCTCTGGCCTGCCCTTGCCTTGGCTCCGACCTGCTCTCGCTCTTGCTCTGGCCTGCCCTGGACTTGGATCCGAGCTGCTCTGGCTCTGGCTCCGGCTTGCTCTCGCTCTGTCTCTGTCCTGTCCTGGCTCTGCCTCTGGCCTGCCCTTGCCTTGGCTACTGACTGCTTTCGCTCTGGCTCTGGCCAGCTCTCGCTCTGGTTCTGGCCTGCCCTTGTCTTGGATCCGGCCTGCTCTCGCTCTGGCCTGCCCTCGCCTTGGCTCCGGCCTGCTATCGCTCTGTCTCAGGCATGCCTTCTCATTGGCTCTGGCCTGCTCTCCTCTGGCTCTGGCCAGCCTTCGCCCTGGTTCCGGCCTGCTCTCTCTCTGGCTCTGGCCTGATATCGCTCTGGCATGCCCTCTCCTTGGCACCGGCCTCCTCTCGCTCTGACTCTGGCCTGCCCTCGCCCTGGCTCCAGCCTGCTCTGGCTCTGGCCTGCCCTCGCCTTGGCTCCGGCCTGCTCTCGCTCTGGCTTCGGCCTGCCTTCGCCCTGGCTCCAGCCTCCTCTCGCTCTGGCTCCGGCCTGCCCTCGCCCTGGCTCCGGCCTGCTCACGCTATGGCTCCGGCCTGCCCTCGCCCTGGCTGCGGCCTGCTCTCGCCATGGCTCCGGCCTAATATCACTCTGGCTCTGGCCTGCCTTCTCCTTGGGTCCCGCCTGCTCTCGCACTGGCTCCGGCCTGCCCTCTCCTTGTCTCCAGGCTGCTCTCGCTCTGGCTCTGGCCTTCCCTCGCCCTGGCTCCGGCCTGCTGTCGCTCTGGCTCTGGCCTGCCCTCGCCCTGGCTCCGGCCTACTCTCGTTCTGGCTCTGGCCTGCTTTTGCTCTGGCTCTGGCATGCCCTCGCCTTGGTTCCGGCCTCCTCTCGCTCTGACTCTGGCCTGCCCTTGCCTGGATCCAGCCTGCTCTGGCTCTGGCATGCCCTTGCCTTGGCTCCGGCCTCCTCTCGCGCTGACTCTGGCCTTCTCTGGCTCTTGCGTACCCTCGCCTTGCCTCCGGCCTGCCCTCGTCCTGGCTCCGGCCTGCTCTCGCCCTGGCTCCGGCCTGCTCTCGCCCTGGCTCCGGCCGGCAATAGCTATGGCTCTGGCCTGCCCTTGCCTTGGCTCCAGACTGCTCTTGCTATGGCTCTGGCTTGCACTTGCCCTGGCTCTGGCCTGCCCTGGCCTTAGCTCCGACCTGCTCTCGCCCTGGCTCCGGCCTGCCCTTGCCATGGCTCCGGCCTGCTCTGGCTCTGGCCTGGCCTCGCCTTGGCTCCGGCCTGCTCTCGCTCTGGCTTCGGCCTGCCTTCGCCCTGGCTCCGGCCTCCTCTCGCTCTGGCTCCGGCCTGGCCTCGCCCTGGCTCCGGCCTGTTCTCGCCCTGGCTCCGGCCTGCCCTCGCCATGGCTCCGGCCTAATATCACTCTGGCTCTGGCCTGCCTTCTCCTTGGGTCCAGCCTGCTCTCGCACTGGCTCCAGACTGCCCTCGCCTTGGCTCCAGGCTGCTCTCGCTCTGGCTCTGGCCTACCCTCGCCCTGGCTCCGGCCTGCTGTCGCTCTGGCTCTGGCCTGCCCTCGCCCTGGCTCCGGGCTGCTCTCGTTCTGGCTCTGGCCTGCTTTTGCTCTGGCTCTGGCATGCCCTCGCTTTGGTTCCGGCCTTCTCTCGCTCTGACTCTGGCCTGCCCTTGCCTGGATCCGGCCTGCTCTGGCTCTGGCATGCCCTTGCCTTGGCTCCGGCCTCCTCTCGCGCTGACTCTGGCCTTCTCTGGCTCTGGCCTACCCTCGCCTTGGCTCCGGCCTGCTCTCGCCATTGCTCCGGCCTGCCCTCGTCCTTTCTCTGGCCGGCTCTCGCCCTGGCTCCGGCCTGCTCTCGCCCTGGCTACGGCCGGCAATAGCTATGGCTCTGGCCTGCCCTTGCCTTGGCTCCAAACTGCTCTTGCTATGGCTCTGGCCTGTCCTTGCCCTGGCTCTGGCCTGCCCTGGCCTTGGCTCCGACCTGCTCTCGCTATGACTCCGGCCTGCCCTCGCCCTGGCTCCGGCCTAATATCACTCTGGCTCTGGCCTGCCTTCTCCTTGGGTCCAGCCTGCTCTCGCTCTGGCTCCGGCCTGCCCTCGCCTTGGCTCCAGCCTGCTCTCGCTCTGGCTCTGGCCTTCCCTCGCCCTGGCTCCGGCCTGCTGTCGCTCTGGCTCTGCCCTGCCCTCGCCCTTTCCCGGCATGCTCTCGTTCTGTCTCTGGCCTGCTTTTGCTCTGGCTCTGGCATGCCCTTGTCTTGCTTCCGGCTTCCTCTCGCTCTGACTCTGGCCTGCCCTTGCCTGGCTCCGGCCTGCTCTGGCTCTGGCATGCCCTTGCCTTGGCTCCGTCCTCCTCTCGCGCTGACTCTGGCCTGCTCTCGCTCTGGCCTACTCTCGCCATCGCTCCGGCCTGCTCTCGCCCTTGCTCCGGCCTGCCCTCGTCCTGGCTCCAGCCTGCTCTCGCTCTGGCTCCGGCCTACTCTCGCCCTGGCTCCGGCCTGCTCTCGTTCTGGCTCTGGCCTGCTTTTGCTCTGGCTCTGGCATGCCCTCGTCTTGGTTCCGGCCTCCTCTCGCTCTGACTCTGGCCTGCCCTTGCCTGGCTCCGGCCTGCTCTGGCTCTGGCATGCCCTTGCCTTGGCTCCGTCCTCCTCTCGCGCTGACTCTGACCTGCTCTCGCTCTGGCCTACCCTCGCCATCGCTCCGGCCTGCTCTCGCCCTTGCTCCGTCCTGCCCTCGTCCTGGCTCCGGCCTGCTCTCGCCCTGGCTCTGGCCTGCTCTCGCCCTGGCTCCGCCCTGCTCTTGCTCTGGCTCTGGCCTGCTCTCGCCCTGGCTACGGCCGGCAATAGCTATGGCTCTGGCATGCCCTTGCCTTGGCTCCAGACTGCTCTTGCTATGGCTCTGGCCTGCCCTTGCCCTTGCTCCGGCCTGCCCTCGCTTTGGCTCCTGACTGCTCACGCTCTGGTTCTGGGCCTGTCCTTGCCTTGGCTCCGGCCTGCTATCACTCTGGCTCAGGCCTGCCTTCGCCCTGGCTCCGGCCTTTTCTCGCTCTGGCTCTTGCCTGCTCTCGCCCTGGCTACGTCCTGCCCTCGTTCTGGCTCCTGTCTGCTCTCGCTCTGGCTCTGGCCTGCCCTTGCCTTGGCTCCGGCTTGCTCTCGCCCTGGCTCTGGCCTGCTCTCACCCTGGCTCCAGCCTGCACTCGCCCTGGCTTCGGCGGCTCTAGCCTTGGCTCTGGCCTGCTCTTGCCTTTGCTCCAGACAGCTTTCGCTCTGGCACTGGCCTTTTCTTGCTCTGACTCTGGCCTGCCCTGGCCTTGGCTCCGACCTCCTCTCGCTCTGGCTCCGGCCTGCCCTAGCCTTGGCTCCGGCTTGCTCGCGCTCTTTCTCTGTCCTGTCCTGGCTCTGCCTCTTGCATGCCCTTTCCTTGGCAACTGACTGCTCTCGCTCTGGTTCTGGACTGCCCTTGTCTTGGCTCTGGCCTGCTCTCGCTCTGGTCTGCCCTCGCCTTGGCTCCGGCCGACTCTCGCTCTGGCTCCGGCCTGCCTTCTACCTGGCTCCGGCCTGATCTCGCACTGGCTCTGGCCTGCCCACGCCCTGGCTCCGGACTCCTCTCGCTCTGAATCTTGGATGCCCTCGCCTTGGCACCGGCCTCCTCTCGCTCTGACTCTGGCCTGCCCTTGACCTGGCTCCGGCCTGCTATCGCTCAGGCTCTGGCCTGCATTCGCCCTGGCTCAGGCCTGCTCTGGCTCTGGCATGCCCTCGCCTTGGCTCTGGCCTGCCCTGGCCTTGGCTCCGACCTGCTCTCTCTCTGGCTCCGGCCTGCCCTAGCCTTGGCACTGGCTTGCTCTCGCTCTGTCTCTGTCCTGTCCTGGCTCTGCCTCTGGACTGCACTTGCCTTGGCAACTGACTGCTCATGCTCTGGCCTGCTCTCGCTCTGGTTCTGGCCTGCCCTTGTCTTGGCTCCGGCCTCCTCTCGCTTTGGCCTGCCCTCGCCTTGGCTCCGGCCTGCTCTCGCCCTGGCTCCGGCCTGCTATCGCTTTGGCTCCGGCCTGCCCTCGCCCTGGCTCAGGCCTAATATCAATCTGGCTCTGGCCTGCTTTCTCCTTGGCTCCGGCCTGCTCTCTCTCTGGCTCTGGCCTGCCTTCGTCCTTGCTCCGGCCAGTGATCGCTCTGGCTCCGGCCTGCCCTCGCATTGGCTCCGGCCTGCTCTTGCTCTGGCTTCGGCCTGTCCTCGCCCTGGATCCGGCCTACTCTCGCTCTGGCTCCGGCCTGCCCTCGCCCTGGCTCCGGCCTGCTGTCGCTCAGGCTCTGGCCTGCCCTCAACCTGGCTCTAGCCTGCTTTCGCTCAGGCTCTGGCCTGCCCTCGCCTTGGCTCCGGCCTGCTATCGCTCTGCCCCTTGCCTGCCTTCGCCTTGGCACCGGCCTGCTCTCTCTTTTGCTCCGTCCTGCCCTTGCCTTGGCTCCGGCCTAATATCACTCTGGCTTTGGCTTGCCTTCGCTCTGCCTCCGGTCTTCTCTCGCTCTGGCTCTGGCCGGCCTACACCCTTGTTCCTGCCTGCTCTCGCTTCGGCTCCGGTCAGCCCTCGCCTTGGCTCCGGCCTGCTAACGCTCGGTCTCTGGCCTGCCCTCGCCTTGGCTCCGGCCTTCTCTCGCTCTGGCTCTGGCCTGCCCTAAACTTGGCTATGACCTACTCTCGCTCTGGCCCTGGCTCCGGCCTGCTCTAGCTCTGGCTCTGGCCTGCTCACTCTCTGGCTCTGGCCTGCCCTCACCTTGGCTCAGGCCTGCTCTCGCTCTGACTCTGGCATGACCTCGACCTGGCTCCGGCCTGCTCTGGCTCTGGCCTGCCCTCACCTTGGCCTCTGCCTGCTCTCGCCCTGGCTCGGGCCTGCCCTCGTCCTGGCTCCGGACTGCTCTCGCTCTGGCCAGCCCTCGCCTTGGCTCCGGCCTGCTCTTGCCCTGGTTCCGGCCTGCTCTCGCCCAGGCTCCGGCCTGCTCTCGTTCTAGCTCCGCACTGCCCTCGCCCTGGCTCCGGCCTGCCATCGCTCTGGCTCCGGCCTGCCCTCGCCATGGCTTCGGCCTGATCTCGAGAGCCCTGGCTCCAACCTGCTCTCACTCTGGCTCTGGCCTGCCCTAGCCCTGGCTCCGGCATACTCTCGCTCTGGCTCTGGCCTGCTCTCGCTCTGGCTCTGGCCTCGCCCTGGCTCCGGCCTGCTCTGGCTCTGGCATGCCCTTGCCTTGGCTCCGTCCTCCTCTCGTGCTGACTCTGGCCTGCTCTCGCTCTGGCCTACTCTCGCCATCGCTCCGGCCTGCTCTCGCCCTTGCTCCGGCCTGCCCTCGTCCTGGCTTCAGCCTGCTCTCGCTCTGGCTCCGGCCTACTCTCGCCCTGGCTCCGGCCTGCTCTCGTTCTGGCTCTGGCCTGCTTTTGCTCTGGCTCTGGCATGCCCTCGTCTTGGTTCCGGCCTCCTCTCGCTCTGACTCTGGCCTGCCCTTGCCTGGCTCCGGCCTGCTCTGGCTCTGGCATGCCCTTGCCTTGGCTCCGTCCTCCTCTCGCGCTGACTCTGGCCTGCTCTCGCTCTGGCCTACCCTCGCCATCGCTCCGGCCTGCTCTTGCCCTTGCTCCGGCCTGCCCTCATCCTGGCTCCGGCCTGCTCTCGCCCTGGCTCCGGCCTGCTCTCGCCCTGGCTCTGCCCTGCTCTCGCCCTGGCTCCGCCCTGCTCTCGCCCTGGCTACGGCAGGCAATAGCTATGGCTCTGGCCTGCCCTTGCCTTGGCTCCAGACTGCTCTTGCTATGGCTCTGGCCTGCCCTTGCCCTGGCTCTGGCCAGCCCTGGCCTTGGCTCCGAACTGCTCTCGCTATGGCTCCGTCCTGCCCTCGCTTTGGCTCCAGACTTCTCACGCTCTGGTACTGGCCTGTCCTTGCCTTGGCTCCGGCCTGCTCTCGCTCTGGCCTTCCCTCGTCTTGGCTCCGGCCTGCTATCACTCTGGCTCAGGCCTGCCTTCGCCCTGGCTCCGGCCTGCTCTCGCTCAGGCTCCGGCCAGCCCTCGCCCTGTCTCTGGCCTGCTCTTGCTTTGTCTCCGGACTGCCCTTGCCCTGGCTCAGGCATGCCTTCGCCTTTGATCGGGCCTGCTCTTGCTCTGGCTCTGGCCTGCTTTCGCCCTTGCTCCGGCCTGTTCTCGCTCTGGCTCCGGCCTCCTCTTGCTCTGGCTCTGGCCTGCCCTCGCCCTGGCTCCTGAATGTTCTCGTTCTGGCTCTGGCTTGGTCTCGCTCTGGCCTGCTCTGGCTCTGACCTGCTCTCGCTCTGGTTCTAGCCTGCTCTTGCTCTGGTCTGCTCTCGCTCTATCTCTGGCATGCCTTCGCCTTGGCTCCGGCCTCCTCGCGCTCTTACTCTGACCTGCCCTCGCCCTGACTCCGGTTTTTTCAGGCTCTGGCATGCCCTCACCTTGGCTCCGGCCTGCTCTAGCCCTGGCTCGGTCCTGCCCTCGTTATGGCTGCGGCCTGCTCTCGCTCTGGCCTGCCCTTGCCCTGGTTCCCGCCTGCTCTAGCTCTGGCTCTGGCCTGCCTTTGCCTTGGCTATGGACTGCTCTCGCTCTGGCACTGGCCTGCTCTAGCTCTGGCCTGCCCTCCTCCTGGCTCTGGCCTGCTCTCGCTCTGGCCGGCGCTCGCCTTGACTCCGGCCTGCTCTCGCCCTGGCTCCGGCCAGCTCTCGCTCTGGCTTTGGCCTGCCCTCGCCCTGGCTCCGGCCTTCCCTTGCTCTGGCTCCGGCCAGCCCTCGATCTAGCTCCGGCCTGCTCTCGCCATGGCTCCGGAGTAATATCACTCTGGCTCTGCCTGCCATCTCCTTGGGTCCGGCCTGCTCTCGCTCTGGCTCCGGCCTGCCCTCGCCTTGATTCCAGGCTGCTCTCGCTCTGGCTCCAGCCTTCCCTCGCCCTGGTTCCGGCCTGCTGTTGCTCTGGCTCTGGCCTGCCCTCGCCCTGGCTCCGGCCTGCTCTCGTTCTGGCTCTGGCCTGCTTTTGCTCTGGCTCTGGCATGCCCTCGCCTTGGTTCCAGCCTCCTCTCGCTCTGACTCTGGCCTGCCCTTGCCTGGCTCCGGCCTGCTCTGGCTCTGGCATGCCCTTGCCTTGGCTCCGGCCTCCTCTCGCGCTGACTCTGTCCTGCTCTGGCTCTGGCCTACCCTCGCCTTGGCTCCGGCCTGCTCTCGCCCTTGCTCCGGCGTGCCCTCGTCCTGGCTCCGGCCTGCTCTCGCCCTGGCTTCGGCCTGCTCTCGCCCTGGCTACGGCCGGCAATAGCTATGGCTCTGGCCTGCCCTTGCCTTTGCTCCAGACTGCTCTTTCCATGGCTCTAGCCTGCCCTTGTCCTGGCTCTGTCCTGCCCTGGCCTTGTCTCCGACCTGCTCTCGCTATGGCTCAGGCCTGCCCTCGTCCTGGCTCCGGCCTGCTCTCGCCCTGGCTCCGGCCTGCTCTCCTTCTGGTTCTGGACTGCTTTTGTTCTGGCTCTGGCATGCCCTCGTCTTGGTTCCGGCCTCCTCTCGCTCTGACTCTGGCCTGCCCTTGCCTGGCTCCGGCCTGCTCTGGCTCTGGCATGCCCTTGCCTTGGCTCCGTCCTCCTCTCGCGCTGACTCTGACCTGCTCTCGCTCTGGCCTACCCTCGCCATCGCTCCGGCCTGCTCTCGCCCTTGCTCCGTCCTGCCCTCGTCCTGGCTCCGGCCTGCTCTCGCCCTGGCTCTGGCCTGCTCTCGCCCTGGCTCCACCCTGCTCTTGCTCTGGCTCTGGCCTGCTCTCGCCCTGGCTACGGCCGGCAATAGCTATGGCTCTGGCATGCCCTTGCCTTGGCTCCAGACTGCTCTTGCTATGGCTCTGGCCTGCCCTTGCCCTTGCTCCGGCCTGCCCTCGCTTTGGCTCCTGACTGCTCACGCTCTGGTTCTGGGCCTGTCCTTGCCTTGGCTCCGGCCTGCTATCACTCTGGCTCAGGCCTGCCTTCGCCCTGGCTCCGGCCTGCTCTCGCTCTGGCTCCCGCCAGCCCTCGTCCTGTCTCTGGCCTGCTCTTGCTTTGTCTCCGGACTGCCCTCACCCTTGCTCAGGCATGCCTTCACCTTTGGTCCGGCCTGCTCTTGCTCTGGCTCTGGCCTGCTTTCGCCCTTGCTCTGGCCTGTTCTCGCTCTGGCTCCGGCCTCCACTCGCCTTGGCTCCGGCCTGCTCTTGCTCTGGTTCGGGCCTGCCCTGGCCCTGGCACCGGCCTGCTGTCGCTCTGGCTCTGGCCTGCCCGCCGCCTCTGTTCTGGCCTAGTCTTGCTCTGGCCTGCTCTCATTCTGGCCTGCTTTGGCTCTGACCTGCTCTCGCTCTGGCTCTGGCCTGATCTTGCTCTGATCTGCTCTTGCTCTGGTCTGTTCTCGCTCTATCTCTGGCATGCCTTCGCCTTGGCTCCGGCCTCCTCGTGCTCTGACTCTGACCTGCCCTCGCCCTGTCTCGGCCTTCTCTGGCTCTGGCATGCCCTCTACTTGGCTCCGGCCTGCTCTCGCCCTGGCTCCGGCCTGCCCTCGTCATGGCTGCGGCCTACTCTCGCTCTGGCTCTGGCCTGCCCTCGCCTTGGCTCCGGCCTGCTCTCGCCCTTACTCCGACCTGCTCTCGATCTGGCTCTGGCCTGCCCTCGCCCTGGTTCCAGCCTGCTCTAGCTCTGGCTCTGGCCTGCCTTTGCCTTGGCTATGGACTGCTCTCGCTCTGGCTCTGGCCTGGCTTTGCTCTGGCTCTGGCCTGCCCTCGCCCTGGCTCCGGCCTGCTCTGGCTCTTTCCTGCCCTCGCTCTGGCTTTGGCCTGCCCTCGCCTTGACTCCGGCCTGCTCTCGCCCTGGCTCCGGCCAGCTCTCGCTCTGGCTTTGGCCTGCCCTCGTCCTGGCTCCGGCCTTCCCTTGCTCTGGCTCCGGCCAGCCCTCGCTTTAGCTCCGGCCTGCTCTCGCTCTGCCCTGCCCTCGCCCTGGCTCCGGCATTGTCTCTCTCTGGTTACGGCTTGCCGTTGCCTTGGATCCAGCCTGCTCTCACTCTGGCCTGCATTTGCCTTGGCTCCGGCCTGCTCTCACTCTGGCTCTGGCCTGCTCTCACTCTGGCCTGTCCTCGCCTTGGCTCCTGACTGTTCTCGCTCTGGCTCTGGCCTGCCCTCACCCTGTCTCCGGCCTGCTCTCGCTCTGCCCTGCCCTCGCCCTGGCTCCGGCATTCTATCGTTCTGGTTTCGGCTTGCCGTCGCCTTGGATCCAGCCTGCCCTCGCTCTGGCTCCGGGCTGCTCTCGAATTGGCTCCGGCCTGCTCTCGCTCTGGCCTGCCTTTGCCTTGGCTCCGGCCTGCTCTCGCTCTGGCTCTGGCCAGCCTTTGCCTTGGCTTCGGCCTGCTCTCGCTCTGGCTCTGGCCTGCCTCTGCCTTGGCTCCGGCCTGCTCTCGCTCTGGCTGTTACCTGCTCTAGCTCTGGCCTGCCCTCGCCCTGGCTCCGGCGTGCTCTCTCTCTGGCTCTGGGCTGCCCTCGCCCTGGCTCCGACCTACTCTCGCTATGGCTCTGGCCTGCTCTCTCTCTGGCCTCGCCCTGTCTCAAGCCTGCTCTTGCCCTGGTTCCGGCCTGCCCTTGCTTTGGCTCCGGCCTTCTCTCGATCTGGCCTGCCCTTGCCTTGGCTCTGGACTACTCTTTCTCTGGCTCTTGCATGCCCTCTCCCTGGCTCCGGCCTGCTCTCGCTCTGGCTCTTGCCTGCTCTCGCTCTGGCGTGCCCTCGCCTTGGCTGCGGCCTTCTCTCGCTCTGAATCTGGCCTGCCCTCGCCTTGGCTCCAGCCGACTCTGGCTCTAGCTCTTGCCTGCTCTCGCCGTGGCTCCGGCCTGCTTTCACATTGGCTCTGACCTGATCTCGCTCTGGTTCTGGCCTGCCTTCGCATTGGCTCCAGCCTGCTCTCCCTCTGGTTCATGCATACATTCTCTCTGGCTCTGGCCTGCCCTTGCCTTGTCTCCGTACTGCTCTAGATTTGGCTCTGGCCTGCTCTCGCCTTTGCTCTGGCCTGCTCTCGCTCTGGCTATGGCCTGCCCTGGCTCTGCCTCTGGCCTGCCCTCACCTTGGCTCTAGCCTGCTCCCGCCTTGGCACACGCCTGCCAACGCCCTGGTTCCTACCTGATCTCGCTCTGGCTCCGGCATGCTCTCGCTCTGGCCTGCCCTCGCCTTTGCTCCGGCCTTTTCTCGCTCTGGCTCTTGCCTGCTCTCGCCCTGGCTACGTCCTGCCCTCGTTCTGGCTCCTGTCTGCTCTCGCTCTGGCTCTGGCCTGCCCTTGCCTTGGCTCCGGCTTGCTCTCGCCCTGGCTCTGGCCTGCTCTCACCCTGGCTCCAGCCTGCACTCGCCCTGGCTTCGGCGGCTCTAGCCTTGGCTCTGGCCTGCTCTTGCCTTTGCTCCAGACAGCTTTCGCTCTGGCACTGGCCTTTTCTTGCTCTGACTCTGGCCTGCCCTGGCCTTGGCTCCGACCTCCTCTCGCTCTGGCTCCGGCCTGCCCTAGCCTTGGCTCCGGCTTGCTCGCGCTCTTTCTCTGTCCTGTCCTGGCTCTGCCTCTTGCATGCCCTTTCCTTGGCAACTGACTGCTCTCGCTCTGGTTCTGGACTGCCCTTGTCTTGGCTCTGGCCTGCTCTCGCTCTGGTCTGCCCTCGCCTTGGCTCCGGCCGACTCTCGCTCTGGCTCCGGCCTGCCTTCTACCTGGCTCCGGCCTGATCTCGCACTGGCTCTGGCCTGCCCACGCCCTGGCTCCGGACTCCTCTCGCTCTGAATCTTGGATGCCCTCGCCTTGGCACCGGCCTCCTCTCGCTCTGACTCTGGCCTGCCCTTGACCTGGCTCCGGCCTGCTATCGCTCAGGCTCTGGCCTGCATTCGCCCTGGCTCAGGCCTGCTCTGGCTCTGGCATGCCCTCGCCTTGGCTCTGGCCTGCCCTGGCCTTGGCTCCGACCTGCTCTCTCTCTGGCTCCGGCCTGCCCTAGCCTTGGCACTGGCTTGCTCTCGCTCTGTCTCTGTCCTGTCCTGGCTCTGCTTCTGGACTGCACTTGCTTTGGCAACTGACTGCTCTGGCTCTGGCCTGCTCTCGCTCTGGTTCTGGCCTGCCCTTGTCTTGGCTCCGGCCTTCTCTCGCTTTGGCCTGCCCTCGCCTTGGCTCCGGCCTGCTCTCGCCCTGGCTCCGGCCTGCTATCGCTTTGGCTCCGGCCTGCCCTCGCCCTGGCTCAGGCCTAATATCAATCTGGCTCTGGCCTGCTTTCTCCTTGGCTCCGGCCTGCTCTCTCTCTGGCTCTGGCCTGCCTTCGTCCTTGCTCCGGCCAGTGATCGCTCTGGCTCCGGCCTGCCCTCACATTGGCTCCGGCCTGCTCTTGCTCTGGCTTCGGCCTGTCCTCGCCCTGGATCCGGCCTACTCTCGCTCTGGCTCCGGCCTGCCCTCGCCCTGGCTCCGGCCTGCTGTCGCTCAGGGTCTGGCCTGCCCTCAACCTGGCTCTAGCCTGCTTTCGCTCAGGCTCTGGCCTGCCCTCGCCTTGGCTCCGGCCTGCTATCGCTCTGCCCCTTGCCTGCCTTCGCCTTGGCACCGGCCTGCTCTCTCTTTTGCTCCGTCCTGCCCTCGCCCTGGCTCCGGCCTAATATCACTCTGGCTTTGGCTTGCCTTCGCTCTGCCTCCGGTCTTCTCTCGCTCTGGCTCTGGCCGGCCTACACCCTTGTTCCTGCCTGCTCTCGCTTCGGCTCCGGTCAGCCCTCGCCTTGGCTCCGGCCTGCTAACGCTCGGTCTCTGGCCTGCCCTCGCCTTGGCTCCGGCCTTCTCTCGCTCTGGCTCTGGCCTGCCCTAAACTTGGCTATGACCTACTCTCGCTCTGGCCCTGGCTCCGGCCTGCTCTAGCTCTGGCTCTGGCCTGCTCACTCTCTGGCTCTGGCCTGCCCTCACCTTGGCTCAGGCCTGCTCTCGCTCTGACTCTGGCATGACCTCGACCTGGCTCCGGCCTGCTCTGGCTCTGGCCTGCCCTCACCTTGGCCTCTGCCTGCTCTCGCCCTGGCTCGGGCCTGCCCTCGTCCTGGCTCCGGACTGCTCTCGCTCTGGCCAGCCCTCGCCTTGGCTCCGGCCTGCTCTTGCCCTGGTTCCGGCCTGCTCTCGCCCAGGCTCCGGCCTGCTCTCGTTCTAGCTCCGCACTGCCCTCGCCCTGGCTCCGGCCTGCCATCGCTCTGGCTCCGGCCTGCCCTCGCCATGGCTTCGGCCTGATGTCGAGAGCCCTGGCTCCAACCTGCTCTCACTGTGGCTCTGGCCTGCCCTAGCCCTGGCTCCGGCATACTCTCGCTCTGGCTCTGGCCTGCTCTCGCTTTGGCTCTGGCCTCGCCCTGGCTCCGGCCTGCTCTCGCTCTAGTTCCTGCCTGCCCTTGCCTTGGTTCTGGCTTTCTCTATCTCTGGCTCTGCTTGCCTTGGCATTGGCCTACTCTCGCTCTGGCTCTGGCCTGCCTTCGCCCTGGCTTCGGGCTGCTCTCGCTCTGGATCTGGCCTGCTCTCGCTCTGGCCAGCCCTCGCCTTGGCTCCTGCCTGCTCTACCTTTGACTCTGGCCTGCCCTCGCCCTGGCTCCGGCATGCTCTGGCTCTGGCCTGCCCTCGCCTAGGTTCCAGTCAGCTTTCGCTCTGGCTCTGTCCTGCCCTCCCCCTGGCTCCGGCTTGCTCTCTCTCTGGCTCTGGCCTTCCCTCGCCTTGGCTCCGGCCTGTCTCACTCTGGCCTGCCCTCGCCTTGGCTACGGCCTGCTATCGCTCTGGCTATGGCCTGCCTCCGCCTTGACACTGACCTGCTCTCGTTTACGCTCCGTCCTGCCCTCTCCCTGGCTCCGGCCTAATATCACTCTGGCACTTGCCTGACTTGCCCTTGCTACGGCCTGCTATCACTCTGCCTCCGGCCTGCCCTCGCCTTGGCTCCGGCCTGCTCTCACTCTGGCTCTGGCATGCCCTCGCCTTGGCTCCGGTCTGCTCTCGCTCTGGCCTGCCCTCGCCTTGGTTCCGGCCTGCTCTCACTTTGACCTGCCCTTGCCTTGGCTCCAGCCTGCTATCGCTCTGGATCTGGCCTGCCCACGCCCTGGCTCTGGCCTGCTCTCGCTCTGGCTCTGGCTTGCCCTTGCCTTGGCTCCGGCCTGCTCTCGCTCTGGCACCGTCCTGTCCTCGCCTTGGCTCCGGCCTACTCTTGCTCTGGCTCTGGCCTGCCCTTGCCTTGGTTACGGCCTGCTCTGACTCTGGTTCAGGCCTACACTCTCCCTGGATCTGGCCTGCCCTCGCCTTGGCACCGGCTTGCTCTGTCTCTTGCCTGCCCTCTCCTTGGCTCCGACCTGCTCTCGCTCTGGCTCTGGTCTGTCCTCCCATTGGCTCCGGCCTGCTCTTGCCCAGGCTCCGGCCTGCTCTCGTACTGTCTCCGGCCTGCTCTCCCTCTGGCTCTGGCCTTCCCTCTCTCGCCTTGTCTCCAGCGTGCTCTTGCTCCGGCTCCGGCCTGCTCTCGCTCTGGCCTGCCCTTGCCTTGGCTCCGGCCTGCTATAGCTCTGGCTTTCGCCTTCCTTCGCATTGGCTCCGGCCTGCTCTCGCTTTAGCTCCGGCCAGCCCTCGCCCTGGCTCCAGCCTAATATCACTCTGGCTCTGGCTTGCCTTCGCCTTTGCTACGTCCTGCTTTCGCTCTTGCTCTGGCCTGCCTTCGTTCTTGCTCCGGCCTGCTCTCGCTCTGGCTCAGGACTGCCCTCGCCTTGGCTCCGGCCTGCTCTCGCTCTGGCCTTCCCTCGCCTTGGCTCCGGTCTGCTCTCTCTCTGTCCTGCCCTCGCCTTGGCTCCGGCCTGCCCTCGCCCTAGTTCCGGCCTGCTCTTGCACTGCCTCTGGCCTTCCCTCGCCTTGCCTCCGGCCTGCTCTTGCTCTTGCTCTGGCCTTCCTTCGTTCTTGCTCCGGCCTGCTCTTGCTCTGGCTCCGGCCTGCCCTCGCCTTAGATCCGGCCTGCTCTCGCTCTGGCTTGCCCTCGCCTTTTTCTCCGGCCTTCTCTCTCTCTGTCCTGCCCTCGTCTTGGCTCAGGCCTGCTATCGCTCTGGCTCTGGCCAGCCCACGCCCTTGCTCTGGCCTGCTCTCGCTCTGGCTCTGGACTGCCCTCGCCTTGGCACAAGCCAGATATCGCTCTGGCTCCTGCCTGCCCTCGCCCTAGCTCCGGCCTGCTGTCGCTCTGGCTCTGGACTGCCCTAGCCCTGGCTCTGGCCTGCTCTCGCTCTGGCTCTGCCCTGCCCTCGCTTTGTCTCTGGTATGACCTCGCCTTGGCTCCAGCCTGCCCTCACCCTGGCTCCGGCCTGATCTCACTCAGGCCTAATATCAATCTTGCTCTGGTCTGCTTTCGGCTTGGCTCCGGCCTGCTCTCGCTCTGTCTTTGGCCTGCCTTCGTCCTTACTCCTGCCAGTTATCGTTCTGGCTCCGGCCTGCCCTCGACTTCGCTCCGGCCGGCTCTTGCTCTGGCTCTGGCCTGCCCTCGCCCTGGCTCTGTCCTGCTGTCGCTCAGGTTCTGGCCTGCCCTCACCCTGGCTCTAGCCTGCTTTCGCTCTGGCTCTGGCCTGCCCTCGCCTTGGATCCGGCCTGCTCTCGCTCTGGCTCTGGCCTGCCCTCGCCTTGGCTCCGGCCTGCTCTCGCTCTGGCCTGCCCTCGCCTTTTTCTCCGGCCTGCTCTCTCTCTGTCCTGCCCTCGTCTTGGCTCAGGCCTGCTATCGCTCTGGCTCTGGCCAGCCCACGCCCTTGCTCTGGCCTGCTATCGCTCTGGCTGTGGACTGCCCTCGCCTTGGCACAAGCCAGATATCGCTCTGGCTCCTGCCTGCCCTCGCCCTAGCTCCGGCCTGCTCTTGCTCTGCCTCTGACCCTCCATCGTCTTGCCTCCGGCCTGCTCTCGCTCTGGCCTGCCCTTGCCTTCCTACGGCCTCCTCTTTCTCTGGCTCTGTCGTGCCCTCGCCCTGGCTCTGGCCTGCTCTCGCTCTGGTTCTAGCCTGCTCTTGCCTGGTCTCCGGCCTACTCTCGCCTTGGCTTCTGCCTGCTCTCGAGAGCCCTGGCTCCAACCTGCTCTCGCTCTGGCTCTGGCCTGCCCTCGCCTTGGCTCCGGCCTTCTTTCACTCTGGATCTGACCTGCCCTAGCCTTGGCTCTGACCTACTCTCCACTCTGGCTCTTGCCTGCCCTTGCACAGGCTCCGGCCTGCTCTGTCTCTTGCTCTGGCCTGCTCTCGCTCTTGATCTGTCCTGCCCTCGCCTTGGCTCAGGCCTGCTCTCGCTCTGACTGTGGCCTGCCCTCTCCCTGGCTCTGGCCTGCTCAGGCAATGGACTGCCCTCGCCTTGGACTCGGCCTGCGCTCGTCCTGGCTCTGCCCTGCCCTTGTCCTAGCTCCGGCCTGCCCTATATTTGGGTTCGGCCTGCTCTCGCCCTGGCTCTGGCCTGCTCTTGCTCTGGCTTCGGCCTCTCCTCGACCTGGCTCCGGCCTGCCCTTGCTCTGGCTCCAGCCAGCCCTCGCCTTTGCTCCGGCCAGCTTTCGCTCTGGCTCTGGCCTGCCCTCTCCTTGGCTCCGGCCTGCCCTCGCTCTGGTTCCGGCCTGCCCTCGCCCTGGCTCCGGCCTGCTCTCGCTTTGGCTCCGGATTGCTCTCGCTTTGGCTCTGTATTGCCCTCGCCCTGGCTCCGGCCTTCTATCGCTCTGGTTTCGGCCTGCTCTCGCTATGGCTCCGGCCTGCCCTCACTATGGCTTGTCTTTGCCTTGCCTATGGCCTGCTCTCGCTCTGGCTCTGGCCTGCCTTTGCCTTGGCTCTGGCCTGCTCTCCCTCTGGCTCTGGCCTGCTCTCGCTCTGGTTCTGGTCTGCCTTCGCCTTGGCTCTGGCCTCCTCTCGCTCTGGCTCTGGCCTGCTCTCGTTCTGGTTCTGGCCTGCTCTTGCCTTGGCTACGGCCTGCTTTCGCTCTGGCCTGCCCTCGCCATAGCTCCGGCCCGCTATTGCTTAGGCTAAGGCCTGCCTTCGCCTTGGCTCCTGCCTGCTCTAGCTCTGGATCTGGCCTACCCTCACCCTGGCTCCGGCCCGCTCTCTCTTTGGCTCCGGCCTGCCCTCTCCCTGGCTCCGGCCTAATATCACTCTGGCTCTGGCCTGCCTTCTCCTTGGGTCCGGTCTGCTCTTGCTCTGGCTCTGGCCTGCCTTTGCCTTGGCTCCGGCCTTCTCTCGCTCTGGATCTGGCCTGCCCTAGCCTTGGCTCTGACCTACTCTCACTCTGGCTCTGGCCTGCCCTGGCCCAGGCTCCGGCCTGCTCTGTCTCTGGCTCTGGCCTGCTCTCGCTATGGCTCTGTCCTGCCCTTGCCTTGGCTCCGGCCTGCTCTCGCTCTGACTGTGGCCTACCCTCGCCCTGGCTCTGGCCTGCTCTGGCAGTGGCCTGCCCTCGCCTTGGCCTGATCTCGCCCTGGCTCCGGCCTGCCCTCGTCCTGGCTCCGGCCTGCTCTCGCTCTGGCTCTGGCCTGCCCTCGCCTTGGCTCCAGCCTGCTCTCACCCTGGCTCCGGCCTGCTCTCGCTCTGGCTCCGGTCGGCCCTCGACCTGGCTCCGGCCTGCTCTCGCTCTAGCTCTGGACTGCCCTCGCCCTTGCTCCGGCCTGCCATCGCTCTGGCTCCGGCCTGCCCTCGCCTTCGGCCTGCTCTTGAGAGCCCTGGCTCCGACCTGCTCTCAGTCTGGCTCTTGCCTGCTCTCGCTCTGATTCTGGCCTTGCCCTGGCTCCGGCCTGCTCTCGCCCTGGTTCCAGCCTGCCCTTGCCTTGGCTCTGGCTTTCTCTCTCTCTGGCTCTGCTTGCCTCGTCTTTGGCCTACTCTCGCTCTGGCTCTGGCCTGCCCTTGCCCTTGCTCTGTCTGCTCTCGCTCTGGCTCTGGCCTGCTCTCGCTCTGGCTCTGGCCAGCCCTCGTCTTGGCTCCTGCCTGCTCTCCCTTTGACTCTGGCATGCCCTAGCCCTGTCTCCGGCATGCCCTGGCTCTGGCCTACCCTCGCCTAGGCTCCAGTCTGCTTTCGCTCTGGCTCTGTCCTGCCCTCACTCTGGCTCCGGCCTAATATCACTCAGGCTCTGGCCTGCCCTCGCCTTGGCTCCGGCCTGTCTCGCTCTGGATCTGGCCTGCCCTATCCTTGGCTCTGACCTACTCTCACTCTGGCTCTGGCCTGCCCTCGCACAGGCTCCGGCCTTCACTTTCTCTGGCTCTGGCCTGCTCTCGCTATGGCTCTGTCCTGCCCTCGCCTTTGCTCCGGCCTGCTCTCGCCCTGGCTCCGGCCTGCTCTGGCACTGGCCTGCCCTCGCCTTGGCATTGGCCTTCGCTCGCCTGGCTCCGCACTGCCCTTGTCCTGGCTTCGGCCTGCTCTCGCTCTGGCTCTGGCCTGCCCTCGCCTTGGGTCCGGACTGCTCTCGATCTGGCTCTGGCCTGCTCTCGCTCAGGCATCGGCCTCCCCTCGACCTGGCTCCGGCCTGCCCTTGCTCTGGCTCCGGCCAGCCCTCGCCTTTGCTCCGGCCAGCTTTCGCTCTGGCTCTGGCCTGCCCTCTCCTTGGCTCCGGCCTGCCCTCGCTCTGGTTCCGGCCTGCCCTCGCCCTGGCTCCGGCCTGCTCTCGCTTTGGCTCCGGATTGCTCTCGCTTTGGCTCTGTATTGCCCTCGCCCTGGCTCCGGCCTTCTATCGCTCTGGTTTCGGCCTGCTCTCGCTATGGCTCCGGCCTGCCCTCACTATGGCTTGTCTTTGCCTTGCCTATGGCCTGCTCTCGCTCTGGCTCTGGCCTGCCTTTGCCTTGGCTCTGGCCTGCTCTCCCTCTGGCTCTGGCCTGCTCTCGCTCTGGTTCTGGTCTGCCTTCGCCTTGGCTCTGGCCTCCTCTCGCTCTGGCTCTGGCCTGCTCTCGTTCTGGTTCTGGCCTGCTCTTGCCTTGGCTACGGCCTGCTTTCGCTCTGGCCTGCCCTCGCCATAGCTCCGGCCCGCTATTGCTTAGGCTAAGGCCTGCCTTCGCCTTGGCTCCTGCCTGCTCTAGCTCTGGATCTGGCCTACCCTCACCCTGGCTCCGGCCTGCTCTCTCTTTGGCTCCGGCCTGCCCTCTCCCTGGCTCCGGCCTAATATCACTCTGGCTCTGGCCTGCCTTCTCCTTGGGTCCGGTCTGCTCTTGCTCTGGCTCTGGCCTGCCTTTGCCTTGGCTCCGGCCTTCTCTCGCTCTGGATCTGGCCTGCACTAGCCTTGGCTCTGACCTACTCTCACTCTGGCTCTGGCCTGCCCTGGCCCAGGCTCAGGCCTGCTCTGTCTCTGGCTCTGGCCTGCTCTCGCTATGGCTCTGTCCTGCCCTTGCCTTGGCTCCGGCCTGCTCTCGCTCTGACTGTGGCCTACCCTCGCCCTGGCTCTGGCCTGCTCTGGCAGTGGCCTGCCCTCGCCTTGGCCTGATCTCGCCCTGGCTCCGGCCTGCCCTCGTCCTGGCTCCGGCCTGCTCTCGCTCTGGCTCTGGCCTGCCCTCGCCTTGGCTCCAGCCTGCTCTCGCCCTGGCTCCGGCCTGCTCTCGCTCTGGCTCCGGTCGGCCCTCGACCTGGCTCCGGCCTGCTCTCGCTCTAGCTTTGGACTGCCCTCGCCCTTGCTCCGGCCTGCCATCGCTCTGGCTCCGGCCTGCCCTCGCCTTCGGCCTGCTCTTGAGAGCCCTGGCTCCGACCTGCTCTCAGTCTGGCTCTTGCCTGCTCTCGCTCTGGTTCTGGCCTTGCCCTGGCTCCGGCCTGCTCTCGCCCTGGTTCCAGCCTGCCCTTGCCTTGGCTCTGGCTTTCTCTCTCTCTGGCTCTGCTTGCCTCGTCTTTGGCCTACTCTCGCTCTGGCTCTGGCCTGCCCTTGCCCTTGCTCTGTCTGCTCTCGCTCTGGCTCTGGCCTGCTCTCGCTCTGGCTCTGGCCAGCCCTCGTCTTGGCTCCTGCCTGCTCTCCCTTTGACTCTGGCATGCCCTAGCCCTGTCTCCGGCATGCCCTGGCTCTGGCCTACCCTCGCCTAGGCTCCAGTCTGCTTTCGCTCTGGCTCTGTCCTGCCCTCACTCTGGCTCCGGCCTAATATCACTCAGGCTCTGGCCTGCCCTCGCCTTGGCTCCGGCCTGTCTCGCTCTGGATCTGGCCTGCCCTATCCTTGGCTCTGACCTACTCTCACTCTGGCTCTGGCCTGCCCTCGCACAGGCTCCGGCCTTCACTTTCTCTGGCTCTGGCCTGCTCTCGCTATGGCTCTGTCCTGCCCTCGCCTTTGCTCCGGCCTGCTCTCGCCCTGGCTCCGGCCTGCTCTGGCACTGGCCTGCCCTCGCCTTGGCATTGGCCTTCGCTCGCCTGGCTCCGCACTGCCCTTGTCCTGGCTTCGGCCTGCTCTCGCTCTGGCTCTGGCCTGCCCTCGCCTTGGGTCCGGACTGCTCTCGATCTGGCTCTGGCCTGCTCTCGCTCAGGCATCGGCCTCCCCTCGACCTGGCTCCGGCCTGCCCTTGCTCTGGCTCCGGCCAGCCCTCGCCTTTGCTCCGGCCAGCTTTCGCTCTGGCTCTGGCCTGCCCTCTCCTTGGCTCCGGCCTGCCCTCGCTCTGGTTCCGGCCTGCCCTCGCCCTGGCTCCGGCCTGCTCTCGCTTTGGCTCCGGATTGCTCTCGCTTTGGCTCTGTATTGCCCTCGCCCTGGCTCCGGCCTTCTATCGCTCTGGTTTCGGCCTGCTCTCGCTATGGCTCCGGCCTGCCCTCACTATGGCTTGTCTTTGCCTTGCCTATGGCCTGCTCTCGCTCTGGCTCTGGCCTGCCTTTGCCTTGGCTCTGGCCTGCTCTCCCTCTGGCTCTGGCCTGCTCTCGCTCTGGTTCTGGTCTGCCTTCGCCTTGGCTCTGGCCTCCTCTCGCTCTGGCTCTGGCCTGCTCTCGTTCTGGTTCTGGCCTGCTCTTGCCTTGGCTACGGCCTGCTTTCGCTCTGGCCTGCCCTCGCCATAGCTCCGGCCCGCTATTGCTTAGGCTAAGGCCTGCCTTCGCCTTGGCTCCTGCCTGCTCTAGCTCTGGATCTGGCCTACCCTCACCCTGGCTCCGGCCTGCTCTCTCTTTGGCTCCGGCCTGCCCTCTCCCTGGCTCCGGCCTAATATCACTCTGGCTCTGGCCTGCCTTCTCCTTGGGTCCGGTCTGCTCTTGCTCTGGCTCTGGCCTGCCTTTGCCTTGGCTCCGGCCTTCTCTCGCTCTGGATCTGGCCTGCACTAGCCTTGGCTCTGACCTACTCTCACTCTGGCTCTGGCCTGCCCTGGCCCAGGCTCAGGCCTGCTCTGTCTCTGGCTCTGGCCTGCTCTCGCTATGGCTCTGTCCTGCCCTTGCCTTGGCTCCGGCCTGCTCTCGCTCTGACTGTGGCCTACCCTCGCCCTGGCTCTGGCCTGCTCTGGCAGTGGCCTGCCCTCGCCTTGGCCTGATCTCGCCCTGGCTCCGGCCTGCCCTCGTCCTGGCTCCGGCCTGCTCTCGCTCTGGCTCTGGCCTGCCCTCGCCTTGGCTCCAGCCTGCTCTCGCCCTGGCTCCGGCCTGCTCTCGCTCTGGCTCCGGTCGGCCCTCGACCTGGCTCCGGCCTGCTCTCGCTCTAGCTTTGGACTGCCCTCGCCCTTGCTCCGGCCTGCCATCGCTCTGGCTCCGGCCTGCCCTCGCCTTCGGCCTGCTCTTGAGAGCCCTGGCTCCGACCTGCTCTCAGTCTGGCTCTTGCCTGCTCTCGCTCTGGTTCTGGCCTTGCCCTGGCTCCGGCCTGCTCTCGCCCTGGTTCCAGCCTGCCCTTGCCTTGGCTCTGGCTTTCTCTCTCTCTGGCTCTGCTTGCCTCGTCTTTGGCCTACTCTCGCTCTGGCTCTGGCCTGCCCTTGCCCTTGCTCTGTCTGCTCTCGCTCTGGCTCTGGCCTGCTCTCGCTCTGGCTCTGGCCAGCCCTCGTCTTGGCTCCTGCCTGCTCTCCCTTTGACTCTGGCATGCCCTAGCCCTGTCTCCGGCATGCCCTGGCTCTGGCCTACCCTCGCCTAGGCTCCAGTCTGCTTTCGCTCTGGCTCTGTCCTGCCCTCACTCTGGCTCCGGCCTAATATCACTCAGGCTCTGGCCTGCCCTCGCCTTGGCTCCGGCCTGTCTCGCTCTGGATCTGGCCTGCCCTAGCCTTGGCTCTGACCTACTCTCACTCTGGCTCTGGCCTGCCCTCGCACAGGCTCCGGCCTTCACTTTCTCTGGGTCTGGCCTGCTCTCGCTATGGCTCTGTCCTGCCCTCGCCTTTGCTCCGGCCTGCTCTCGCCCTGGCTCCGGCCTGCTCTGGCACTGGCCTGCCCTCACCTTGGCATTGGCCTTCGCTCGCCTGGCTCCGCACTGCCCTTGTCCTGGCTTCGGCCTGCTCTCGCTCTGGCTCTGGCCTGCCCTCGCCTTGGGTCCGGCCTGCTCTCGATCTGGCTCTGGCCTGCTCTCGCTCAGGCATCGGCCTCCCCTCGCCCTGGCTCCGGCCTGCCCTCGCTCTGGCTCTGGCCTGCCCTCGCCTTGGTTCAGGCCTGCTCACGCTCTGGCTCTGGCCTGCCCTCACCTTGGCTCCGGCCTAATCTCGCCCTGGCTCCGGCCTGCTATCGCTTTGGCTCCAACCTGCCCTCACCCTGACTCCGGCCTGCTGTCGCTGTGGCTCTGGACTGCCCTTGCCCTGGCTCTGGCCTGCTCTCGCTCTGGCTCTGCCCTGCCCTCGCTTTGGCTCTGGCATGACCTCGCCTTGGCTCCAGCCTGCCTTCATCCTGGCTCCGGCCTGATCTCGCTTTGGCTCCGGCCTGCCCTCGCCCTCGCTCAGATCTAATATCAATCTTGCTCTGGTCTGCTTTCGGCTTGGCTCCGGCCTGCTCACGCTCTGTCTTTTGCCTGCCTTGGTCCTTGCTCCGGCCAGTTATCGCTCTGGCTCCGGCCTGCCCTCGACTTTGCTCCGGCCGGCTCTTGCTGTGGCCTGCCCTCGCCCTGGCTCCGTCCTGCTGTCGCTCAGGCTCTGGCCTGCCCTCACCCTGGCTCTAGCCTGCTTTCGCTCTGGCTCTGGCCTGCCCTCGCCTTGGCACCGGCTTACTCTCGCTCTGGCCTGCCCTCGCCTAGGCTCCGGCCTGCTATCGCTCTGACTCTGGCCTGCCTTCGCCTTGGCACCGGCCTGCTCTCGCTTTTACTCCGTCCTGCCCTCGCCCTGGCTCCGGCCTAATATCACTCTGGCTCTGGCCTGCCTTCGCTCTGCCTCCGGCCTGCTCTCGCTCTGGATCTGGCCTGCCTACATCCTTACTCCTGCCTGCTCTCGCTCTGGCTCCGGTCTGCCCTCGCTTTGGTTCTGGCCTGCGCTCGCCCTGGCTCCTGCCTACTCTCGCTCTGGCTCCGGTCTACTCTCACTCTGGCTGCGGCCTCCTCTCGCTCTGGCTCCGGCCTGCTCTCACTCTGAATCTGGCTTACCCTTGCCTTTGCTCCGGCCTGCTCACGCTCGGGCTCTGGCCTGCCCTCGCCTTGGCTCCGGCCTTCTCTCGCTCTGGATTTGGCCTGCCCTAAACTTGGCTATGACCTACTCTCGCTCTGGCCCTGGCTCCGGCCTGCTCTAGCTCTGGCTCAGGCCTGCTCTCTCTCTGGCTCTGGCCTGCCCTCGCCTTGGCTCAGGTCTGCTCTCGCTCTGACTCTGGCATGCTCTCGCCCTGGCTCCGGCCTTCTCTGGCTCTGGCCTGCCCTCGCCTTGGCCTGATCTCGCCCTGGCTCCGGCTCGCTCTCGCTCTGACCTGCCCTCGCCTTGGCTCCGGCCTGCTCTCGCCATGGCTCCGGCCTGCTCTCGCTCTAGCTTCGGCCGGCCCTCGACCTGGCTCCGGCCTGCTCTTGCCCTGGCTCCGGCCTGCTCTCGTTCAAGCTCCGGACTGCCCTCGCCCTGGCTCCGGCCTGCCATCGCTCTGGCTCCGGCCTGCCCTCGCCTTGGCTTCAGCCTGTTCTCGAGAGCCCTGGTGACGACCTGCTCTCGCTCTGGCTCTGGCCTGCCCTCGCCCTGGCTCCGGCATACCCTCGGTCTGGCTCTTGCCTGCTCTCGCTCTGGCTCTGGCCTCGCCTTGACTCCGGCCTGCTTTCGCCCTGGTTCTAGCCTGCCCTTGCCTTGGCTCTGGCTTTCTCTCTCTCTCTGGCTCTGCTTGCCTTGGCTTTGGCCTACTCTCGCTCTGGCTCTGGCCTGCCCTCGCACTGGCTCCGGGCTGCTCTCGATCTGGCTCTGGCCTGCTCTCGCTCTGGCTCTGGCCTGCCCTCGCCTTGGTTCAGGCCTGCTCACGCTCTGGCTTTGGTCTGCCCTCGCTCTGGCTCCGGCGTACTCTCGCCCTGGCTCCAGCCTGCTATCGCTTTGGCACCGGCCTGCCCTCACCCTGGATCCGGCCTGCTGTCGCTCTGGCTCTGGCCTGCCCTCGCCCTGGCTCTGACCTGCTCTCGCTCTGGCTCTGCCCTGCCCTCGCCTTGGCTCTGGCCAGCTCTCGCGCTGGCTCTGGCATGACCTCGCCTTGGCTCCAGCCTGCCCTCACCCTGGCTCCGGCCTGCTCTCGCTTTGGCTCCGGCCTGCTCTTGCTTTTGCTCCGGCCTGCCCTCGCCCTCGCTCAGGCCTAATATCAATCTTGCTCTGGTCTGCTTTCGGCTTGGCTCCGGCCTGCTCTCGCTCTGTCTTTGGAATGCCTTCGTCCTTGCTCCGGCCAGTTATCGCTCTGGCTCCGGCCTGCCCTCGACTTTGCTCCGCCCGGCTCTTGCTCTGGCTCCGGCCTGCCCTCGCCCTGGCTCCATCCTGCTGTCGCTCAGGCTCTGGCCTGCCGTCACCCTGGCTCTAGCCTGCTTTCGCTCTGGCTCTGGCCTGCCCTCGCCTTGGCACCGGCTTGCTCTCGCTCTGGCCTGCCCTCGCCTTGGCTCCAGCCTGCTATCGCTCTGCCTCTGGCCTGCCTTCGCCTTGGCACCGGCCTGCTCTCGCTTTTGCTCCGTCCTGCCCTCGCCCTGGCTCCGGCCTAAAATCACTCTGGCTCTAGCCTGCCTTCGCTCTGCCTCCGGCCTGCTCTCGCTCTGGAACTGGCCTGCCTACTCCCTTGCTCCTGCCTGCTCTCGCTCTGGCTCCGGTCTGCCCTCGCTTTGGTTCTGGCCTGCGCTCGCCCTGGCTCCTGCCTACTCTCGCTCTGGCTCCGGTCTCCTCTCGCTCTGGCTGCGGCCTGCTCTCACTCTGAATCTGGCATACCCTTGCCTTTGCTCCGGCCTGCTCACGCTCGGGCTCTGACCTGCCCTCGCCTTGGCTCCGGCCTTCTCTCGATCTGGCTCTGGCCTGCCCTAAACTTGGCTATGACCTACTCTCGCTCTGGCCCTGGCTCCGGCCTGCTCTAGCTCTGGCTCAGGCCTGCTCTCCCTCTGGCTCTGGTCTGCCCTCGCCTTGGCTCAGGCCTGCTCTCGCTCTGACTCTGGCATGCCCTCGCCCTGGCTCCGGCCTTCTCTGGCTCTGGCCTGCCCTCGCCTTGGCCTGATCTCGCCCTGGCTCCGGCCTGCCCTCGTCCTGGCTCCGGCTCGCTCTCGCTCTGGATCTGGCCTGCCCTCGCCTTGGTTCCGGCCTGCTCTCGCCCTGGCTCCGGCCTGCTCTCGCTTTGGCTCCGGCCTGCCCTCGCCCTGGCTCAGGCCTAATATCAATCTGGCTCTGGCCTGCTTTCGCCTTGGCTCCGGCCTGCTCTCTCTCTGGCTCTGGCCTGCCTTCGTCCTTGCTCCGGCCAGTTATCGCTCTGGCTCCGGCCTGCCCTCGCTCTGGCTCCGGCCTGCCCTCGCTCTGGCTCTGGCCTGCCCTCACCCTGGCTCCGGCCTGCTTTTGCTCAGGCTGTGGCCTGCCCTCACCCTCGCGATAGCCTGCTTTCGATCTCACTCTGGCCTGTCCTCGCCTTGGCTCCGACCTGCTATCGCTCTGCCTCTGGCCTGCCTTCGCCTTAGCACCGGCCTGCTCTCGCTTTTGCTCCGTCCTGCCCTCGCCCTGGCTCCGGCCTAATATCACTCTGGCTCTGGCCTGCCTTCGCTCTGCCTCCGGCCTGCTCTCGCTCTGGCTCTGGCCTGCCTACACCCTTGCTCCTGCCTGCTCTCGCTCTAGCTCCGGTCTGTCCTCGCCTTGGCTCCGGACTGCGCTCGCCCTGGTTCCTGCCTGCTCTCGCTCTGGCTCCGGTCTCCTCTCGCTCTGGCTCCGGCCTGCTCTCACTCTGAATCTGGCATGCCCTTGCCTTGGTTCCGGCCTGCTCACGCTGGGGCTCTTGCCTGCCCTCGCCTTGGCTCCGGTCTTCTCTCGCTCTGGCCTGCCCTAAACTTGGCTATGACCTACTCTCGCTCTGGCCCTGGCTCCGGCCTGCTCTAGCTCTGGCTCTGACCTGCTCTCACTCTGGCCTGCCCTTGCCTTGGATATGGCCTGCTATAGCTCTGGCTAAGGCCTGCCTTCGCCTTGGCTCCGGCCTGCTCTCGCTTTAGCTCCGATCTGCCCTCGCCCTGGCTCCGGCCTAATATCACTCTGTCTCTGGCTTGCTTCGCCTTCGCTCCGGCCTCCTTTCACTCTTGCTCTGGCCTGCCTTCGTTCTTGCTCCGGCCTGCTCTTGCTCTGGCTCCGGCCTGCCCTCGCCTTGGCTCTGGCCAGCTTTCGCTCTGGCTCTGGCCTGCCCTCACCTTAGCTCCGGCCTGCCCTAGCTCTTTCTCCAGCCTGCCCTCGCCCTGGCTCCGGCCTGCTCTCACTTTGGCTCCGGACTGCTCTCGCTTTGGCTCCGTAATGCCCTCGCCCTGGCTCCGGCCTTCTATCTCTCTGGTTTCGGCCTGCTCTCGCTATGGCTCCGGCCTGCCCTCACTATGGCCTGTCTTTGCCTTGCCTATGGCCTGCTCTTGCTCTGGCTCTGGCCTGCCTTTGCCTTGGCTCCGGCCTGCTCTCCCTCTGGCTCTGGCCTGCTCTCGCTTGGGTTCTGGTCTGCCTTCGCCTTGGCTCTGGCCTCCTCTCGCTCTAGCTCTGGCCTGCTCTCGCTCTGGTTCTTGCCTGCTCTTGCCTTGGCTACGGCCTGCTTTCTCTCTGGCCTGCCCTCGCCTTTGCTCCAGCCCGCTATCGCTTAGGCTAAGGCCTGCATTCACCATGGCTCCTGCCTGCTCTAGCTCTGGCTCCGGCCTACCCTCGCCCTGGCTCCGGCCTGCTCTCTCTTTGGCTCCGGCGTAATATCACTCTGCCTCTGGCCTGCCTTCTCCTTGGGTCCTGTCTGCTCTCGCTCTGGCTCTGGCCTGCCTTCGCCCTTGCTCCGGCCTGTTCTCGTTCTGGCTCTGGCCTACCCTCGCCTTGGCTGCTGCCTTCTCTTGTTCTGGCTCCAGCCTGCCCTCGCCATGGCACCGGTCTGATGTCGATCTTGCTCTGGCCTGCCTTAAATCTGGCTCTGGCCTGCTCTCGCTCTTGCTTTGGCCTGCCCTCGTCTTAGTTCAGGCCTGCTCACGCTCTGGCTCTGGCCTGCCCTCGCCTTGGCTCCGGCCTGCCCTCACCTCGGCTCCGGCCTGCTGTCGCTCTGGCTCTGGCATGCCCTCGCCTTGGCTCTGGCCTGCTCTCGGTCTGGCTCTGGCATGACCTCGCCTTGAATCCAGACTGCCCTCACCGTGGCTCCGGCCTGCTATCGCTTTGGCTCCGGCCTGCCCTCACCCTGGTTATGGCCTGCTCTCTCTCTGGCACCGCCCTGCCCTCGCCTTGGCTCTGGCCTGCTCTCGCGCTGGCTCTGGCATGACCTCGCCTTGGCTCCAGAATGTCCTCACCCTGCCTCCGGCCTGCTCACGCTTTGGCTCCGGCCTGCCCTCGCCCTGGCACAGGCCTAATATCAATCTGGCTCTGGCCTGCTTTCGCCTTGGCTCCGGCCTGCTCTCTCTCTGGCTCTGGCCTGCCTTCGTCCTTGCTCCGGCCAGTTATCGCTCTGGCTCCGGCCTGCCCTCGCTCTGGCTCCAGCCTGCCCTCACCCTGGCTCCGGCCTGCTTTCGCTCTCGCTCTGGCCTGCCCTAAACTTGGCTATGACCTACTCTCGTTCTGGCCCTGGCTACGGCCTGCTCTAGCTCTGGCTCTGGCCTGCTCTCGCTCTGGCCTGCCCTTGCCTTGGCTATGACCTGCTATAGCTCTGGCTCCGGCCTGCTCTCGCTTCAGCTCCGGCCTGCCCTCGCCCTGGCCTAATATCACTCTGGCTCTGGCTTGCCTTCGCCTTGGCTCTGGCCTGCTTTCATTCTTGCTCTGACCTGCCTTCGTTCATGCTCCGGCCTGCTCTTGCTCTGGCTCCGGCCTGCCCTCGCCTTAGCTCCGGCCTGCTCTCGCTCTGGCTCTGGCCTGCCCTCGCCTTGGATAAAGCCTGCTCTCGCTCTGGCCTGCCCTCGCCTTGGCTCCGGCCTGCTCTGGCTATGGCCTGCCTCGCCTTGGCCTCGGCCTGCTCTCGCCCTGGCTCTGGCCTGCTCTCGTCTTGGTTCCTGCCTGCTCTCGCTCTGGCTCTGGCCTGCCCTCGCCTTGGCTCCGGCCTCCTCTCGCCCTGGCTCCGGCCTGCCATCGCCTTGGCTCCGGGCCTGCTCTCGCTCTAGCATCGGACTGCCCTCGCCCTGGCTCCGGCCTGCCATCGCTTTGGCTCAGGCCTGCCCTCGCCTTGGCTTCGGCCTGCTCTCGAGAGCCCTGGCTCCGACCTGCTCTCGCTCTGGCTCTAGCCTGCCCTCGCCCTGGCTCCGGCATACTCTCGCTCTGGCCTGCTCTTGCTCTGGCTCTGGCCTCGCCCTGGCTCCGGACTGCTCTCGCCCTGGCTCCGGCATGTTCTGGCTCTGGCCTGCCCTCGCCTAGGCTCCAGTCTGCTTTCGCTCTGGCTCTGTCCTGCCCTCGCCCTGGCTCCGGCCTGTTCTCTCTCTGGCTCTGGCCTTCCCTCGCCTTGGTTCCGGCCTGTCTCGCTCTGGCCTGCCCTCGCCTTGGTTCCGGCCTGCTATCGGTCTGGCTTTGGCCTGCCTCCGCCTTGACTCCGGCCTGCTCTTGTTTTGGCTCCGGCCTAATATCACTCTAGCTCTTGCCTGACTTCGCCTTGGCTCCGGCCTGCTCTCGTTCTGGCTCCGACATGCCCTCGCCTTGGCTCCGGCCTGCTCTTGCTCTGGCTCTGGCATACCCTCGCCTTGGCTCCGGTCTGCTCTCGCTCTGGCCTGCCCTCGCCTTGGCTACGACCTACTCTCACTTTGACCTGTCCTTGCCTTGGCTCCGGCCTGCTATAGCTCTGGATCTGGCCTGCCCACGCCCTGGCTCTGGCCTGCTCTCGCTCTGGCCTGCCCTCGCCTTGCCTCCGTACTGCTCTCACTCTGGCCTGCCCTTATCTTGCCTACGGCATCCTCTTGCTCTGGCTCCGTCCTTACCGAACGCCCTGGCTCTGGCCTGCTCTCGCTCTGGCTCTAGCCTGCCCTTGCCTTGGCTCCGGCCTGCTCTCGCTCTGGCTCTGTCCTGCCCTCGCCTTGGCTCCGGCCTACTCTGACTCTGGCTCTGGTATACCCTCGCCCTGGCTCTGTCCTGCCCTCACCTTGGCACCGGCTTGCTCTGGCTGTTGCCTGCCCTCTACTTGGCTCCGACCTGCTCTCGCTCTGGCTCTGGTCTGTCCTCCCCTTGGCTCCGGCCTGCTCTTGCCCAGTCTCCGGTCTGCTCTCGTACTGTCTCCGGCCTGCTCTCGCTCTGGCTCTGGCCTTCCCTCCCTCGCCTTGGCTCCAGCCTGCTCTTGCTCCGGCTCCGGCCTGTTCTCGCTCTGGCCTGCTATAGCTCTGGCTAAGGCCTGCCTTCGCCTTGGCTCCGGCCTGCCCTCGCCCTGGCTCCGGCCTAATATCACTCTGTCTCTGGCTTGCCTTCGCCTTGGCTCCGGCCTGCTTTCACTCTTGCTCTGGCCTGCCTTCTTTCTTGCTCCGGCCTGCTCTTGCTCTGGCTCCGGCCTGCCCTCGCCTTGGCTCTGGCCTGCTCTGGCTCTGGCCTGCCCTCGCCTTGCCAACAGCCTGCTCTCACTCTGGCCTGCCCTTACCTTGCCTAGGGCGTCCTCTTGCTCTGGCTCCGTCCTGCCCGAACGCCCTGGCTCTGGCCTGCTCTCGCTCTGGCTCTAGCCTGCCCTTGCCTTGGCTCCGGCCTGCTCTCGCTCTTGCTCCGTCCTGCCCTCGCCTTGGCTCCGGCCTACTCTCGCTCTGGCTCTGGCATGCCCTCGCTCTGGCTCTGGACTGCCCTTGCCTTGGTTCCGGCCTGCTCTGACTCAGGCTCTGGTCTACCCTCGCCCTGGCTCTGGCCTGCCCTCGCCTTGGCACCGGCTTGCTCTGGCTGTTGCCGGCCCTCTCCTTGGCTCCGACCTGCTCTCGCTCTGGCCTGTCCTCCCCTTGGCTCCGGCCTGCTCTTGCCCAGTCTCCGGCCTGCTCTCGTACTGTCTCCGGCCTGCTCTCGCTCTGGCACTGGCCTTCACTCCCTCGCCTTGGCTCCAGCCTGCTCTTGCTCCGGCTCCGGCCTGCTCTCGCTCTGGCCTGCCCTTGCCTTGGCTCCGGCCTGCTATAGCTCTGGCTAAGGCGTGCCTTCGCCTTGGCTCCGGCCTGCCCTCGCCCTGGCTCCGGACTAATATCACTCTGTCTCTGGCTTGCCTTCGCCTTGGCTCCGGCCTGCTTTCACTCTTGCTCTGGCCTGCCTTCGTTCTTGCTCCGGCCTGCTCTTGCTCTGGCTCCGGCCTGCCCTCGTCTTGGCTCTGGCCTGCTATCGCTCTGGCTCTGGCCTGCCCTCACCTTGGCTTCGGCCTGCTCTTGCCCAGTCTCCGGCCTGCTCTCGTACTGTCTCCGGCCTGCTCTCGCTCTGGCCCTGGCCTTCACTCCCTCGCCTTGGCTCCAGCCTGCTCTTGCTCCGACTCCGGCCTGCTCTCGCTCTGGACTGCCCTTGCCTTGGCTCCGGCCTGCTATATCTCTGGCTAAGGCCTGCCTTTGCCTTGGCTCCGGCCTGCCCTCGCCCTGGCTCCGGCCTAATATCACTCTGTCTCTGGCTTGCCTTCGCCTTGGCTCCGGCCTGCTTTCACTCTTGCTCTGGCCTGCCTTCGTTCTTGCTCCGGCCTGCTCTTGCTCTGGCTCCGGCCTGCCCTCGCCTTGGCTCTTGCCTGCTCTCGCTCTGGCTCTGGCCTGCCCTCGCCTCGGCTCCGGCCTGCTCTCGCTCTGGCCTGCCCTCTCCTAGGCTCCGGCCTGCTCTCTCTCTCTGTCCTGCCCTCGCCTTGGCTCCGGCCTGCTATCGCTCTGGCTCTGACCTGCCCACGCCCTTGCTCTGGTCTGCTCTCGCTCTGGACTGTCCTCGCCTTGGCACAAGCCAGCTATCGCTCTGGCTCCGTCCTGCCCTCGCCCTAGCTCCGGCCTGCTCTTGCTCTGCCTCTGGCCTTCCCTCACCTTGCATCCGGCCTGCTCTCGCTCTGGCCTGCCCTTGCCTTGCCTACGGCCTCCTCTTGCTCTGGCTCTGTCCTGCCCTCGCCCTGGCTCTGGCCTGCTCTCGCTCTGGCTCTAGCCTGCCCTTGCCTTGTCTCCGGCCTGCTCTCGCCTTGGCTTCTGCCTGCTCTCGAGAGTCCTGGCTCCGACCTGCTCTCGCTCTGGCTCTGGCCTGCCCTCGCCTTGGCTCCGGCCTTCTCTCGCTTTGGATCTGGCCTGCCCTAGCCTTGGCTCTGACCTACTCTCACTCTGGCTCTGGCCTGCCCTCGCACAGGCTCCGGCCTTCTCTGTCTCTGGCCTGCTCTTGCTCTGGCTCTGTCCTGCCCTCGCCTTGGCTCCGGCCTGCTCTCGCTCTGACTGTGGCCTGCCCTCGCCCTGGCTCTGGCCTGCTCAGGTACTGGCCTGACCTCGCCTGGGACTCGGCATGCGCTCGCCCTGGCTCCGCCCTGCACTTGTCCTGGCTCCGGCCTGCTCTCGCCCTGGCTCTGGCCTGCTCTTGCTCTGGCTTTGGCCTGCCCTCGCCCTGGCTCCGGCCTGCCCTTGCTCTGGCTCCGGCCAGCCCTCGCCTTTGCACCGGCCAGCTTTCGCTCTGGCTCTGGCCTGCCCTCACCTTGGCTCCGGCCTGCCCTCGCTCTGGCTCCGGCCTGCCCTCGCCCTGGCTCCGGCCTGCTCTCGCTTTGGCTCCGGACTGTTCTCGCTTTGGCTCCGTAACGCCCTCGCCCTGGCTCCGGCCTTCTATCGCTCTGGTTTCGGCCTGCTCTCTCTATGGCTCCGGCCTGCCCTCACTATGGCCTGTCTTTGCCTTGCCTATGGCCAGCTCTAGCTCTGACTCTGGCCTGCCTTTGCCTTGGCTCTGGCCTGCTCTCCCTCTGGCTCTGGCCTGCTCTCGCTCTGGTTCTGGTCTGCCTTCGACTTAGCTCTGGCCTCCTCTCGCTCTGGCTCTAGCCTGCTCTCGCTCTGGTTCTGGCCTGCTCTTCCCTTGGCTACGGCCTGCTTTCACTCTGGCCTGCCCTCGCCTTAGCTCCGGCCCGCTATTGCTTAGGCTAAGACCTGCCTTCGCCTTGGCTCCTGCCTGCTCTAGCTCTGGCTCCGGCCTACCCTCGCCCAGACTCCGGCCTGCTCTCTCTTTGGCTCCGGCCTGCCCACTCCCTGGCTCCGGCCAAATATCACTCTGGCTCTGGCCTGCCTTCTCCTTAGGTCCGGTCTGCTCTCGCTCTGGCTCTGGCCTGCCTTCGCCCTTGCTCCGGCCTGTTCTCGTTCTGGCTCTGGCCAACCCTCGCCTTGGCTCCGGCCTTCTCTTGTTCTGGCTCCAGCCTGCCCTCGCCCTGGCTCCGGTCTGCTGTCGCTCTTGCTCTGGCCTGCCCTCGCTCTGGCTCTGGCCTGCTCTCGCTCTGGCTCTGGCCTGTTACATAGTTTGTAAAGCCGAATAAAGACTTCCGTCCATCAAGTTCGACCTGTTAGGTCTGTAATTGCTAAAGTTGATCCAGAGGAGGGCAAAAACCCCAAATGATTTAGCCAATCTTCACCTGAGGAAAAATTCCCTCCCGACTCTGAAACCAGCAGTCAGAATAAATCCCTGTATCAACCTACTATTTTATTCTATTTTTAAGTATATGCAGAAATCTGCCTGGTATCTAGAAAAGCATCCAGTCCCCGCTTGAACTGGTTTAGTGAATCTGACATTACCGTCTCCTCACTCAGTGAATTCCATATTCTCACTGCTCTTACCGTAAAGAACCCCTTCCTATGCTGGTGCTGAAACCTTTTCTCTTCCAGTCTTAGTGAATGCCCTCTTGTTACCGTAATATCCCTCCTTTTGAACAAATCCCGGGCAAGGTCTCTATACTGTCCCCTAACATATTTGTACACATTTATTATGTCCCCCCTCAACCTTCTCTTTTCCAGGCTGAATAGTCCTAGTTTTGCCAACCTCTCTGGGTATTGCAGTCCCTCCATTCCCTTTATTAATTTTGTTGCCCTCCTTTGTACCTTTTCAAGCTCATTTATATCCTTTCTATATATTGGGGCCCATAACTGAGCACAGTATTCCAAGTGTGGTCTGACCAGTGCTTTGTACAGTGGAAGAACAATGTTCTCATCCTTTGCAGCTATACCTCTTCTGATACATCCCATTACCCTGTTTGCCCTTACAGCAGCGGCCTGACTTTGGGCACTCCAATTTAGTTTGCTATCAATCAAGATGCCCAAGTCCTTCTCCATCTCTGAATTCCCCAATGATTTCCCATTCAGTGAGTACTGGTGACTTTCATTTTTCCTTCCCATATGTATGACCTTACATTTCTCCTCGTTAAACCTCATTTGCCATTTAATGCTCCACCTACCCAGCTTATCCAAATCCCTCTGTAGGTCTTCACTATCCTCTTTTGTATTAATTGTTTTACATAACTTTGTGTCATCTGCAAATATTGACATTTTACTATTTATCCCGTTGACTATGTCGTTAATAAAGATATTAAATAACATTGGGCCTAGTACAGACCCCTGTGGTACCCCACTAGTGACGCTTACCCAATCTCGCCTTAGTTCAGTCCTGCTCATGCTCTGGCTCTGGCCTGCCCTCGCTCTGGCTCCGGCCTAATCTCGCCCTGGCTCCAGCCTGCTATCGCTTTGGCTCCGGCCTCCTATCGCTTTGGCTCTGGCCTGCCCTCACACTTACTCCGGCCTGCTGTCGCGCTGGCTCTGGCCTGCCCTCGTCTTGGCTCTGGCCTGCTCTCACGCTGGCTCTGGCATGACCTCGCCTTGGCTCCAGACTGCCCTCACCCTGGCTCCGGCCTGCTCTCGCCTTGGCTCCGGCCTGCTCTCTCTCTGGCTCTGGCCTGCCTTCGTCCTTGCTCCGGCCAGTTATCGCTCTGGCTCCGGCCTGCCCTCGCTCTGGCTCCGGCCTGCCCTCACCCTGGCTCCGGCCTGCTTTCACTCAGGCTGTGGCCTGCCCTCACCCTCTCTCTAGCCTGCTTTCGCTCTCACACTGGCCTGCCCACACCTTGGCTCCGACCTGCTATCGCTCTGCCTTTGGCCTGCCTTCGCCTTAGCACCGGCCTGCTCTCGCTTTTGCTCCGTCCTGCCCTCGCCCTGGCTCCGGCCTAATATCATTCTGGCTCTGGCCTGCCTTCGCTCTGCCTCCGGCCTGCTCTCGCTCTGGCTCTGGCCTGCCTACAAACTTGCTCCTGCCTGCTCTCGCTCTAGCTCCGGTCTGCGCTCGCCCTGGTTCCTGCCTGCTCTCGCTCTGGCTCCGGTCTCCTCTCGCTCTGGCTCCGGCCTGCTCTCACTCTGAATCTGGCATGCCCTTGCCTTGGTTCCGGCCTGCTCACGCTCGGGCTCTTGCCTGCCCTCGCCTTGGCTCCGGTCTTCTCTCGCTCTGGCCTGCCCTAAACTTGTCTATGACCTACTCTCGCTCTGGCCCAGGCTCCGGCCTGCTCTAGCTCTGGCTCTTGCCTGCTCTCGCTCTGGCCTGCCCTTGCCTTGGCTATGGCCTGCTATAGCTCTGGCTAAGGCCTGCCTTCGCCTTGGCTCCGGCCTGCTCTCGCTTTAGCTCCGGCCTGCCCTCGCCCTGGCTCCGGCCTAATATCACTCTGGCTCTGGCTTGCCTTCGCCTTGGCTCTGGCCTGCTTTCATTCTTGCTCTTTCCTGCCTTCGTTCATGCTCCGGCCTGCTCTTGCTCTGGCTCCGGCCTGCCCTCGCCTTGGCTCCGGCCTGCTCTCGCCCTGGCCCCGGCTTGCCCTCGTCTTGGTTCCTGCCTGCTCTCGCCCTGGCTCTGGCCTGCTCTCGTTCTGGCTCTAGCCTGCCCTTGACTTGGCTCCGGCCTGCTCTCGCTCTGGCTCTGTCCTGCCCTCGCCTTGGCTCCGGCCTACTCTCGCTCTGGCTCTGGCATGCCCTCGCTCTGGCTCTGGCCTGCCCTTGCCTTGGTTCCGGCCTGCTCTGATTCTGGCTCTGGTATACCCTCGCCCTGGCTCTGGCCTGCCCTCGCCTTTGCACCGGCTAGCTCTCGCTGTTGCCTGCCCTCTACTTGGCTCCGACCTGCTCTCGCTCTGGCTCTGGTCTGTCCTCCCCTTGGCTCCGGCCTGCTCTTGCCCAGTCTCCGGTCTGCTCTCGTACTGTCTCCGGCCTGCTCTTGCTCCGGCTCCGGCCTGTTCTCGCTCTGGCCTGCCCTTGCCTTGGCTCCGGCCTGCTATAGCTCTGGCTAAGGCCTGCCTTCGCCTTGGCTCCGACATGCCCTCGCCCTGGCTCCGGCCTAATATCACTCTGTCTCTGGCTTGCCTTCGCCTTCGCTCCGGCCTGCTTTCACTCTTGCTCTGGCCTGCCTTCGTTCTTGCTCCGGCCTGCTCTTGCTCTGGCTCTGGCCTGCCCTCGCCTTGGCTCTGGCCAGCTTTCGCTCTGGCCTGATCTCACCTTGGCTATGGCCTGCCCTAGCTCTTGCTCCAGCCTGCCCTCGCCCTGGCTCCGGCCTGCTCTCGCTTTGGCTCCGTAATGCCCTCGCCCTGGCTCCGGCCTTCTATCGCTCTGGTTTCGGCCTGCTCTCGCTATGGCTCCGGCCTGCCCTCACTATGGCCTGTCTTTGCCTTGCCTATGGCCTGCTCTTGCTCTGGCTCTGGCCTGCCTCTGCCTTGGCTCTGGCCTGCTCTCCCTCTGGCTCTGGCCTGCTCTCGCTTGGGTTCTGGTCTGCCTTCGCCTTGCCTCTGGCCTCCTCTCGCTCTGGCTCTGGCCTGCTCTCGCTCTGGTTCTTGCCTTCTCTTGCCTTGGCTACGGCCTGATTTCGCTCTGGCCTGCCCTCGCCTTTGCTCCGGCCCGCTATCGCTTAGGCTAAGGCCTGCATTCACCTTGGCTCCTGCCTGCTCTAGCTCTGGCTCCGGCCTACCCTCGCCCTGGCTCCGGCCTGCTCTCTCTTTGGCTCCGGCGTAATATCACTCTGCCTCTGGCCTGCCTTCTCCTTGGGTCCTGTCTGCTCTCGCTCTGGCTCTGGCCTGCCTTCGCCCTTGCTCCGGCCTGTTCTCGTTTTGGCTCTGGCCTACCCTCGCCTTGGCTCCTGCCTTCTCTTGTTCTGGCTCCAGCCTGCCCTCGCCATGGCACCGGTCTGATGTCGCTCTTGCTCTGGCCTGCCTTTGCTCTGGCTCTGGCCTGATCTCGCTCTTGCTCTGGCCTGCCCTCTTCTTAGTTCAGGCCTGCTCACGCTCTGGCTCTGGCCTGCCCTCGCCTTGGCTCCGGCCTGCCCTCACCGCGGCTCCGGCCTGCTGTCGCTCTGGCTCTGGCATGCCCTCGCCTTGGCTCTGGCCTGCTCTTGGTCTGGCTCTGGCATGACCTCGCCTTGAATCCAGACTGCCCTCACTGTGGCTCCGGCCTGCTATCGCTTTGGCTACGGCCTGCCCTCACCCTGGCTATGGCCTGCTCTCGCTCTGGCACCGCCCTGCCCTCGCCTTGGCTCTGGCCTGCTCTCGCGCTGGCTCTGGCATGACATCGCCTTGGCTCCAGAATGCCCTCACCCTGCCTCCGGCCTGCTCTCGCTTTGGCTCCGGCCTGCCTTCGTCCTTGCTCCGGCCAGTTATCGCTCTGGCTCCGGCGTGCCCTCGCTCTGGCTCCAGCCTGCCCTCACCCTGGCTCCGACCTGCTTTCGCTCAGGCTGTGGCCTGCCCTCACCCTGGCTCTAGCCTGCTTTCGCTCTCACTCTGGCCTGCCCTCGCCTTGGCTCCGACCTGCTATCGCTCTGCCTCTGGCCTGCCTTCGCCTTAGCACCGGACTGCTCTCGCTTTTGCTCCGTCCTGCCCTCGCCCTGGCTCCGGCCTAATATCACTCTTGCTCTGGCCTGCCTTCGCTCTGCCTCCGGCCTGCTCTCGCTCTGGCTCTGGCCTGCCTACACCCTTGCTCCTGCCTGCTCTCGCTCTAGCTCCGGTCTGTCCTCGCCTTGGCTCCGGCCTGCGCTCGCCCTGGTTCCTGCCTGCTCTCGCTCTGGCTCCGGTCTCCTCTCGCTCTGGCTCCAGCCTGCTCTCACTCTGAATCTGGCATGCCCTTGCCTTGGTTCCGGCCTGCTCACGCTCTGGCTCTTGCCTGCCCTTGCCTTGACTCCGGTCTTCTCTCGCTCTGGCCTGCCCTAAACTTGGCTATGACCTACTCTCGTTCTGGCCCTGGCTCCGGCCTGCTCTAGCTCTGGCTCTGGCCTGCTCTCGCTCTGGCCTGCCCTTGCCTTGGCTATGGCCTGCTATAGCTCTGGCTCCGGCCTGCTCTCGCTTCAGCTCCGGCCTGCCCTCGCCCTGGCTCCGGCCTAATATCACTCTGGCTCTGGCTTGCCTTCGCCTTGGCTCTGGCCTGCTTTCATTCTTGCTCTGACCTGCCTTCGTTCATGCTCCGGCCTGCTCTTGCTCTGGCTCCAGCCTGCCCTCGCCTTAGCTCCGGCCTGCTCTCGCTCTGGCTCTGGCCTGCCCTCGCCTTGGCTAAAGCCTGCTCTCGCTCTGGCCTGCCCTCGCCTTTGCTCTGGCCTGCTCTCGCTCTGACTCTGGCCTGCCCTCACCCTGGCTCCGGCCTGCTCTGGCTATGGCCTGCCTCGCCTTAGCCTCGGCCTGCTCTCGCCCTGGCTCCGGCCTGCCCTCGTCTTGGCTCCGGCCTCCTCTCGCGCTGGCTCCGGCCTGCCATCGCCTTGGCTCCGGCCTGCTCTCGCTCTGGCTTCGGACGGCCCTCGACCTGGCTCTGGCCTGCTCTCGCCCAGGCTCAGGCCTCCTCTCGCTCTAGCATCGGACTGCCCTCGCCCTGGCTCCGGCCTGCCATTGCTTTGGCTCAGGCCTGCCCTCGCCTTGGCTTCGGCCTGCTCTCGAGAGCCCTGGCTCCGACCTGCTCTCGCTCTGGCTCTAGCCTGCCCTCGACCTGGCTCCGGCATACTCTCGCTCTGGCCTGCTCTTGCTCTGGCTCTGGCCTCGCCCTGGCTCCGGCCTGCTCTCACCCTGGCTCCGGCATGCTCTGGCTCTGGCCTGCCCTCGCCTAGGCTCCAGTCTGCTTTCGCTCTGGCTCTGTCCTGCCCTCGCCCTGGCTCCGGCCTGTTCTCTCTCTGGCTCTGGCCTTCCCTCGCCTTGGTTCCGGCCTGTCTCGCTCTGGCCTGCCCTCGCCTTGGTTCCGGCCTGCTATCGGTCTGGCTTTGGCCTGCCTCCGCCTTGACTCCGGCTTGCTCTTGTTTTGGCTCCGGCCTAATATCACTCTGGGTCTTGCCTGACTTCGCCCTTGCTCCGGCCTGCTCTCGCTCTGGCTCCGGCCTGCCCTCGCCTTGGCTCCGGCCTGCTCTTGCTCTGGCTCTGGCATGCCCTCGCCTTGGCTCCGGTCTGCTTTCGCTCTGGCCTGCCCTCGCCTTGGCTCCGGCCTGCTCTCACTTTGACCTGCCCTTGCCTTGGCTCCGGCCTGCTATAGCTCTGGATCTGGCCTGCCCACGCCCTGGCTCTGGCCTGCTCTCGCTCTGGCTCTGGCCTGCCCTCGCCCTGCCTCCGTCCTGCTCTCACTCTGGCCTGCCCTTATCTTGCCTACGGCGTCCTCTTGCTCTGGCTCCGTCCTTCCCGAACGCCCTGGCTCTGGCCTGCTCTCGCTCTTGCTCTAGCTTGCCCTTGCCTTGGCTCCAGCCTGCTCTCGCTCTGGCTCTGTCCTGCCCTCGCCTTGGCTCCGGCCTACTCTCACTCTGGCTCTGGCATGCCCTCGCTCTGGCTCTGGCCTGCCCTTGCCTTGGTTCCGGCCTGCTCTGGTATAACCTCGCCCTGGCTCTGGCCTGCCCTCGCCTTGGCACCGGCTTGCTCTGGCTGTTGCCTGCCCTCTACTTGGCTCCGACCTGCTCTCGCTCTGGCTCTGGTCTGTCCTCCCCTTGGCTCCGGCCTGCTCTTGCCCAGTCTCCGGTCTGCTCTCGTACTGTCTCCGGCCTGCTCTCGCTCTGGCCTTCCCTCCCTCGCCTTGGCTCCAGCTTGCTCTTGCTCCGGCTCCGGCCTGTTCTCGCTCTGGCCTGCCCTTGCCTTGGCTCCGGCCTGCTATAGCTCTGGCTAAGGCCTGCCTTCGCCTTCGCTCCGGCCTGCCCTCGCCCTGGCTCCGGCTTAATATCACTCTGTCTCTGGCTTGCCTTCGCCTTGGCTCCGGCCTGCTTTCACTCTTGCTCTGGCCTGCCTTCGTTCTTGCTCCGGCCTGCTCTTGCTCTGGCTCCGGCCTGCCCTCGCCTTGGCTCTTGCCTGCTCTCGCACTGGCTCTGGCCTGCCCTCGCCTTGCCTCCGGCCTGCTCTCACTCTGGCCTGCCCTTACCTTGCCTACGGCGTCCTCTTGCTCTGGTTCCGTCCTGCCCCAACGCCCTGACTCTGGCCTGCTCTCGCTCTGGCTCTAGCCTGCCCTTGCCTTGGCTCCGGCCTGCTCTCGCTCTTGCTCCGTCCTGCCCTCGCCTTGGCTCCGGCCTACTCTCACTCTGGCTCTGGTATGCCCTCGCTCTGGCTCTGGACTGCCCTTGCCTTGGTTCCGGCCTGCTCTGACTCAGACTCTGGTCTACCCTCGCCTTGGCACCGGCTTGCTCTGGCTGTTGACTGCCATCTCCTTGGCTCCGACCTGCTCTCGCTCTGGCTCTGGCCTGTCCTCCCCTTGGCTCCGGCCTGCTCTTGCCCAGTCTCCGGCCTGCTCTCGTACTGTCTCCGGCCTGCTCTCGCTCTGGCACAGGCCTTCACTCCCTCGCCTTGGCTCCAGCCCGCTCTTGCTCCGGCTCCGGCCTGCTCTCGCTCTGGCCTGCCCTTGCTTGGCTCCGGCCTGCTATAGCTCTGGCTAAGGCCTGCCTTCGCCTTGGCTCCGGCCTGCCCTCGCCCTGGCTCCGGACTAATATCACTCTGTCTCTGGCTTGCCTTCGCCTTGGCTCCGGCCTGCTTTCACTCTTGCTCTGGCCTGCCTTCGTTCTTGCTCCGGCCTGCTCTTGCTCTGACTCCGGCCTGCCCTCGTCTTGGCTCTGGCCTGCTCTCGCTCTGGCCTACCCTCGCCTTGGCTTCGGCCTGCTCTTGCCCAGTCTCCGGCCTGCTCTCGTACTGTCTCCGGCCTGCTCTCGCTCTGGCCCTGGCCTTCACTCCCTCGCCTTGGCTCCAGCCTGCTCTTGCTCCGGCTCCGGCCTGCTCTCGCTCTGGACTGCCCTTGCCTTGGCTCCGGCCTGCTATAGCTCTGGCTAAGGCCTGCCTTCGTTCTTGCTCCGGCCTGCTCTTGCTCTGGCTCCGGCCTGCCCTCGCCTTGGCTCTTGCCTGCTCTCGCTCTGGCTCTGGCCTGCCCTCGCCTTGGCTCCGGCCTGCTCTCGCTCTGGCCTGCCCTCTCCTAGGCTCCGGCCTGCTCTCTCTCTCTGTCCTGCCCTCGCCTTGGCTCCGGCCTGCTATCGCTCTGGCTCTGACCTGCCCACGCCCTTGCTCTGGCCTGCTCTCGCTCTGGACTGCCCTCGCCTTGGCACAAGCCAGCTATCGCTCTGGCTCCATCCTGCCCTCGCTCTAGCTCCGGCCTGCTCTTGCTCTGCCTCTGGCCTTCCCTCACCTTGCATCCGGCCTGCTCTCGCTCTGGCCTGCCCTTGCCTTGCCTACGGCCTCCTCTTGCTCTGGCTCTGACCTGCCCTCGCCCTGGCTCTGGCCTGCTCTCGCTCTGGCTCTAGCCTGCCCTTGCCTTGTCTCCGGCCTGCTCTCGCCTTGGCTTCTGCCTGCTCTCGAGAGTCCTGGCTCCGACCTGCTCTGGCTCTGGCTCTGGCCTGCCCTAGCCTTGGTTCCGGTCTTCTCTCCCTCTGGATCTGGCCTGCCCTAGCCTTGGCTCTGACCTACTCTCACTCTGGCTCTGGCCTGCCCTCGCACAGGCTCCGGCCTGCTCTGTCTATGGCTCTGGCCTGCTCTCGCTCTGGCTCTGTCCTGCCCTCGCCTTGGCTCCGGCCTGCTCTCGCTCTGACTGTGGAATGCCCTCGCCCTGGCTCTGGCTTGCTCAGGTACTGGCCTGACCTCGCCTGGGACTCGGCATGCGCTCGCCCTGGCTCCGCCCTGCACTTGTCCTGGCTCCGGCCTGCTCTCGCCCTGGCTCTGGCCTGCTCTTGCTCTGGCTTCGGCCTGCCCTCGCCCTGGCTCCGGCCTGCCCTTGCTCTGGCTCCGGCCAGCCCTCGCCTTTGCACCGGCCAGCTTTCGTTCTGCCTCTGGCCTGCCCTCACCTTGGCTCCGGCCTGCCCTCGCTCTGGCTCCGGCCTGCCCTCGCCCTGGCTCTGGCCTGCTCTCGCTTTGGCTCTGGACTGTTCTCGCTTTGGCTCCGTAATGCCCTCGCGCTGGCTCCGGCCTTTTATCGCTCTGGTTTCGGCCTGCTCTCGCTATGGCTCCGGCCTGCCCTCACTATGGCCTGTCTTTGCCTTGCCTATGGCCAGCTCTCGCTCTGACTCTGGCCTGCCTTTGCCTTGGCTCCGGCCTGCTCTCCCTCTGGCTCTGGCCTGCTCTCGCTCTGGTTCTGGTCTGCCTTCGACTTAGCTCTGGCCTCCTCTCGCTCTGGCTCTAGCCTGCTCTCACTCTGGTTCTGGTCTGCTCTTCCCTTGGCTACGGCCTGCTTTCGTTCTGGCCTGCCCTCGCCTTAGCTCCGGCCCGCTATCGCTTAGGCTAAGACCTGCCTTCGCCTTGGCTCCTGCCTGCTCTAGCTCTGGCTCCGGCCTACCCTCGCCCAGACTCCGGCCTGCTCTCTCTTTGGCTCCGGCCTGCCCACTCCCTGGCTCCGGCCAAATATCACTCTGGCTCTGGCCTGCCTTCTCCTTGGGTCCGGTCTGCTCTCGTTCTGGCTCTGGCCTGCCTTCACCCTTGCTCCGGCCTTCTCTTGTTCTGGCTCCAGCCTGCCCTCGCCCTGGCTCCGGTCTGCTGTCGCTCTTGCTCTGGCCTGCCCTCGCTCTGGCTCTGGCCTGCTCTCGCTCTGGCTCTGGCCTGCACTCGCCTTAGTTCAGTCCTGCTCATGCTCTGGCTCTGGCCTGCCCTCGCCCTGGCTCCAGCCTGCTATCGCTTTGGCTCCGGACTCCTATCGCTTTGGCTCTGGCCTGCCCTCAGACTTACTCCGGCCTGCTGTCGCTCTGGCTCTGGCCTGCCCTCGCCTTGGCTCTGGCCTGCTCTCACGCTGGCTCTGGCATGACCTCGCCTTGGCTCCAGACTGCCCTCACCCTGGCTCCGGCCGGCTCTCGCCTTGGCTCCGGCCTGCTCTCTCTCTGGCTCTGGCCTGCCCTCACCCTCGCTCTAGCCTGCTTTCGCTCTGGCTCTGGCCTGCCCTCGCCTTGGCACCGGCTTGCTCTCACTCTGGCCTGCCTTCGCCTTGGCTCCGGCCTGCTATCGCTCAGCCTCTGGCCAGACTTCGCCTTAGCACCGACCTTCTCTCGCTTTTCCTCCGTCCTGCCCTCGCCCTGGCTCTGGCCTAATATCACTCTGGCTCTGGCCTGCCTTCGCTCTGCCTACGGCCTGCTCTCGCTCTGGCTCTGCCCTGCCTACACCCTTGCTCATGCCTGCTCTCGCTCTGGCTCCAGTCTGCCCTCGCCTTGGCTCCAGCCTGCGCTCGCACTGGCTACTGCCTGCTCTCGTTCTGGCTCCGGTCTCCTCTCGCTCTGGCTCCGGCCTGCTTTTACTCTGAATCTGGCATTCCCTTGCCTTGGTTCCGGCCTGCTCACGCTCTGGCTCTGGCCTGCCCTCGCCTTGTCTCCGGCCTTCTCTCGCTCTGGCTCTGGCCTGCCCTAAACTTGGCTATGACCTACTCTTGCTCTAGCCCTGGCACCGGCTTGCTCTAGCTCTGGCTCTGGCCTGCTCTCTCTCTGGCTCTGGCCTGCCCTCACCTTGGCTCAGGCCTGCTCTCGCTTTGACTCTGGCCTGCCCTCACCCTGGCTCCGGCCTGCTCTGGCTCTGGCCTGCCCTCGCCTTGGCCTCAGCGTGCTCTCGCCCTGGCTCCCACCTGCCCTCGTCCTGACTCCGGCCTGCTCTCGCTCTGGCCTGCCCTCGCCTTGGCTCCGTCCTGCTCTGTCCCTGGCTCCGGCCTGCTCTCGCTCTGGCTTCGGCCGGCCCTCGACCTGGCTCTGGCCTGCTCTCGCCAAGGCTCCGGCCGGCTCTCGCTCTAGCTCAGGACTGCCCTCGCCCTGGCTCCGGCCTGCCATCGCTTTGGCTCAGGCCTGCCCTCGCCTTGGCTTCGGCCTGCTCTCGAGAGCCCTGGCTCTGACCTGCTCTGGCTCTGGCTCTGGCCTGCCCTCACCCTGGCTCCGGCATACTCTCGCTCTCGCTCTCGCTCTGGCCTCGCCCTGGCTTCGGCCTGCTCTCGCCCTGGCTCCGGCATGCTCTGGCTCTGGCCTGCCCTCGCCTAGGCTCCAGTCTGCTTTCGCTCTGGCTCTGTCCTGCCCTCGCCCTGGCTCCGGCCTGCTCTCTCTCTGGCTCTGGCCTTTCCTCGCCTTGGTTCCGGCCTGTCACGCTCTGTCCTGCCCTGGCCTTGACTCCGGCCTGCTCTCGTTTTGGCTCCATCCTGCCGTCTCACTGGCTCCGGCCTAATATCACTCTGGCTCTTGCCTGACTTCGCTTAGGCTCCAGTCTGCTTTCACTCTGGCTCTGTCCTGCCCTCGCCCTGGCTCCGGCCTGCTCTCTCTCTGGCTCTGGCATGACCTCGCCTTGGCTCCGGTCTGCTCTCGCCTTGGCTCCAGCCTGCTATCGCTCTGGATCTGGCCTGCACACGACCTGGCTCTGGCCTGCTCTCGCTCTGGCTCTGGCCTGCCCTCGCCTTGCCTCCGGCCTGCTCTCTCTCTGGCTGCCCTTACCTTGCCTACGGCCTCCTCTTGCTCTGGCTCCGTCATGCCCGAACGCCCTGGCTCTGGCCTGCTCTCGCTCTTGCTCTTGCCTGACCTTGCCGTTGCTCCGGACTGCTCTCGCTCTGGCTCCGTCCTGCCCTCGCCTTGGCTCCAGCTTACTCTCGCACTGGCTCTGGCCTGCCCTCGCTCTGGCTCAGGCCTGCTCTTGCCCTGGCTCCGGCCTGCTGTCGCTCTGGCTCTGGCCTGCCCTCGCCCTGGCTCTAGCCTGCTTTCGCTCAGGCTCTGGCCTGCCCTCGCCTTGGCACCGGCTTGCTCTCGCTCTGGCCTGCCCTCACCTTGGCTCTGGCCTGCTATCCCTCTTCCTCTAGCCTGCCTTCACCTTGGCACGGGCCTGCTCTCGCTTTTGCTCCGTCCTGCCCTCGCCCTGGCTCTGGCCTAATATCACTCTGGCTCTAGCCTGCCTTCGCTCTGCCTCCGTCCTGCTCTCGCTCTGGCCTGCCTACACCCTGGCTCCAAACTGCTCTGGCTCTGGCCTGCCCTCGCCCTGGCTCCGGCATACTCTCGCTCTGGCTCTGGCCTGCTCTCGCTCTGGCTCTGGCCTCGCCCTGGCTCCGGCCTGCTCTCGCCCTGGTTCCTGCCTGCCTTTGCCCTGGATCCGGGCTGCTCTCGTTCTGGCTCTGGCCTGCTCTCGCTCTGGCTCTGGCCAGCCCTCGTCTTGGCTCCTGCCTGCTCTCCCGTTGACTCTGGCCTGCCCTCGCCTTGTCTCCGGCATGCTCTGGCTCTGGCCTGCCCTCACCTAGGCTCCAGTCTGCTTTCGCTCTGGCTCTGTCCTGCCCTCACCCTGGCTCCGGCCTGCTCTCTCTCTGGCTCTGGCCTTCCCTCGACTTGGCTCCGGCATGTCTCGCGCTGGCCTGCCCTCGCCTTGGCTCCGGCCTGCTATTGCTCTGGCTATGGCCTGCCTCCGCCTTGACTCCGGCCTGCTCTCGTTTTAGCTCCGTCCTGCCCTTGCCCTGGCTCCGGCCTAATATCACTCTGGCTCTTGCCTGACTTCGCCCTTGCTCCGGCCCGCTCTCGCTCTGGCTCTGGCCTGCCCTCGCCTTGGCTCCGGCCTGCTCTCGCTCTGTCTCTGGCATGCCCTCGTCTTGGCTCCGGTCAGCTCTCGCTCTGGCCTGCCCTCGCCTTTGTTCCGGCCTGCTCTCACTTGGACCTGCCCTCGCCTTGGCTCCGTCCTGATATCGCTCTGGATTTGGCCTGCCCACGACCAGGCTCTGGCCTGCTCTCGCTCTGGCCTGCCCTCGCCTTGCCTCCGGCCAGCTCTCGCTCTGGCCTGCCCTTAACTTGCCTACGGCCTCATCTTGCTCTGACTCTGTCCTGCCCGAACGCCCTGGCTCTGGCCTGCTCTTGCTCTGGCTCTTGCCTGCCCTTGCCTTGGCTCCGGCCTGCTCTCGCTCTGGCTCCGTCCTGCCCTCGCCCTGGCTCCTGCCTACTCTCGCTTTGGCTCTGGCCTGCCCTTGCCTTGGTTCCGGCCTGCTCTGACTCTGGCTCTGGCCTACCCTCGCCCTGGCTCCGTCCTGCTCTCGCTCTGGCCTGTCCTCCCCTTGGCTCCGGCCTGCTCTTGCCCAGACTCCGGCCTGCTCTGGTACTGTCTCTGGACTTCCCTCCCTCGCCTTGGCTCCAGCCTGCTCCCGCTCTGAATCTGGCCTGCCCTCGCCTTGGCTCCGGCCTGCTCTTGCTCTTGACTGCCCTCGCACTGGCTCTGGCCTGCTCTCGCTTTGGCTCCTACCTGCTCTCGATCTGGCTCTGGCCTGCCCTCGCTTTGGCTCCGGCCTGCTCTCTTCCTGGCTCCTACCTGCTCTCGCTATGGCTCTGGCCTGCCCTCGCCCTGGCTCCGGCCTGCTCTCTCCCTTGCTCCTACCTGCTCTCGCTCTGGCTCTGGTCTGTCCTCCACTTGGCTCCGTCCTGCTCTTGCACTGGCTCCGGCCTGCTTTCTCCCTTGCTCCTACCTGCTCTCGCTCTGGCTCTGGTCTGTCCTCCACTTGGCTCCGTCCTGCTCTTGCACTGGCTCCGGCCTACTCTCCCTCAAGCTCAGGACTGTACTCGCCCTGGCTCCGGCCTGCCATTGCTCTGGCTCCCGCCTGCCCTCGCCTTGGCTTCGGCCTGCTCTCGAGTTTCCTGGCTCCGACCTGCTCTCGCTCTGGGTCTGGCCTGCCCTCGCTCTGGCTCCGTCCTGCTCTCGCTTTGGCTCCGGCCTGCCCTCGCCCTGGCTCCGGCCTAATATCACTCTGGCTCTGGCCTGCCTTCGCCTTGGTTCCGGCCTGCTCTCGCTCTGGCTCTGGCCTGCCTTCGCCCTTGCTCCGGCCTGTTCTCGCTCTGACTCCAGCCTGCCCTCACCTTGGCTCTGGCCTGCTCTCGCTCTGGCTCCGGCCTGCCCTCGCCCTGGCTCCAGTCTGCTGTTGCTCTGGCTCTGGCCTGCCCTCGCCCTGGCATGCTCTCGCTCTAGCTCTGGCCAGCCCTTGTCTTAGCTCTGGTTCGCTCTCGCTCTGGTTCTGGCTTGCCTTCGCATTGGCTCCGGCCTGCTCTCGCCCTGGCTCCGGCATGCTCTCGCCCTGGCTCCGGCCTGCTGTTGCTCTGTCTTTGGCCAGCCCTCGCCCTGGCTCTTGCCTGCTCTAGCTCTGGCTCTTCCCTGCCCTCGCCTTGGCTCCGGCCTGCTCTCTCGCTGGCTCTGGCATGCCCTCGCCTTTGCTCCAGCCTGCCCTCGACCTGGCTCCGGCCTGCTCTCGCTTTGGTTCCAGCCTGCCCTCGCCCTGGCTCCGGCCTAATATCACACTGGCTCTGGCCTGCCTTCGACTTGGCCCGGCCTGCTCTTTCTCTGGCTCTGGCCTGCCTTCGCCCTTGCTCCGTCCTGTTCTCGCTCTCGCTTCGGCCTGCCCTCGCCTTGGCTCCGGCCTGCTCTTGCTCTGGCTCCGGCCTGCCCTCGCCCTGGTTCTAGCCTGCTCTCGCTCTGGCTCTGGCCTGCCCTCGCCTTGCCACCGGCCTGCTCTCACTCTGGCCTGCCCTCGCATTGGCTCCGGCCTGCTATCGCTCTGGCCTGCCTTTGCTCCCGCCTGCTCTCGCTTTGGCTCCGTCCTGACCTCGCCCTGGCTCCGACCTAATATAACTCTGGCTCTGGCCTGCCTTTGCCTTGGCTCTGCCCTGCTCTCGCTCTGGCTCTACCCTGCCTTGGTCCTTCCTCCGGCCTGTTATCACTGTGGCTCCAGCCTGCCCTCGCCTTGGCTCCGGCCTGCGCTCGCACTGGCTCCTGCCTGCTCTTGCTCTGGCTCCAGCCTCCTCTCGCTCTGACTCTGGCCTGCTCTCAATCTGAATCTGGCATGCCCTCGCCTTGGCTCCGACCTGCTCACGCTCTGGCTCTGGCCTGCCCTCGCCTTGGCTCCGGCCTAATCTCGCTCTGGCTCTGGCCTGCCCTTGCCTTGGCTCCGGACTGCTCACGCTCTGGCTCTGGCCTGCCCACGCTATGGCTCTAGCCTGACCTCGCTCTGGCTTCTGCTTGCTCTCTCTCTGGCTCTGGCCTGCCCTTGCCCTGGCTTCAGCCTGCTCTCTCTGGCTGTGGCCTACCCTTGCCTTGGCTCTGCCTGCTATTTCTCTGACCTGCCCTCGTCTTGACTCCGGCCTGCTCTTGCTTTGGTTCTGGCCTGCCTTCGCATTGGCTCCGGCCTCTCGCCCTGGCTCCGATCTGCTCTCGCTCTGGCTCTGACTTGCCCTCGCTATGGCTCCGGACTGCTCTCGCTCTAGCTCTGGCCTGCTCTGTGTAACATGCCTGGTGGCGTTCTTGCATAGTGCTCCATCCCCCACTATGCAAGATCGCAAACTTGATCATCAGTCCAGTCTGCTAGCCTGCTTCTTGTAGCTGTTGCGGGCACACCCTTTATGCGTCCTCAGCCTATTGCTGTCAGTAACTTGATATTTAAACCAGCTCCACTCTGGAGCTGATACCTGAGCATTTCCTTCCTTCAGAGTGCTTCTTGCCTCTGAAGTGCCAGGTCCTGTCTGAATTATCTCCTAGCCTGTTGTCTGTCCGCCTTCCTGGAGGCTGTATTTCCAGGCCAGTCTGAACACGCTCCTAGCCTGTTCGTCCCGCCTTGTAGGGGCCGCATACCTAGACCCGCTCCTGTATCTCGCTGCAGTGTCTGATCTTTTCTGAAAACTCTCCTAGCCTGTTACCTGTCTTTCTCTATGTCCGTCCCTTCCCTTTTCGTACATTGTCTAAACCTGCACCTAACTCCTACTCGCTGTCTCTGTACTTCTGTTTGAGTTTTGTGTCCACTCGCTACTTCTTAGCAAGAACCTTGTGGGTATCTGGTTCAGCTTGCCCTTTTCCCTTCCTCTGTTTCTTACTGTATTTTCCAGTCGGTTCCATGTGAACAGAGCCCTGTCCTCTCTGTCTTGTCCACCGCACTTGCGGTTTCTCTCTGCTCTGACTTGCCCACTGCTCCGGCGGTTTCTCTCGGCTCTGACTTGCTCATCGCTCCTGGGGTTCCTTCCTGCTCTGCCTTGCTCACCGCTCCGGCGGTTCTTCTCTGCTCTGCCTTGTCCACCGCACCTGGGGTTTAGTTCTGTTCTGCTTTGCTCACCGCTCCAGGCGGTCTCGCTCTGCTCTGCCTCTGCTCACCGCTCCAGGCGGTCTTGCTCTGCTCTGCCTTTGCTCAACGCTCCAGGTGGTCTCGCTCTGCTCTGCCTTTGATCACCACTCCAGGCGGTCTCGCTCTGCTCTGCCTTTGATCACCGCTCCAGGCGGTCTCGCTCTGCTCTGCCTTTGATCACCGCTCCAGGCGGTCTCGCTCTGCTCTGCCTTTGATCACCGCTCCAGGCGGTCTCGCTCTGCTCTGCCTTTGCTCACTGCTCCAGGTGGTCTCGCTCTGCCTTTGCTCACCGCTCCAGGCAGTCTCGCTCTGCTCTGCCTTTGCTCACCGCTCCAGACGGCCTCACTCTGCTCTGCCTTTGCTTACCGCTCCAGGCGGCCTTGCTCTGCTCTGCCTTTGCTCACCGCTCCAGGAGGTCTCGCTCTGCTCTGCCTTTGCTCACCGCTCCAGGTGGTCTCGTCCTGCTCTGCTCTTGCTCACCGCTCCTGGCGGTCTCACCCTGCTTTGCTCTTGCTCACCGCTCCGGCGGTCTCGCCCTGCTCTGCTCTTGCTCACCGCTATGGAGGCCTCGTCTGCTCTGCTTGCCTACCGCATCTGCGGTTCTGCTCCTGAGTCTCTGTCTGTATTGGACCTTATCCCGTCTGTGCTCCAACCTGCTAGTGCCTCCCTGTATGCACTCCAGCCATGCTTGCCAGTACCCCTTGCCTGCATACCAGTCGTGCTTACCAGCTTCCGACTGCCTGCATACCAGTCGTGCCTGCCTATACCCACCAGTCAGTGTGCCAGCCCAACCTGCCAGTTCTTGTATTCCCCGGTGTGGGTCAACAGCCGTGTCCGGGGTGTGACCTGGAGTAGCACCTGGTTCCTCTGCTCGGTTCCTCCCTGTTGCACAGGCGTCGTTAGCCGTCGTGCGACCTTGGTCGGATCGGGCAGATACTTAGTTACACCCCTCCAGGCACTCTCCGGTTCATGGTCCAGTGGGATCACTAAACATGCACACGCCAGTCAGTCCGGGCGTGTGCATAACACTCTGGCTCTGGCCTGCCCTCGCCTTTGCTTCGGCCTGCTATCGCTCTGGCCTGCCCTTGCCTTGGCTCCGACTTGCTCTCGTTCTGGCATGCCCACGCCTTGGCTCCGGCCTGCTCTCGCCTTGGCTCCGGCTTGCCCTCGCCTAGGCTCCTGCCTGCTCTCGCTCTGGCTCCGGCCTGCTCTCGCTCTGGTTCTCCCCTGCCTTCGACTTGGCTTCGGACTGCTCTGGCTCTGGCCTGCTCTCGCTCAGGGTCTGAACTGCCCTCGCCTTGGACACGGCCTGCTCTCACTCTGGCTCTTGCCTGCCCTCGCCTTGGCTCTGACCTGCTCTCGCTCTGGCCTGCCCTCGCCTTGACTCCGGCATGCTCTCGCTCTGGCCTGCCCTGGCTCTGCCTCTGGCCTGCCTCGCATTGGCTCCGGCCTGCTGTCGCCTTGGCTCCGGCCTGTCCTCGCCCAAGCTCCTGCCAGCTCTCGCTCTGGCTCTGGCCTGCTTTAGCTCTGGATCTAGCCAGGCCTTGCCTTGCTTCCGGCCTTCTCTAGCTATGGCTCTGGATTACCCTCGCCTTTGCTCCGGCCGGCCTGCCCTTGCCCTGGCTGCGGCCTGCCCTAGCTCTGGCTCTGGCCAGCTCTTGCCTTGGCTCCCGCCTGCTCTCGCCATGGTTCCGGCCTGCCCTCGTCCTGGCTCCGGCCTGCTCTCACACTGGCAGCGGCCAACCCACGCCTTGACTCCGGCCTGCTCTCGCTCTTGTTCCGGCCTGCCCTCGCCCTGACTCCGGACTGCTCTCGCTCCTTCTCCAGCCTGCCCTCGCCCTGGCTCCGACCTGCTCTCGCTCTGACTCTGGCCAGCCCTAACTCTAGCTTCGGCCTGCTCTCTCTCTGGCTCTGGCCTGCCCTTGCCCTGGCTTCGGCCTGCTCTCTCTGGCTCTAGCCTGTCCTTGCCTTGTCTCCTGCCTGCTATTGCTCTGACCTGCCATCGTCTTGACTCCAGCCTGCTCTTGCTTTGGTTCTGGTCTGCCTTCGCATTGGCTCAGGCCAGCTTTTGCTCAGGCCTGCTCTCGCTCTGGCTCTCGCCTGCCCTTGCTTTGTCTCTGGAATGCTCTCGCTCTGGCTCTGGCCTGCCCTCGCCTTGGCTCCGGCCAGCTCTCGCTCTGGCTCTGGCCTGCCCTGGCTCTACCTCTGGCCTGCCCTCGCTTTGGCTCCGGCCTGCCCTCGTATTGGCTGCGGCCTACTCTCGCTCTAGCACCAGACAGCCCTCGCCCTGGCTCCGTCCTGCCATCGCTCTGGCTAAGGCCTGCCCTCGCCCTGGCTCCTGCCAGCTCTCGCTCTGGCTCCGGCCTGCTCTCGCTCTGGCTCTGGCCTGCTCTCGCTCTGGCTCTGGACTGCTCTCGCTCTGGCTCTTGCATGCCCTCCTCGCCTTGGATCCGGTCTGCTCTCGCTCTGGTTCTGGCCTGCTTTCGCCTTGGCTCCGGACTGCTCTGGCTCTGGCCTACTCTCGCTCTGGCTCTGGACTGCCCTCGCCTTGGACCCAGCTTGCTCTCACTCAGGCTCTTGACTGCCCTCGCCTTGGCTCTAACCTGCTCTCGCTCTGGCCTGCCCTCCCATGCACTCCGGCCTGCTCTTGCCTTGGCTTCGGCCTGTCCTCGCCCTGGCTCCTGCCAGCTCTCGCTCTGGCTCCGGCCTGCTCTCGCTCTGGCTCTGGCCTCCTCTCGCTCTGGCTCTGGCCTGCTCTCGCTCTGGCTCTGGCCTGCTCTCGCTCTGGATCTGGCCAGCCCTTGCCTTGCTTCCGGCATTCTCTCGTTATGGCTTTGGATTATTACCCTCGCCTTTGCTCCGGCCGGCCTGCCTTTGCACTGGCTCCGGCCTGCCCTTACTCTGGCTCTGGCCAGCCCTCGCCTTGGCTCCCGCCTTCTCTCTCCCTGGTTCCGTCCTGACCTCACCTTGGCTCCTTCCTGCTCTCGCTCTGGCTCTGGCCAACCCTCGCCTTGGCTCCAGCCGGCTCTCGCCTTGGCTCTGGCCTGCTCTCGCTCTTGCTCCGGCCTGCCCTCGCCCTGGCTCCGGACTACCATCGCTCTGGCTCTGGCCTGCCTTCGACCGGGCCGTCTGGCCTCCTCTCGCCCTGGCTCCTACCTGCGCTCGCTCTGGCTCTGGCCTGCATCGCCCTGGCTCCGGCCTGCTCTCGTTTAGCTCCCGCCTGCTCTTGCTATACCTCCGGACTGCCATCTCCCTGGCTTCGGCCTGCCATCGCCTTGGCTCCGGCCTGCTCTCGCCCTGGTTCCGACCTTCTCTCGCTCTGGCCTGCCCTCACCCTGGCTCTGGCCTGCTCTCTCTCTGGCTCTGGCCTGCCCTCGTTCTGGCTCTGGCCTGCTATCGCGCTGTTTCCAGCCTACCCTTGCTTTGTGGCTTCGGCCTTCTCTCGCTCTGGCTCTGGCCTGCCCTTGCCTTGGCTCTGGCCTACTCTCGCTCTGGTTCTGGCCTGCCCTCGCCCTGGCTCCAGCCTGCTCTCTCTCTGGCTGTGGCCTGCTCTCGCTCTGGCTCTGGCATGCCCTCCTCGCCTTGGATCCGGTCTGCTCTCGCTCTGGTTCTGGTCTGCCTTCGCCTTGGCTCCGGACTGCTCTGGCTCTGGCCTACTCTCGCTCAGGCTCTGGACTGCCCTCGCCTTGGACCCGGCCTGCTCTCACTCTGGCTCTTGCCTGCCCTCGCCTTGGCTCTGACCTGCTCTCGCTCTGGCCTGCCATCCCATTGGCTCCGGCCTGCTCTTGCCTTGGCTCCGGCCTGTCCTAGCCCTGGCTCCTGCCAGCTCTCGCTCTGGCTCCAGCCTTCTCTCGCTCTGGCTCTGGCCTGCCCTTGCCTTGGCTCTGGCCTACTCTCGCTCTGGTTCTGGCCTGCCCTCGCTCTGGCTCCAGCCCGCTCTCTCTCTGGCTGTGGCCTGCTCTCACTCTGGCTCTTGCATGCCCTCCTCGCCTTGGATCCGGTCTGCTCTCGCTCTGGTTCTGGCCTGCTTTCGCTCTGGCTCTGGCCTACTCTCGCTCAGGCTCTGGACTGCCCTCGCCTTGGACCCGGCTTGCTCTCACTCAGGCTCTTGCCTGCCCTCGCCTTGGCTCTAACCTGCTCTCGCTCTGGCCTGCCCTCCCATGCACTCCGGCCTGCTCTTGCCTTGCCTTCGGCCTGTCCTCGCCCTGGCTCCTGCCAGCTCTCGCTCTGGCTCCGGCCTGCTCTCGCTCTGGCTCTGGCCTGCTCTCGCTCTGGATCTGGCCAGCCCTTGCCTTGCTTCCGGCATTCTCTCGTTATGGCTCTGGATTATTACCCTCGCCTTTGCTCCGGCCGGCCTGCCTTTGCACTGGCTCCGGCCTGCCCTTACTCTGGCTCTGGCCAGCCCTCGCCTTGGCTCCCGCCTTCTCTCACCCTGGTTCCGTCCTGACCTCGTCCTGGCTCCGGCCTGCTCTCGCTCTGGCTCTGGCCAACGCACGACTTGGCTCCAGCCTGCTCTCGCCTTGGCTCCGGCCTGCTCTCGCTCTTGCTCCGGCCTGCCCTAGCCCGGGCTCCGGACTACCATCGCTCTGGCCTGCCTTCGCCCTGGCCGTCTGGCCTCCTCTCGCCCTGGCTCCTACCTGCTCTCGCTCTGGCTCTGGCCTGCCTCGCCCTGGCTCCGGCCTGCTCTCGCTTTGGCTCCCGCCTGCTCTCGCTATACCTCCGGACTGCCATCTCCCTGGCTCCGGCCTGCCATCGCCTTGGCTCCGGCCTGCTCTCGCCCTGGTTCCAACCTTCTTCTCTCGCTCTGGCCTGCCCTCGCCCTGGATCTGGCCTGCTCTCTCTCTGGCTCTGGCCTGCCCTCGCCCTGGCTCAGGCCTACTCTCGCTCTGGCTCTGGCCTGCTATCGCGCTGTTTCCAGCCTACCCTTGCTTTGTGGCTCCGGCCTTCTCTCGCTCTGGCTCTGGCCTGCCCTTGCCTTGGCTCTGGCCTACTCTCGTTCTGGTTCTGGCCTGCCCTCGCCCTGGCTCCAGCCTGCTCTCTCTCTGGTTGTGGCCTGCTCTCGCTCTGGATCTGGCATGCCCTCCTCGCCTTGGATACGGTCTGCTCTCGTTCTGCTTCTGGCCTGCCTTCGCCTTAGCTCCGGACTGCTCTGGCTCTGGCCTACTCTCGCTCAGGCTCTGGACTGCCCTCGCCTTGGACCCGGCCTGCTCTCACTCTGGCTCTTGCCTGCCCTCGCCTTGGCTCTGACCTGCTCTCGCTCTGGCCTGCCATCCCATTGGCTCCGGCCTGCTCTTGCCTTGGCTCCGGCCTGTCCTAGCCCTGGCTCCTGCCAGCTCTCGCTCTGGCTCCAGCCTGCTCTCGCTCTGGCTCCGGCATGCTCTCACTCTGGCTCTGGCCTGCCCTTGCCCTGGCTTCGGCCTGCTCTCTCTAGCTCTAGCCTGTCCTTGCCTTGGCTCCTGCCTGCTATTGCTCTGACCTGCCCTCGTCTTGACTCCAGCTTGCTCTTGCTTTGGTTCTGGCCTGCCTTCGTATTGGCTCAGGCCAGCTTTTGCTCAGGCCTGCTCTCGCTCTGGATCTCGCCTGCCCTAGCCTTGTCTCTGGAATGCTCTCGCTCAGGCTCTGGACTGCCCTCGCCTTGGACCCGGCTTGCTCTCACTTAGGCTCTTGCCTGCCCTCGCCTTGGCTCTAACCTGCTCTCGCTCTGGCCTACCCTCCCATGCACTCCGGCCTGCTCTTGCTTTGGCTTCGGCCTGTCCTCGCCCTGGCTCCTGCCAGCTCTCGCTCTGGCTCCGGCCTGCTCTCGCTCTGGCTCTGGCCTGCTCTCGCTCTGGCTCTGGCCTGCTCTCGCTCTGGCTCTGGACTGCTCTCGCTCTGGATCTGGCCAGCCCTTGCCTTGCTTCCGGCATTCTCTCGTTATGGCTCTGGATTATTACCCTCGCCTTTGCTCCGGCCGGCCTGCCTTTGCACTGGCTCCGGCCTGCCCTTACTCTGGCTCTGGCCAGCCCTCGCCTTGGCTCCCGCCTTCTCTCGCCCTGGTTCCATCCTGACCTCGTCCTGGCTCCGGCCTGCTCTCGCTCTGGCTCTGGCCAAGCCTCGCCTTGGCTCCAGCCTGCTCTCGCCTTAGCTCCGGCCTGCTCTCGCTCTTGCTCCGGCCTGCCCTCGCCCGGGCTCCGGACAACCATCGCTCTGGCTCTGGCCTGCCTTCGCCCTGGCCGTCTGGCCTCCTCTCGCCCTGGCTCCTAACTGCTCTCGCTCTGGCTCTGGCCTGCCTCGCCCTGGCTCCGGCCTGCTCTCGCTTTGGTTCCCGCCTGCTCTCGCTATACCTCCTGATTGCCTTCTCCCTGGCTCCGGCCTGCCTTCACCTTGGCTCCGGACTGCTCTGGCTCTGGCCTACTCTCGCTCAGGCTCTGGACTGCCCTCGCCTTGGACCCGGCCTGCTCTCACACTGGCTCTTGCCTGCCCTCGCCTTGGCTCTGACCTGCTCTCGCTCTGGCCTGCCATCCCATTGGCTCCGGCCTGCTCTTGCCTTGGCTCCGGCCTGTCCTAGCCCTGGCTCCTGCCAGCTCTCACTCTGGCTCCAGCCTGCTCTCGCTCTGGCTCCGGCCTGCTCTCGCTCTCGCTCTGGCCTGCCCTTGCCCTGGCTTCGGCCTGCTCTCTCTGGCTCTAGCCTGTCTTTGCCTTGGCTCCTGCCTGCTATTGCTCTGACCTGCCCTCGTCTTGACTCCAGCCTGCTCTTGCTTTGGTTCTGGCCTGCCTTCGCATTGGCTCAGGCCAGGTTTTGCTCAGGCCTGCTCTCGCTCTGGCTCTCGCCTGCCCTAGCCTTGTCTCTGGAATGCTCTCGCTCTTGCTCTGGCCTGCCCTCGCCTTGGCTCCGGCCAGCTCTCGTTCTGGCTCTGGCCTGCCCTGGCTCTACCTCTGTCCTGCCCTCGCTTTGGCTCCGGCCTGCCCTCGCATTGGCTGCGGCCTACTCTGGCTCTAGCACCAGACAGCCCTAGCCCTGGCTCCAGCCTGTCATCGCTCTGGCTCCGGCCTGCCCTCGCCCTAGCCGTCTGGCCTTCTCTCGCCCTGGCTCCTACCTGCTCTCGCTCTGGCTCTGGCCTGCCTCGCCCTGGCTCCGGCCTGCTCTCGCTTTGGCTCCCGCCTGCTCTCGCTATATCTCCGGACTGTCTTCTCCCTGGCTCCGGCCTGCCATCGCCTTGGCTCCGGCCTGCTCTTGCCCTGGTTCGGACCTTCTCTCGCTCTGGCCTGCACTCGCCCTGGCTCGTGCCTGCTCTCTCTCTTGCTCTGGCCTGCCCTCGCCCTGGCTCTGGCCTACTCACGCTCTGGCTCTGGCCTGCTATCGCGCTGTTTCCAGCCTACCCTTGCTTTGTGGCTCCGGCCTTCAATCGCTCTGGCTCTGGCCTGCCCTTGCCTTGGCTCTGGCCTACTCTCGCTCTGGTTCTGGCCTGCCCTCGCCCTGGCTCCAGTCTGCTCTCTCTCTGGCTGTGGCCTGCTCTCGTTCTGGCTCTTGCATGCCCTCCTCGCCTTGGATCCGGTCTGCTCTCGCTCTGGTTCTGGCCTGCTTTCGCCTTGGCTCCGGACTGCTCTGGATCTGGCTCTGGCCTACTCTCGCTCAGGCTCTGGACTGCCCTCGACTTGGACCCGGCTTGCTCTCACTCAGGCTCTTGCCTGTCCTCGCCTTGGCTCTAAGCTGCTCTCGCTCTGGCCTGCCCTCCCATGGGCTCCGGCCTGCTCTTGCCTTGGCTCCGGTCTGCCATCGCCTTGGCTCCGGCCTGCTCTCGCCCTGGTTCGGACCTTCTCTCGCTCTGGCCTGCACTCGCCCTGGCTCGTGCCTGCTCTCTCTCTTGCTCTGGCCTGCCCTCGCCCTGGCTCTGGCCTACTCACGCTCTGGCTCTGGCCTGCTATCGCGCTGTTTCCAGCCTACCCTTGCTTTGTGGCTCCGGCCTTCAATCGCTCTGGCTCTGGCCTGCCCTTGCCTTTGCTCTGGCCTACTCTCGCTCTGGTTCTGGCCTGCCCTCGCCCTGGCTCCAGCCTGCTCTCTCTCTGCCTGTGGCCTGCTCTCTCTCTGGCTGTGGCCTGCTCTCGCTCTGGCTCTTGCATGCCCTCCTCGCCTTGGATCCGGTCTGCTCTCGCTCTGGTTCTGGCCTGCTTTCGCCTTGGCTCCGGACTGCTCTGGCTCTGGCTCTGGCCTACTCTCGCTCAGGCTCTGGACTGCCCTCGCCTTGGACCCGGCTTGCTCTCACTCAGGCTCTTGCCTGCCCTCGCCTTGGCTTATACTGCTCTCGCTCTGGCCTGCCCTCCCATGGGCTCCGGCCTGCTCTTGCCTTGGCTTCGGCCTGTCCTCGCCTTGGCTTCGGCCTGTCCTCGCCCTGGCTCCTGCCAGCTCTCGCTCTGGCTCCAGCCTGCTCTCCCTCTGGCTCCAGCCTGCTCTTCCTCTGGCTCCAGCCTGCTCTCCCTCTGGCTCCGGCCTGCTCTCGCTCTGGCTCTGGCCTGCTCTCGCTCTGGCTCTGGCCTGCTCTCGCTCTGGATCTGGCCAGCCCTTGCCTTGCTTCCGGCATTCTCTCGTTATGGCTCTGGATTATTACCCTCGCCTTTGCTCCGGCCGGCCTGCATTTGCCCTGGCTCCGGCCTGCCCTTACTCTGGCTCTGGCCAGCCCTCGCCTTGGCTCCCGCCTGCTCTCGCCCGGGTTCTGTCCTGACCTCGTCCTGGCTCCGGCCAGCTCTCCCTCTGGCTCTGGCCAACCCTCGCCTTGGCTCTGGCCTGCTCTCGCTCTTGCTCCGGCCTGCCCTCGACCTGGCTCCGGACTACCATCGCTCTGGCTCTGGTCTGCCTTCGCCCTGGCCGTCTGGCCTCCTCTCGCCCTGGCTCCTAACTGCTCTCGCTCTGGCTCTGGCCTGCCTCGCCCTGGCTCCGGTCTGCTCTCGCTTTGGCTCCCGCCTGCTCTCGCTATACCTCCGGACTGCCATCTCTCTGGCTCCGGCCTGCCATCGCCTTGGCTCCGGCCTGCTCTCGCCCTGGTTCCGACCTTCTCTCGCTCTGGCATGCCCTCGCCCTGGCTCTGGCCTGCTCTCTCTCTGGCTCTGGCCTGCCCTCGCCCTGGCTCGGGTCTACTCTCGCTCTGGCTCTGGCCTGCTATCGCGCTGTTTCCAGCCTACCCTTGCTTTGTGGCTCCGGCCTTCTCTCGCTCTGGCTCTGGCCTGCCCTTGCCTTGGCTCTGGCCTACTCTCGCTCTGGTTCTGGCCTGCCCTCGCCCTGGCTCCAGCCTGCTCTCTCTCTGGCTGTGGCCTGTTCTCGCTCTGGCTCTGGCATGCCCTCCTCGCCTTGGATCCGGTCTGCTCTCGCTCTGGTTCTGGCCTGCCTTCGCCTTGGCTCCGGACTGCTCTGGCTCTGGCCTACTCTCGCTCAGGATCTGGACTGCCCTCTCCTTGGACCCGGCCTGCTCTCACTCTGGCTCTTGCCTGCCCTCGCCTTGGCTCTGACCTGCTCTCGCTCTGGCCTGCCATCCCATTGGCTCCGGCCTGCTCTTGCCTTGGCTCCGGCCTGTCCTCGCCCTGGCTTCTGCCAGCTCTCGCTCTGGCTCCAGCCTGCTCTCGCTCTGGCTCTGGCCTGCTTTCGCTCTGGCTCTGGCCTGCTCTCGCTCTGGATCTGGCCAGCCCTTGCCTTGCTTCCGGCATTCTCTCGCTATGGCTCTGGATTATTACCCTCGCCTTTGCTCCGGCCGGCCTGCCCTTGCCCTGGCTCCGGCCTGCCTTTGCTCTGGCTCAGGCCAGCCCTCGCCTTGGCTCCCGCCTGCTCTCGCCCTGGTTTCGGCCTGACCTCGTCCTGGCTCCGGCCTGCTCTCGCTCTGGCTCTGGCCAACCCTCGCCTTGGCTCCAGCCTGCTCTCGCCTTGGCTTCGGCCTGCTCTCGCTTTTGCTCCGGCCTGCCCTCGCCCTGGCTCCGGACTGCTCTTGCTTCTTCTCCGGCCTGCCTTCGCCCTGGCTCCGACCTGCTCTCGCTCTGGCTCTGGCCTGCACTCGCTCTTGCTTCGGCCTGCTCTCTCTCTGACTCTGGCCTGCCCTTGCCCTGCCTTCGGCCTGCTCTCTCTGGCTGTGGCCTACCCTTGCCATGGCTCCGGCCTGCTCTCTCTGGCTCTAGCCTGTCCTTGCCTTCGCTCCTGTCTGCTATTTCTCTGACCTGCCCTCGTCTTGACTCCAGCCTGCTCTTGCTTTGGTTCTGGCCTGCCTTAGCCTTGGCACGGCCCTGCTCTTGCTCCGGCCTGCTCTCGCCCTGGCTCCGGCCTGCCCTCGGCCTGGCTCTGGCCTGCTCTCTCTCTGGGGCACTGGCATGCCCTCGCCCTGGCTCCGGCCTGCTCTCTCTCTGGGACACTGGCATGCCCTCGCCCTGGCTCCGGCCTATTCCCGCTCTGGCTCTGGCCTGCTCTCGCTCTGGTCTCGCCCTGGCTCCGGCCTGCTCTCGCTCTGGCTCCGGCCTACTCTCGCTCTGGCTCCAGCTTGCTCGCGCTCTGGCTCCGGCCTGCCCTCGCCCTAGCTCCGGCCTGCCGTCGCCCTGGCTCCGGCCTGATCTCTCTGGCACTGGCCTGCACTCACCTTGGCCCCGGTCTGCTCTCGCTCTGGATCTTGGCTGCCCTCGCCTTGGCTGTGACCGGCACTCGCTCTGGCTCTTGCTTACCCTCGCCTTTTCTCCGGCCTGCTCTCGCTCTGGCTCTGGCTTGCTCTCGCTCTCGTTCTAGCTCTGGCGTTGTCTCGCCTTGGCTCCGGCCTGCTCTCGCTCTGACTCTGGCCGGCCCTCGCCATGGCTCTGGCCTGCTCTGGCTCTGGCCTGCCCTCTCCTTGACTCCGGCCTGCTCTCGCCTTGGCTCCGGCCTGCCCTCGGCCTGGCTCCGGCCTGCTCTCTCTCTGGGGCACTGGCATGCCCTCGCCCTGGCTCCGGCCTGCTCTCTCTCTGGGGCACTGGCATGCCCTCGCCCTGGCTCCGGCCTATTCCCGCTCTGGCTCTGGCCTGCTCTCGCTCTGGTCTCGCCCTGGCTCCGGCCTGCTCTCGCTCTGGCTCCGGCCTACTCTCGCTCTGGCTCCAGCTTGCTCGCGCTCTGGCTCCGGCCTGCCCTCGCCCTAGCTCCGGCCTGCGGTCGCCCTGGCTCCGGCCTGATCTCTCTGGCACTGGCCTGCCCTCGCCCTTGCTCCGGCCTACTCTCACTCTGGCTCTGGCCTGCTCTCGCTCTGGCCTCGGTTCCGGCCAGCCCTTGACTTGGTTCCGGCTTTCTTTCGCACTGGCTCTGGCCTACACTTCCATACCTTGACTCTGCCAACTCTCGCTCAGGCTCTGGCCTGCCTTCGCATTGTCTCCGAACTGTTCTCGCTCTGGCTCTGGCCTGCACTCTCTCTGGCTCCGGCCTGCCCTTGCCTTGGCTCCGGCCTGCTCTTGCTCCGGCTCTGGCCTGCCCTCGTCTTGACTCCGGCCTGATCTCGCTCTGGTTCTGGCATGCCTTCGCCTTGGCTCCAGTCAGCTCTCGCTCTGGCCTGCCTTTGCCTTGGCTCCCGACTGCTCTCGCACTAGCTTTGGCCTTCTCTCGCTCTGGCTCTGGCCTGCACACGACTTGGCCCCGGTCTGCTCTCGCTCTGGATCTTGGCTGCCCTCGCCTTGGCTGTGACCGGCACTCGCTCTGGCTCTTGCTTGCCCTCGCCTTTTCTCCGGCCTGCTCTCGCTTTGGCTCTTGCTTGCTCTCGCTCTCGCTCTAGCTCTGGCGTTCTCTCGCCTTGGCTCCGGCCTGCTCTCGCTCTGACTCTGGCCTGCCCTCGCCTTGGCTCCGGCCTGCTCTGGCTCTGGCCTGCCCTCTCCTTGGCTCCGGCCTGCTCTCGCCCTGGCTCCGGCCTGCCCTCGCCCTGGCTCCAGCCTGCTCTCTCTCTGGGGCACTGGCATGCCCTCGCCCTGGCTCCGGCCTATTCCCGCTCTGGCTCTGGCCTGCTCTCGCTCTGGTCTCGCCCTGGCTCCGGCCTGCTCTCGCTCTGGCTCCGGCCTGCTCTCGCTCTGGCTCCGGCTTGCTCGCGCTCTGGCTCCGGCCTGCCGTCGCCCTGGCTCCGGCCTGATCTCTCTGGCACTGGCCTGCCCTCACCCTGGCTCCGGCCTACTCTCGCTCTGGCTCTGGCCTCGGTTCCGGCCAGCCCTTGCCTTGGTTCCGGCTTTCTTTCGCACTGGCTCTGGCCTACACTTCCATACCTTGACCCTGGCCAACTCTCGCTCTGGCTCTGGCCTGCCTTCGCCTTGGCTCCGAACTGTTCTCGCTCTGGCTCTGGCCTGCTCTCGCTCTGGCTCTTGCCTGCCCTAGCCTTGACTCCGATCTGCTCTCGCTCAGGCTCGGGTCTGCCCTCGCCTTGGCTCCGGTCTGCCCTCGCCTTGGCTCCGGCCTGCTCTCGCTCTGCCTCTGGCCTGCACTAGCTCTGCCTCTGGCCTGCCCTCGCCTTGGCTCTGGCCTGTCCTCGCCCTTTCTCCTGCCTGCTCTCGCTCTGGCTCCGGCCTGCTCACGCGCTGGATCTGTCCTGCCCTTGCCTTGCTTCCGGCCTGCTCTCGCTCAGGCTCTGGATTAACCTCGCCTTGGCTCCGGCCGGCCTGTCCTCGCCCTGGCTCAGGCAAGCCCTTGCTCTGGCTCCGGCAGGCCCTCGCCTTGGCTCCCGCCTGCTCTCGCCCTGGCTCCGGCCTGCCCTCGCTTTGGCTCAGGCCTGCTTTCGCCTTGGCTCCGGCCTGCTCTCGCTCTGGCTCCGGCCTGCCCTCTCCCTGGCAGCGGCCTGCCCTCGCCCAGGCTCCGGCCTGCCCTTGCTCTGGGGCACTGGCATGCCCTCGCCCTGGCTCCCGCCTACTCTCGCTCTGGCTCTGGCCTGCTCTCGCTCTGGCCTCGGTTCCGGCCTGCCCTTGCCTTGGTTCCGGCCTTCTTTCGCTCTGGCTCTGGCCTACACTTCCATACCTTGACTCTGGCCAAATCTCGCTCTGGCTCTGGCCTGCCTTCGCCTTGGCTCCGGACTGTTCTCGCTCTGGCTCTGGCCTGCTCTCGCTCTGGTTCTGTACTGCCCTCGCCTTGGGCCCGGCCTGCTCTCAATCTGGCTCTTGCCTGCCCTCGCCTTGACTCCGATCTGCTCTCGCTCTGGCTCGGGTCTGCCCTCGCCTTGGCTCCGGCCAGCTCTCGCTCTGGCTCTGGCCTGCCCTCGCCTTGGCTCCGGCCGGCTCTCGCCTTGGCTCTGGCCTGTCCTCGCCCTGGCTCCTGCCTGCTCTCGCTCTGGCTCCTGCTTGCTCTCGCTCTGGCTCTGGCCTGCTCACGCTCTGGATCTGTCCTGCCCTTGCCTTGCTTCCGGCCTGTTCTCGCTCAGGCTCTGGATTACCCTCGCCTTGGCTCCGGCCGGCCTGTCCTCGCCCTGGCTCAGACCAGCCCTTGCTCTGGCTCCGGCAGGCCCTCGCCTTGGCTCCCGCCTGCTCTCGCCCAGGCTCCGGCCTGCCCTCGCTCTGGTTGAGTCCTGCCCTTGCCTTGGCTCCGGCCTGCCCTCGCTCTGGCTCCGGCCTGCCCTCGCCCTGGCTCCGGCCTGCCCTCGCCCTGGCTCCGGCCTGCCCTCGCCCAGGCTCCGGCCTGCCCTCGCTCTGGCTCCGGCCAGCCCTCGCTCTGGCTCCGGCCAGCCCTCGCACTGGCTCCGGCCAGCCCTCGCCCTTGCTCCAGCCAGCCCTCGCTCTGGCTCCGGCCAGTCATCGCTCTGGTTCCGGCCAGCCCTCGTCCTGCCTCAGGCCAGCCCTCGCTCTGGCTCCGGCCAGCCCTCGCCCTGGCTCAGGCCAGCCCTCGCCTTGGCTCTGGCCTGCTCTCGCCCTGGCTCCGGCCAGCGCTTGCCTTAGCTCCGGCCTGCTCTCACCCTGGTTCCGAGCTGCTATCTCTCTGGCTCTGGCCTGCCCTCACCCTGGATTTGGCCTGTTCCCTCTCTGGCTCTGGCCTGTCCTTACCCTAGCTTCGGCCTGCACTTTCTGGATGTGGCCTACTGGCTGCTGCCTGCTCTCTCTGGCTCTGGCCTACCCTTGCCTTGGCTCCGGCCTGCTATTTCTCGGGCATGCCCTCGTCTCGACTCCAGCCTGCTCTTGCTTTGGTTCTGGCCTGAGTTCGCCTTGGCTCGGCCCTAGGGGCTCTCGCTCAGGCCTGCTCTCGCTCTGGCTATGGCCTGCCCTTGCCTTGTCTCTGGAATGCTCTCGCTCTGGCTCTGGCCTGCCCTCGCCTTGGCTCCGGCCTGCTCTGACTCTGGCTCTGGCTTGCCCTCGCCTTTGCTCCGGCCTGCTCTCGCTCTGGCTCTGACCTGCCCTGACTCTGCCTCTGGCCTGCAATCGCCTTGGCTCCAGCCTACTCTCGCGCTAGCTCCGGACTGCCCTCACCCTGGCTCCGGCATGCCATCGCCATGGCTCCGGCCTGCCCTCGCCCTGGCCGTCCGGCCTCCTCTCGCCCTGGCTCTGGTCTGCCCTCGCCCTGGCTCCGGCCTGTTAATTTTGGCTCCCGCCTGCTCTCGCTTTGGCTCCCGAATGCTCTCGCTCTACCTCCGGACTGCCCTCGCCCTGGCTCCGGCCTGCCATCGCCTTTGCTCCGGCCTGCTCTCGCCCTGACCCGGACCTTCTCTCGCTCTGGCCCTGGCCTGCCCTCGCCCTGGCTCCGGCCTGCCCTCGCCCTGGCTCCGGCCTACTCTCACTCTGGCCTGCTCTCGCTCTGGCCTCGCCCTGGCTCTGGCCTGCTGTCGCCCTGTTTCCGGCCTGCCCTTGCCTTGGCTCTGGCCTATTATAGCTCTGGTTCTGGCCATGCCTCGCCCTGGCTCCAGCCTGCTCTCTCTCTGGCTGTGGCCTGCTCTCCCTCTGGCTCTGGCATGCCCTCCTCGCCTTGGATCCGGCCTGCTCTCGCTTTGACTCTGGCCTGCCCTCAGCCTGGCACCTGCCTGCTCTGGCTCTGGCCTGCCCTCACCTTGGCTCCGGCCTTTTCTCGCCCTGGCTTCGGCCTGCCCTCCTCCTGGCTCTGGCCCGCTCTCGCTCTGGCTCTGGCCTGCTCTCGCTCTGGCTGTGGATAACCCTCGCCTTGGCTGCGTCCGGCCTGTCCTCACCCTGGCTCTGGCCAGCCCTTGCTCGGGCTCCGGCAGGCCCTTCCCTTGGCTCCCGCCTGCTCTCGCCCTGGCTCCGGCCTGCCCTCGCTCTGGCTCTTGCCTGCTCTCGCCTTGGCTCCGGCCTGCTCTCGCTCTGGCTCCGGCCTGCCCTAGCCCTGGCTCCGGCCTACCCTAGCCCAGGCTCCGGCCTGCCCTCGCCCTGGCTCCAGCCAGCCCTCGCTCTGGATCTGGCCAGCCCTCGCCTTGGCTCCGGCAAGCCCTTGCCTTGGCTCCGGCCTGCTCTCGCCCTGGTTCCGGCCAGCCCTCGCCTTGGCTTTGGCCTGCTCTCGCCTTGGCTCTGGCCTGCTATCGCTCTGGCCTGCCCTTGCCTTGGCTTCGGACTGCTCTCACTCTAGCTTTGGCCTGCTCTCGCTCTGGCTCTGGGCTGCCCTCGCCTTGGCCCCCACCGGCTCTCGCTCTGGCTCTTGCTTGCCCTCGCCTTTGCTCCGGCCTGCTCTCGCTATGGCTCTGGTCTGCACTGGCTCTGCCTCTGGCCAGCCATTGCCTTGGCTCCGGCCTGGTCTCGACTTGGGTCCGGCCTGTCCTCTCTCACCTGCCTGCTCTTACTCTGGCTCTGGCCTGCTCTCACTCTGGATCTGGCTTGCCCTTGTCTTGGCTCCAGCCTGCTCTCGCTCTGGCTCAGGATTGCCCTCGCCTTGGCTCCGGATTGCCCTCGCCTTGGCTGCCGGCTCTGGAATACTTTCTCTATGGCTCTGGCCTGCCTTCGCCTTGGCTACGGACTGCTCTCGCTCTGGCTCTGGCCTGCTCTCGCTGTGGCTCTTGCCTGCCCTCTCCTTGGCTCCGACCTGCTCTCGCTCTGGCTCGGGTCTACCCTCGCCTTGGCTCCGGCCTGCTCTCGCTCTGGCTCTGGCCTGCCCTAGCTCTGCCTCTGGCCTGCCCTCGCCTTGGCTCCGGCCTGCTCTCGCCTTGGCTCCGGCCTGCTCTCGCTCTGGCAACTGCCTGCTCTCGCTCCGGCTAGCTCTCACTCTGGCTCTGGCCTGCTCACGCTCTGGATCTGTCCTGCCCTTGCCTTGCTTCCGGCCTGCTCTCGATCAGGCTCTGGATTACCCTCGCCTTGGCTCCGGCAGGCCTGTCCTCGCCCTGGCTACGGCCAGCCCTTGCTCAGGCTCCGGCAGGCACTCGCCCTGGCTCCCGCCTGCTCTCGCCCTGGCTCCGGCCTGCCCTCGCTCTGGCCTGCTCTTGCCTTGGCTCCGGCCTGCTCTCGCTCAGTCTCTGGATAGCCCTCTCCTTTGCTCCGGCCGGCCTGTACTCGCCCTGGCTCCGGCTAGCCCTTGCATTGGCTCCGGCCAGCCCTCGCCTTGGCCCCCACCGGCTCCCGCTCAGGCTCTTGCTTGCCCTCGCCTTTGCTCCAGCCTGCTCTCGCTATGGCTCTGGTCTGCCCTGGCTCTGCCTCTGGCCTGCTCTCGCCATGGCTCCGGCCTGGTCTCGACTTGGTTTCGGTCTGTCCTCTCTCACCTGCCTGCTCTCACTCTGGCTCTGGCCTGCTCTCGCTCTGGATCTGGGCTGCCTTCGCCTTGGCTACGGACTGCTCTCGCTCTGGCTCTGGCCTGCTCTCCCTCTGGCTCTGGAATGCCCTCGCCTTGGACCCGGCCTGCTCTAAATTTGGCTCTTGCCTGCCCTCACCTTGGCTCCGACCTGATCTCGCTCTGGCTCGGGTCTGCCCTCGCCTTGGCTACGGCCTGCTCTTGCTCTCGCTCTGGCCTGCCCTCACCTTGGCTTCGGCCTGCTCTCGCCTTGGCTCCGGACTGCTCTGGCTCTGGCCTGCTCTCGCTCTGCCTCTTGCCTGCCCTCGCCTTGGCTCCGATCTGCTCTCGCTCTGGCCCGGGTCTGCCCTCGCCTTGGCTCTGGCCTGCTCTCGCTCTGGCTCTGGCCTGCCCTGGCTTTGCCTCTGGCCTGCCCTCGCCTTGGCTCCGGCCTGCTCTCGCCTGTGCTCCGGCCTGTCCTCGCCCTGTCTCCTGCCTGCTCTCGCTCTGGCTCCGGCTTGCTCTCGCTCTGGCTCTGGCCTGCTCACGCTCTAGATCTTTCCGGCCCTTGCCTTCCTCCCGGCCTGCTCTCGCTATGGCACTGGATTACACTCGCCTTGGCTCCGGCCGGACTGTCCTCGCCCTGGCTCCAGCCAGCCCTTGCTCTGGTTACGGCAGGCCCTCGCCTTGGCCCCCGCCTGCTCTCGCCCTGGCTCCGGCATGCCCTCGCTCAGGACTGCTCTCGCCTTGGCTCCTGCCTGCTCTCGCCTAGGTTCCGGCCTGCTCTCGCTCTGGCTCCGGCCTGCCCTCACCATGGCTCCGGTCTGCCATCGCTCTTGCTCCGGCCAGCCCTCGCTCTGGCTCCGGCCAGCCCTCGCCTTGGCTCGGTCCAGCCCTCGCCTTGGTTTCGTCCTGCTCTCGTCCTGGTTCCGGCCAGCACTCGCCTTGGCTCTGGCCTGCTCTCGCCCTGGCTCCGGCCAGCCCTTGCCTTGGCTCTGGCCTGCTCTCGCTCTGAACTGCCCTTGCCTTGGCTCCGGACTGCTCTCTCTCACCTGCCTGCTCTCACTCTGGCTCCCGCCTGCTCTCCCTCTGGATCTGGCCTGCCCTTGTCTTGGCTCCGGCCTGCTATCCCTCTGCTCTGGATTGCCCTCGACTTGGATCCGGCCTTCTCTCGCTCTGGCTCTTGCCTGCCTTCGCCTTGCCTACGGACTGCTCTCGCTCTGGCTCTGGCCTGCTCTCAATCAGGCTCTGGACTGCCATCGCCTTGGACCCGGCCTGCTCTCACTTTGGCTCTTGCCTGCCCTCTCCTTGGCTCCGACCTGCTCTCGCTCTGGCTCTGACCTGCCCTAACCTTGGCTCCGGCCTGCTGTCGCTCTGGCCTGCCCTTGTTCTGCCTCTGGCCTGCCCTCACCTTGGCTCCGGCCTGCTATCGCCTTGGCTCCAGCCTGTCCTCGCCCTGGCTCCAGCCTGCTCTCGCTCTGGCTCCGGCCTGCTCTCACTCTGGTTCTGGCCTGCTCTCATTCTGGCTCTGGCATGCTCTCGATCTGGCTTTCCCTTGCCTTGCTTCCAGCCTTCTCTCGCTCAAGCTCTGGATTACACTAGCCTTGGCTCCGGCCGGCCTGCCCCCGCCCTGGTTCCGGCCTGCCCTGGCTCTAGCTCCAGCAAGCATTCGCCTTTGTTCCAGCCTGCTCTCGCCCTGACTCTGGCCTGCCCTCGTCCTGGTTCCGGCCTGCTCTCGATCTGGCTCCGGCCTGCCCTGCCTTGGCTCGGGCCTGCCCTCGCCCTGGCTCCGGCCAGCCCTCGCTTTTACTCCGGCCTGCTCTCACCCTGGCTCCGGCCAGCCCTCGCCTTGGCTCCAGCCTTCTCTCGCCCTGTCTCTGGCCTGCCCTCGCCCTGGCATCGGCCTGCTCTCTTTCTGGCTCTGGCCTGTCCTTGCCTTGGCTCCGGCCTGCTCTCTCTGGCTCTGGCCTGCCCTTACCTTGGCTCCGGCCCCCTATTGCTCTGGCCTGCCCTTGTCTTGACTCCGGCATGCTCTTGCTTTGGTTCTGGCCTGACTTTGCCTTGGCTCCGGCCTGCTCTCGCTCAGGCCTTCTCTGGCTCTGGCCTCGCCTTGCCTTTTCTCTGGAATGCTCTCGCTCTGGCTCTGGCCTGCCCTCGCCTTGGCTCCGGCCTGCTCTCGCTCTAGCTCCGGCCTGCCCTCGCCTTGGCTCCGGCCAGCCCTCGCCCTGGCTCCGGCCAGCCCTCGCCTTGGCTCCGCCTGCTCTCGCCCTGGCTCCGACCAGCCCTCGCCTTGGCTCCGGCCTGCTCTCGCCCTGGCTCCGGCCAGCCCTCGCCTTGGCTCCGGCCTGCTCTCGCCCTGGCTCTGGCCTGCCCTCGCCCTTGCTTCGGCCTGCTCTCTCTCTGGCTCTTGCCTGTCCTTGCCTTGGCTCCGGCCTGCACTCTCTGGCTCAGGTCTGCCCTTGCCTTGGCTCCGGCCGGGTGTTGCTCTGGCCTCCCTTGTCTTGACTCCGGCCTGCTCTTGCTTTGGCTCTGGCCTGCTGTCGCCTTGGCTCCGGCCTGCTCTCGCTCTGGCTCCGGCCTGCCCTCGCCCTGGCTCTGGCCTGCCCTCGCCCTGGCTCTGGCCAGCCCTCGCCCTGGCTCCGGCCTGCCCTCGCCCTGACTCTGGCCAGCCTTCGCCCTGGCTCCGGCCAGCCCTCGCCTTGGCTCTGGCCTGCTCTCGCTCTGGCTCTGGCCAGCCTTTGCCTTGGCTCCGGACTGCTCTCACTCTAGCTTTGGCCTGCTCTCGCTCTGTCTCTGGTCTGCCCTCGCCTTGGCCCCCACCGGCTCTCGCTCTGGCTCTTGCTTGTCCTCGCCTTTGCTCCGGCCTGCTCTCGCTATGGCTCTGGTCTGCCCTGGCTCTGCCTCTGGCCTGCCCTCGCCTTGGCTCCGGCCTGTCCTCTCTCACCTGCCTGCTCTCACTCTGGCTCTGGCCTGCTCTCACTCTGGATCTGGCCTGCCCTTGTCTTGGCTCCGGCCTGCTCTCGCTCTGGCTCCGGCCAGCCCTCGCCTTGACTCCAGCCTGCTCTCGCCCTGGCTCCGACCTGCACTCACTCTTGCTCTGGCCTGACCTTACCCTGGCTTTGGCCTGCTCTCTCTCTGGTTCTGGCCTGTCCTTGCCCTGGCTCCGGCCTCCTATCTCTTGATGTGGCCAACCCTCGCCTTGACTCCGGCCTGCTCTCGCTCTAGGTTTGGCCTGCTCTCGCTCTGGTTCTGGCCTGCCTTCGCCTTGGCTCCGGCCTGCTCTCGCTCTGGCCTGCCCTTGCCTTGGCTCCGGACTGCTCTCGCTCCAGCTTTGGCCTGCTCTCGCTCTGGCTCTGGTCTGCCCTTGCCTTGGCCCCGGCCTGCTATCGATCTGGATCTTGGCTGCCCTCGCCTTGGCTCCGACTGGCTCTTGCTCTGGCTCTTGCTTGCCCTCGCCTTTGCTCCGGCCTGCTCTCACTATGGCTCTGGTCGGCCCTAGCTCTGCCTCTGGCCTGCCCTCGCCTTGGCTCCGGCCTGGTCTCGACTTGGCTCCTGCCTGTCCTCTCTCACGTGCCTGCTCTCACTCTGGCTTCGGCCTGCTCTCGCTCTGGATCTAGCCTGCCCTTGTTTTGGCTCCGGCCTGCTCTCGCTCTGGATTGCCTTTGCCTTGGCTCCGGCCTTCTCTCGCTCTCGCTCCGGCCTGCCCTCGTCTTGGCTCTGGCATACTTTCTCTATGGCTCTGGACTGCCCTCGCCTTGGCTCCGACCTGCGCTCGCTCTGGCCAGATCTGGCCTGCCCTTACCTTGGCTCTGGCCTGCTCTCGCTGTGGCCTGCCCTGGCTCTGCCTCTGGAATGCCCTCGCTTTGGCTCCGGCCTGCTCTCGCATTGGCTCCAGCCTGTCCTCGCCCTGGCTCCTGCCTGCACTCACTTTGGCTCCGGCCTGCTCTCGCTCTGGTTCTGGCCTGCTCTCGCTCTGGCTCCGGCTTGCTCTCGCTCTGGTTCTGGCCTGCTCTCGTTCTGGCTCCCGCCTGCTTTCGCTTTGGCTCCGGCCTGCTCTCGCTCTGGCCTGCCCTTGCCTTGGCTCCGGACTGCTCTCGCTCCAGCTTTGGCCTGCTCTCGCTCTGGCTCTGGTCTGCCCTTGCCTTGGCCCCGGACTGCTATCGATCTGGATCTTGGCTGCCCTCGCCTTGGCTCCGACTGGCTCTTGCTCTGGCTCTTGCTTGCCCTCGCCTTTGCTCCGGCCTGCTCTCACTATGGCTCTGGTCGGCCCTAGCTCTGCCTCTGGCCTGCCCTCGCCTTGGCTCCGGCCTGGTCTCGACTTGGCTCCTGCCTGTCCTCTCTCACGTGCCTGCTCTCACTCTGGCTTCGGCCTGCTCTCGCTCTGGATCTAGCCTGCCCTTGTTTTGGCTGCGGCCTGCTCTCGCTCTGGATTGCCTTTGCCTTGGCTCCGGCCTTCTCTCGCTCTCGCTCCGGCCTGCCCTCGTCTTGGCTCTGGCATACTTTCTCTATGGCTCTGGACTGCCCTCGCCTTGGCTCCGACCTGCGCTCGCTCTGGCCAGATCTGGCCTGCCCTTACCTTGGCTCTGGCCTGCTCTCGCTGTGGCCTGCCCTGGCTCTGCCTCTGGCATGCCCTCGCTTTGGCTCCGGCCTGCTCTCGCATTGGCTCCAGCCTGTCCTCGCCCTGGCTCCTGCCTGCACTCACTTTGGCTCCGGCCTGCTCTCGCTCTGGTTCTGGCCTGCTCTCGCTCTGGCTCCGGCTTGCTCTCGCTCTGGTTCTGGCCTGCTCTCGTTCTGGCTCCCGCCTGCTCTCGCTTTGGTTCTGGCCTGCTCTTGCTCTGGCTTCGGCCAGCACTCGCACTGGCTCCGGCCAGCCTTCGCCTTGGCTCCGGCCTGCTGTCGTCCTGGTTACGGCTAGCCCTCACCTTTGCTCTGGCCTGCTCTCGCCCTGGCTCCGGCCAGCCCTCACCTTGTCTCCGGCCTGCTCTCGCCCTGGCCTAACCTCGCCCTGGCTTTGGCCTGCTCTCTCTCTGGCTCTTGTCTGTCCTTGCCCTGGCTTCGGCCTGCTCTCTCTGGATGTGGCCTGCCCTTGCCTTGGCTCAGGCGTGCTATTGCTCTGGCCTGCCCTCGTCTTGACTCCAGCCTGCTCTTGCATTGGTTCTGGCCTGTCTTCGCCTTGGCTCCGCCCTGCTCTCGCTCAGGTCTGCTCTCTCTCTGGATCTGGCCTGCCCTTGCCTTGCTTCTGGAATGCTATCGCTCTGGCCTGCTCTCGCTCTTGCTCTGACCTGCCCTCGCCTTGGCTCCGGCCTGCTTTCACTGTGGCTCTGGCCTGCCCTTGCTCTGCCTCTGGCCTGCCCTCGCCTTGGCTCCGGCATACTCTTGCTCTAGCTCTGAACTGCCCTCACCCTGGTTCCGGACTGCTATTGCTCTGGCCTGCCCTTGTCTTGACTACGGCCTGCTCTTGCATTGTTTCTGGCTTGCCTTCAAATTGGCTGCGGCCTGCTCTCGCTCAGGCCTTCTCTCGCTCTGGCTCTAGCCTGCCCTTGCCTTGTCTCTGGAATGCTCTCGCTCTGGCTCTGGCCTCGCCTTGGCTCTGGCCTGCTCTCAATCTGGCCTGCACTCCCTTTGCTCTGGCCTGCCCTCGTCTTGGCTCCGTCCTACTCTCGCCCCTGGCTCCGACCTTCTCTGTCTTTGGCTCTGGCCTACCCTCGCCCTGGCTCCGGCCTGCTCTCTCTCTGGCTCTGTCCTCCCCTCACCCTGGCTCCGGCCTGCTCTCTCTCTACCTCCGAACTGCCCACGGCCTGGATCCGGCCTGCTCTCGCCCTGGCTCCGAACTTCTCTCGCTCTGGCTCTTGCCTGCCCACGCCTTGGCTCCGGCCTGCCCTCGGCCAGGCTCCGGCCAACTCTCACTCTGTCTCTGGCCTGCTCTTGCCTTGGCTCTGGCCTACTCTCACTCTGGTTCTGGCCTGCCCTCGCCCTGCCAGCCTGCTCTCTCTCTGGCTGTGGCCTGCTCTCGCTCTGGGTCTGGCATGCCCTCCTATGCTTGGATCCGGCCAGCTCTCGCTTTGACTGTAGTCTGCCATCGGAATGGCTCCGGCCTGCTCTGGCTCTGGCTTGCCCTCACTTATCCTCAGAAGCAGAGGTGACTCTTGGTCTTCCTTTCCTGGGGCGGTCCTCATGTGAGTCGCCTCGGGAATGGCCTCGGGCCCCTTGGCCGCCCGCCTCGGGAATGGCCTCTGGCCCCATTGTTTCGGGCCCTTGGCTGGGCTTTGGCCTCGGGCCCCTCGGTTGAGCTTGCCTGCCCGCCTCGGGCCCCTTTGCCGCCCGCGTCGAGAATGGCCTCGGGCCCCTTGGCCGCCCGCCTCGGGAATGGCCTCGGGCCTCCTGGTTTCAGGCCCCTTGGCCGGGCTTTGGCCTCGGGCGCCTTGGCTGCCCACCTCAGGAATGGCCTCGGGCCCGTTGGCCGCCCGCCTCGAGAATGGCCTTGGGCCCCTTGGCCGCCCGCCCGCCTCGGAAATGGCCTCGGGCCTCCTGGCTTCGGGCACCTTGTCCAGGCTTTGGCCTCGGGCCCCTTGGCCGCCCGCCTCGGGAATGGCCTCGGGCCCCTTGGCCGCCCGCCTCGGGAATGGCCCCAGGGCCCCTTGGCCGCCCACCTCGGGAATGGCCTCTGGCCCCCTCGTTTCGGGCCCCTTGGCCGGGCTTTGGCCTCTGGCCCCTCGGCCGAGCTTACCTGCCCGCCTCAGGCCCTTGGCCGCCCGCCTTGGGAATGGCCTCGGGTCCCTTGGCCGGGCTTTGGCCTCGGGCCTCTCGGCCGAGCTTACCTGCCCACCTCGGACCTCTTGGCCGTCCGTCTCGGGAATGGCCTCGGGCCCATTGGCCGCCCGCCTCGGGAATGGCCTCTGGCGGCTCCGACCTGCTCTCTCTCTTGCTCTGGCCAGCCCTCGCCATGGATCCATCTGGCCTGCTCTCTCTCTGGCTCCGGCCTGCCGTTGCCTTGGCTCCGGCCTGCTCTAGCTCCGGCTCTGGCCTGCCCTCGTCTTGAATCCGGCCTGCTCTCGCTCTGGTTCTGGCCTGCCTTCGCCTTGGCGCTGGCCTGTTCTCGCTCTGGCCTGCCCTTTGCCTTGGCTCCGGACTGCTCTCGCTCTAGCTTTGGCCTGCCCTTGCCCCGGCCTGCTCTTCCTCTGGATCTTGGCTGCCCTCGCCTTGGCTCCGACCGGCACTCGCTCTGGCTCTTGTTTGCCCTCGCCTTTGCTCTGGCCTGCTCTCGCTATGGCTCTGGTCTGCCCTGGCTCTGCCTCTGGCCTGCCCTCGCCTTGGCTCCGGCCTGGTCTCTATTTGGCTCCGGCCTGTCCTCTCTCACCTGCTTGCTCTCACTCTTGCTCCGGCCTGCTTTCACTCTGGCCTGCCTTTGTCTTGGCTCCGGCCTGCTCTCGCTCTGGCTCTGGATTGCCCTTGCCTTGGCTCCGGCCTTCTCTCGCTATGGCTCTGGTCTGCCCTGGCTCTGCCTCTGGCCTGCCCTCGCCTTGGCTCCGGCCTGGTCTCGACTTGGCTCCGGCCTGTCCTCTCTCACCTGCCTGCTCTCACTCTTGCTCCGGCCTGCTCTCGCTCTGGCCTGCCTTTGTCTTGGCTCCGGCCTGCTCTCGCTCTGGCTCTGGATTGCCCTCGCCTTGGCTCCGGCCTTCTCTCGCTCTGGCTCTGGCTTGCCCTCGCCTTGGCTCTGGCATACTTTCTCTATGGCTCTGGCCTGCCTTCGCCTTGGCTACAGACTGCTCTTGTTCTGGCTCTGGCCTGCTCTCGCTCTGGCTCTGGACTGCCCTTGCCTTGGAGCCGGCCTGCTCTCACTTTGGCTCTTGCCTGCCCTCGCCTTGGCTCCAACGTGCTCTCGCTCAGGCTCTGGCCTGCCCTCGCCTTGGCTCCGGCCTGCTCTGGCTCTGGCTCCAGCCAGCTCTCGCCCTGTTTCCTGCCTGCTCTCTGGCTCTGGCCTGCCCTCACCTTGGCACGGACCTGCTCTCGCTCTGGCCTGCCCTCGCCCTGGCTCCGGCCTGTTCTGGCCCAGTCTTCCGCCTGCTCTCTCTCTGGCTCTGGCCTGCCCTCACCTTAGCTCCGGCCTACTCTCGCTCTGGCTCTTGCCTGCCCCTACCCTGGCTCCGGACTGCTCTCGCTGTTGCCTGCCCTCACCTTGGCTCCGGCCTGCTCTCGCGCTGGCTCTTGTCTGCCCTTGCCTTGGCTCCAGCCTGTTCTCGCTCTGTCTCAGGATTGCCCTCGCACTGACTCCGGCCTGCTCTAGCTCTGGCCTGCCCTCGCCTTGGCTCCGGCCTGCTATCGCCCTGGCTCCGGCCTATTCTCGCCCTGGCTCCGGCCTCCTCTCGTTTTCGCTCTGGCCTGCCCTCGCCCTTGATCCAACCTGCTCTCACTCTGACTTTGGCCTGCTCTTGTCTTGACTCCGGCCTGCTCTTGCATTGTTTCTGGCTTGCCTTCGCCTTGGCTGCGGCCTCCTCTCGCTCAGGCCTTCTCTCGCTCTGGCTCTAGCCTGCCCTTGCCTTGTCTCTGGAATGCTCTCGCTCTGGCTCTGGCCTCGCCTTGGCTCCGGCCTGCTCTCACTCTGGCCTGCCCTGGCTCTGACTTTGGCCTGCACTCCCTTTGCTCTGGCCTGCCTTTGTCTTGGCTCCGTCCTACTCTCGCCCCTGGCTCCGACCTTCTCTGTCTTTGGCTCTGGCCTGCCCTCGCCCTGGCTCCGGCCTGCTCTCTCTCTACCTCCGGACTGCCCTCGGCCTGGATCCGGCCTGCTCTCTCTCTACCTCCGGACTGCCCTCGGCCTGTATCCGGCCTGCTCTCGCCCTGGCTCCGAACTTCTCTCGCTCTGGCTCTTGCCTGCCCACGCCCTGGCTCCGGCCTGCCCTCGGCCAGGCTCCGGCCAACTCTCGCTCTGTCTCTGGCCTGCCCTCGCCCTGGCTCCGGCCTGCTCTGGCCCAGTCTTCCGCCTGCTCTCTCTCTGGCTCTGGCTCTGGCCTGCCCTCACCTTAGCTCCGGCCTACTCTCGCTCTGGCTCTTGCCTGCCCTTACCGTGGCTCCGGACTGCTCTCGCTGTTGCCTGCCCTCACCTTGGCTCCGGCCTGCTCTCGCGCTGGCTCTTGTCTGCCCTTGCCTTGGCTCCAGCCTGTTCTCGCTCTGTCTCAGGATTGCCCTCGCACTGACTCCGGCCTGCTCTAGTTCTGGCCTGCCCTCGCCTTGTCTCTGGCCTGCTATCGCCCTGGCTGCGGCCTATTCTCGCCCTGGCTCCGGCCTCCTCTCGTTTTCGCTCTGGCCTGCCCTCGCCCTTGATCCAACCTGCTCTCACTCTGGCTTTGGCCTGCCCTTGTCTTGATTCCGGCCTGCTCTTGCATTGTTTCTGGCTTGCCTTCGCCTTGGCTGCGGCCTGCTCTCGCTCAGGCCTTCTCTCGCTCTGGCTCTAGCCTGACCTTGCCTTGTCTCTGGAATGCTCTCGATCTGGCTCTTGCCTCGCCTTGGCTCTGGCCTGCTCTCACTCTGGCCTGCCCTGGCTCTGACTCTGGCCTGCACTCCCTTTGCTCTGGCCTGCCCTCGTCTTGGCTCCGTCCTACTCTCGCCCCTGGCTCCGACATTCTCTGTCTTTGGCTCTGGCCTGCCCTCGCCCTGGCTCCGGCCTGCTCTCTCTCTACCTCCGGACTGCCCTCGGCCTGGATCCGGCCTGCTCTCGCCCTGGCTCCGAACATCTCTCGCTCTGGCTCTTGCCTGCCCACGCCCTGGCTCCGGCCTGCCCTCGGCCAGGCTCCGGCCAACTCTCACTCAGTCTCTGGCCTGCTCTTGCCTTGGCTCTGGCCTACTCTCACTCTGGTTCTGGCCTACCCTCGCCCTGGCTCCAGCCTGCTCTCTCTCTGGCTGTGGCCTGCTCTCGCTCTGGCTCTGGCATGCCCTCCTATGCTTGGATCCGGCCAGCTCTCGCTTTGTCTTTAGTCTGCCATCGGCATGGCTCCGGCATGCTCTGGCTCTGGCTTGCCCTCACTTATCCTCAGAAGCAGAGGTGACTCTTGGTCTTCCTTTCCTGGGGCGGTCCTCATGTGAGTCGCCTCGGGAATGGCCTCGGGCCCCTTGGCCGCCGGCCTCTGGAATGGAATCTGGCCCCATGGTTTCGGGCCCCTTGGCTGAGCTTTGGCCTCGGGCCCCTCGGTCGAGCTTGCCTGCCCGCCTCGGGCCCCTTTGGCGCCTGCGTCGGGAATGGCATCGGGCTCCTTGGCCGCCCGCCTCGAGAATGGCCTCGGGCCTCCTGGTTTCGGGCCCCTTGGCCGGGCTTTGGTCTCAGGCGCCTTGGCTGCCCACCTCAGGAATGGCCTTGGGCCCCTTGGCCGCCCGCCTCGAGAATGGCCTCGGGCCCCTTGGCCGCCCGCCTGCCTCGGGAATGGCCTCTGGCCTCCTGGTTTCGGGCCCCTAGGCCAGCTTTGGTATCGGGCCCCTTGGCCGCCCGCCTCTGGAATGGCCTCGGGCCCCTTGGCCGCCCGCCTCGGGAATGGCCCCGGGGCCCCTTGGCCGCCCGCCTCGGGAATGGCCTCTGGCTCTGGCCTTCCCTCACCTTGGCACGGACCTGCTCTCTCTCTGGCTCCGGCCTGCTCTCACTCTGGCTCTGTCCTGCTCTCGCTCTGGCTCGGGCCAGAGCCAAGGAGTGGGCAGGCCAGAGCCAGGTTGACATCAGGCCGGAGCCAGGGTAAGGGCAGGCCGGAGTCAGGGCGAGGGCAGACCGGAGCCAGGGCGAAGGCAGGCCAGAGCGAGAGCAGGCCGGAGCAAAGGCGAAGGCAGGCCTGAGAGTGATAGCAGGCCGGAGCCAGGGCAGGCCAGAGCCAGGGTGAGGGCAGGCCAGAGAGTGATAGCAGGCCGGAGCCAGGGCGAGGGCAGGACAGAGCCAGATTGACATAAAGCTGGAGCCAGGGCGAGGGAAGGCCAGAGCCAAGGAGAGAGAAGACCAGAGCCAGGGCGAGGGAAGGCCAGAGCCAGGGCGAGGGAAGGCCAGAGCCAGGGCGAGGGAAGGCCAGAGCCAGGGCGAGTGAAGGCCAGAGCCAGGGCGAGGGCAGGCCAGTGCCAGGACGAGGGCAGGCCGGAGCCAGGGCGACAGCAGGCAGGAGCCAGGGCGATGGTAGGCCGGTGCCAGGGAGAGGGCAGGCTGGAGCCAGGGCAGGAGAAGGCCAGAGACAAGGCGAGGGCAGGCCAGAGCCAGAGCGAGAGCAGACCGAAGCAAGGACAAGGGCAGGCTGGAGCCAAGGCGAGAGCAGGCCAGAGCCAGACCGAGAGCAGGCCGGAGCCAGGGCGAGGGCAGGCCAGAGTCAGAGCGAGAGTAGGCAGGAGCAATTGCGAGGGCAGGCCAGAGCCAGAGCGAAAGTAGGTTGGCGCCAAGGCAAGGGCAGGCCAGAGCCAGAGCGAGAGAAAGCTGGAGACAAGGCAAGGGCAGGCCGGAACCAGGGCGAGAGAAAGCTGGAGACAAGGCAAGGGCAGGCCGGAACCAGGGCGAGAGCAGGCCTGAGCCAGGGCGAGACCAGAGCCAGAAAGAGAGCACGACAGAGCCAGAGGGAGACCATGCCAGAGCCAGGGCGAGGCCAGAGCCAGTGAGAGAGCAGGCCAGAGCCAGAGCGAGAGCAGGCCGGATCCAAAATGAGGGTAGTGCTGAGCCAGAGCGAGAAAAGGCCGGAGCCAAGGCAAGGGCAGTCCGGAACAAGGGCGAGAGCAGGCCGGAGCCTGGGCGAGGCCAGAGCGAGAGCAGGCCGGAGGCAGGGCGATGGCAGGCCGGAGGCAGGGCGATGGCAGGCCGGAGCAAGAGCAAGAGCAGGCCGGAACCAGGGCGAGAGCAGGCCGGAACAAGGGCGAGAGCAGGCCGGAGCAAGGGCGAGAGCAGGCCGGAGCAAGGGTGAAGCCAGCGCGAGAGCAGGACAGAACCAGAGCAAGAGCAGGCCGGAGGCAGAGCGAGGGCAGGCCGGAGCCAGAGCCAGAGCAGGCGGGAGCCATGGTGAGAGCAGGCCGGTGCCAAGGCGAGGGTAGGCCGGAGCGAGAGCAGGCTGGAGCCAAGGCGAGGTCAGGCCAGAGCCAGAGCGAGGGCAGGCCAGAGACAGAGGGAGAGCAGGCCAGAGCCAAGGCGAGGGTATGCCAGAGCAAGGGTGAGGGCAGGCCGGAGCCAAGGCAAGGGCAAACCGGAGCCAGAGCGAGAGCAAGCCGGAGCCATGGCGAGAGCAGGCCGGAGCCATGGCGAGAGCAGGCCGGAGTCAGAGCAAGAGCAGGCCAGAGCCAGGGCGAGGGCAGACCAGAGCCAGACAGAGAGCAGGCCGGAGCCAAGACGAGAGCAAGCCAAAGTCAGAGTGAGAGCAGGCCTGAGCCAAGGCAAGGGCAGGACAGAGCCAGAGCGAGAGCAGGCCGGAGCCAAGGGGGGGGCAGGCCAGAGCCAGAGCGAGTGCAGGCCTGAGTCTGGGCGAGAGCTTGCCGGAGCCAGAGCGAGGGCAAGCTGGAGCCAGGGAGAGAGGCGGCCGGAGAAAGGGCGAGGGAAGGCCGGAGTTATGCGAGAGCAGGCCGGAGCCAGGGTGAGGGCATGCCAAAGCGAGAGCAGGCCGGAACCAGAGAGAGGGCAGGCCGGAGACAGAGCGAGGGCAGGCTAGAGCCAGGGCGAGGGCAAGACGTAGCGAGGGTGAGAGCAGGACGGGGCCAAGGCGAAGGCAGGCCAGACAAGAGCTAAATCAGGCCGGAGTCAAGTCGAGGGCAGGCCAGAGCCAGGGCGAGGGCAGGCCAGAGCCAGGGCGAGGGCAAGACATAGCGAGGGCGAGAGCAGGCTGGAGCCAAGGCGAGGGCAGGCCGGAGCAAGAGCGAGAGCAGGACGGAGCCAGGGCGAGAGCAGGCCGGAGCTAGGGCGAGGGCAGGCGAGAGCGAGAGTAGGCCGGAGCCAAGGCGAGGGCAGGCCAGAGCCAGAGTGAGAGCAGACCGGAGCCAAGGCGAGGGCAGACAAGACCGATAGCAGGCCGGAGGCAGGACGATAGCAGGCCGGAGCCAGAGCTAGGGCAGGCCGGAGCCAAGGCGAGGCCTCACCGGAGCTAGAGTAAGAGCAGGCCGGAGCCAGGGCGAGGGCAGGCCAGAGCCAGAGCGAGAGCAGGCCGGAGCCAAGGCGAGGGCAGGCAGGAGCCAGAGCGAGAGCAGGCTGGAGCCAGGGCGAGATCAGGCCGGAGCTAAGGCGAGGGCAGGCCGGAGCCAGAGCGAGAGCAGGCCGGAGCCAGGGCGAGGGCAGGCCAGAGCCAGAGCAAGAGCAGGCTGGAGCCAGGGCGAGGGCAGGCCAGAGCCAGAGCGAGAGCAGGCCGGTGCCAGGGCGATAGCAGGCCGGAGCCAGTGCGAGGGCAGGCCGGAGCCAGTGCGAGGGCAGGCCGGAACCAGGGCGAAGGCAGGCCGGAGCCAGAGCGAGATCAGGCCGGAGCGAGAGCAGGCCGGGGCCAGAGCGAGTGCAGGCCGGAGACAGGGCGAGTGCAGGCCGGAGACAGGGCGAGTGCAGGCCGGAGACAGGGCGAGTGCAGGCAAGAGCGAGAGCAGGCTGGAACCAGGGCGAGTGCATGTCGGAGCCAAGGCGAGGGCATGCCGGAGCCAAGGCGAGGGCTGGCAACAGCCAGAGCGAGAGCAGGCCAGAGCCAGGGCGAGAGGAGGCCGGAGCCATAGCGAGGTCTGGCCATAGCCAGAGCAAGAGTAGGCCGGAGCCAGGGAGAGGGCAAGCTGGAGTCAGGGAGAGAGCCGACTGGAGCCAGGGAGAGAGCCTGCAGGAGCCAGAGCGAGAGTAGGCCAGAGCTAAGGCGAGGGCAGGCCGGAGCAAGAGCGAGAGCAGGCCGGAGTCAAGGCGAGGGCAGGCCGGAGCCAAGGCGAAGGCAGGCCAGAGACAGAGCGAGAGCAGGCCAGAGCCAAGGCAAGGGCAGGAGGGAGCCAGAGAAAGAGCAGGCTAGAGCCAAGGCGAGGGCAGGCGGGAGCCAGAACGAGAGCAGGTCGGAGCCAAGGCAAGGGCAGGCGGGAGCCAGAGAGAGAGCAGGCAGGAGCCAGGGCAAGGCCAGGCCAGACCCAGAGTGATTGGAGGCCGGAGCCAGGGCTAGGGCAGGCCAGAGCGAGAGCAGGCCAGAGTCAAGGCGAGGGCAGACAGAAGCCAGAGTGAGAGCAGGCCGGAGTCAGGGAGAGTGTAGGCCGGAGCCAGAGCTAGAGCAGGTTGGAGAAAGGGCGAGGGCAGGCCAGAACCAGAGAGAGAGCAGGCCGGAGCAAGGGTGAGAGGAGGCCGGAGTCAAGGCGAGGGCAGGCAGAAGCCAGAGCTAGAGCAGGCCGGAGCCAGGGCGAGGGTAGGCGGGAGCCAGGGCGAGGGCAGGTCAGAGTCAGGGCGAGGACAGGTCGGAGCCAGAGCAAGTACAGGCCGGAGCCAGAGCGAGTACAGGCCGGAGCCAGGGCGAGGGCAGGCAGAAGCCAGAGCGAGTACAGGCCGGAGCCAGGGCGAGGGCAGGCAGAAGCCAGGGTGAGGACAGGTCGGAGCCAGAGCGAGAACAGGCCGGAGCCAGGGTAATGGCAGGCCGGAGCCAGAGCGAGAGTAGGTGGGAGCTAAGGCGAGGGCTGGCCGGAGCCAGAGAGAGAGCAAGCCGGAGCCAAGGGGAGGGCAGGCCGGTGCCATATCGAGAGCAGGCCGGAGCCAGGGAGAGGGCAAGCCGGAGCCAGGGCGACAGCAGGCCTGAGCGAGGGCGAGGGAAGGCCAGAGCGAGAGCAAGCCGGAGCCAAGGCAAGGGCAGGCCGGAGCCAAGGCAAGGGCAGGCGGATGCCAGAGCGAGAGCAGGCCGGAGCTAGAGCGAGGGCAGGCCAGAGCGAGAGCAGGCACGAGCCAGGGCGAGGGCTGGCAGGAGCCAGAGCGAGAGTAGACCGGAGCCAGTGCGAGAGCAGGCTAGAGCCAGAGCGAGAGCCGGCCGGAGCCAGAGCGATGGCAGGCTAGAGCGAGAGCATTACGGAGCCAGAAGCGCGGGAAATCCGAAGCCAGGGCGAGAGCAGGCCGGAGCAAAGGCGTAAGCAGGCCAGAGGCAGAGCGAGAACAGGCCGGAGCCAGGGAGAGAGAAGGCCGGAGCCAGAGCGAGGGCAGGCAAGAGCAAGAGCAGGCCGGAGCAAGGGAGACGGCAGGCAAGAGCCAATGCAAGAGCAGGCCAGAGCGAGAGCATGCCGGAGCCAGGGCGAATGCAAACCGTAGCCAGGGCGACAGCAGGCTGAGGCCAAGGCTTAGGCAGGCCAGAGCGAGAGCAGGCAAGAGCAAAGGCAAGGGCAGGTCAGAGCCAGAGCGAGAGCAGGCCGGAGCCGAGTCGAGGGCAGGCCGGAGCGAGAGCGAGAGCATGCCAGAGCCAGAGAGAGAGCAGGCCGTAGCCAGAGCGAGGGCAGGTAAAAGAAAGAGCGAGAGCAAGCCGGAGACAGGGCGAGGGCAGGCCAGAGCAAAGGCGAGGGCAGTCCGGAGCCAGAGCGAGAGCAGGCCTGAGTTAGGACGAGGGCAGGCAAGAGCCAGAGTGAGAACAGGCCTGAGCCAAGGCGAGGGCAGGCAAGAGCCAGAGCGAGAACAGGCCTGAGCCAAGGCGAGGGCATGAGAACAGGCCTGAGCCAAGGTGATGGATGGCCATAGCTAGGGCGAGGGCAGGCAAGAGCTAGAGCGAGAAACGGCCTGAGCCAAGGCGAGGGCAGGCCAGAGCCAGAGCGAGGGCAGGCCAGAGCCAGAGTGAGAGCAGGCCAGAGTGAGAGCAGGCAGGAGCCAGAGCGAGAGCAGGCAGAAGCCAGGGCGAGGGCAATCCGCCGCCAGGGCGAGAGCAGGCCGGAGCCAAGGCGTAGGCAGGTCAGAGCCAGAGCGAGGGCAGGGTAGAACCAGAGCAAGAGAAGGCCGGAGCCAGGGCGAGGGCAGGCCAGAGCCAATGAGAGGGCTAGATAGAGCCAGAGCGAAAGCAGGCCGGAGCCGAGGCGAGGGCAGGCCGGATCGACAGCGAGAGCAGGTCAGAGCCAAGGCGAGTGCAGGCCTGAGCCAGGGAGAGAGCAGGCCGGAGAAAGAGCTAGAGCTGGCCGTAGATGAGGCGAGAGTGGGCCAGAGCAAGAGGGAGAGCAGGCAGGAGCAAGAGCGAGAGCAAGCCGGAGCCAATAGAGGGCAGGCCAGAGCAAGAGCGAGAGCAGGCAGGAGCCAGAGCGAGAGCAGGCAGGAGCCAGCGCGAGGGCAATCCGCAGCCAGGGCGAGAGCAGGCCGGAGCCAAGGCGTAGGCAGGTCAGAGCCAGAGCGAGAGCAGGCCGGAGCCAGAGCGAGGGCAGGTAAGAACCAGAGCAAGAGCAGGCCGGAGCCAGGGTGAGAGCAGGCCAGAGCCAGAGAGAGAGCAGGCCGGAGCAAATGCGAGGGCTGGATAGAGCCAGAGCGAAAGCAGGCTGGAGCCGAGGCGAGGGCAGGCCGTAGCGAGAGCGAGAGCAGGCCGGAGCCAAGGCGAGGGCAGGCCGGAGCCAGGGAGAGAGCAGGCCGGAGCAAGAGCTAGAGCAGGACGTAGACGAGGCGAGAGCAGGCCAGAGCAAGAGGTAGAGCAGGCCGGAGCAAGAGCGAGAGCAAGCCGGAGCCAAGTAGAGGGCAGGCCAGAGCAAGAGCGAGAGCAGGCCGGAGCAAGAGCAAGCCAGAGCCAATGCGAGCGCAGGCCGGAGCCAGGGCGAGGGCAAGCCGGAGTCAAGTAGAGGGCAGGCCAGAGCCAGAGAGAGAGCAGGCCAGAGTCAGGGCGAGGGTAGGCCAGAGCCAGAGCGAGAGCAGGCCGGAGCAAGGGCAAGGGCAGGTCGGAGCCACTGCGAGGGCAAGCCGGAGCCAGGGTGAGAGCAAGCTGGAACCAAGGCGAGGGCAGGCCGGAGCCAGAGCAAGAGCAGGCCGGAGCCAAGGCGAGGGTAGGCCGGAGACAGGGTGAGGGCAAGCTGGAGCCAAGTCGAGGGCAAGACGGAGCCAGACCGAGAGCATGCCAGAACTAAGGCAAGGGCAGGCCAGAGCCAGAGCGAGAGCAGGCTGGAGCCAAGGCGAGGGCAGGCCAGAGCCAGAGCGAGAGCAGGCCGGAGCCATGGAAAGGGCAGGCAGTAGCCATGGCGAGGGCAGGACCGAGCCAGAGCGAGAGCAGGACTTAGCCAGGGCGAGGGCTGGCCAAAGAGAGAGCAGGCCGGAGCCAGGGCGAGGGCAGGCCAAAGTTAGGGCGAGAGCAGGCCAGAGCTAGGGCGAGGGAAGGCGAGAGCCAGAGCAAGAGCAGGCCGGAGCCAGAGAGAGAGCAGGCCGGAGCCAGGGCGAGAGCAGGTTAGAGCCAGAGCAGGCCGGAGCCAGGGTGAGAGCAAGCAGGAGCCAAAGCGACAGCAGGCCGAAGCCATGGCAAGGGCAGACCGAAGCCAGAGCGAGAGCAGGCCGAACCAGGGCGAAGGCGGGCCAGAGCGAGAGCAGGCCGCAGGCAGGGCGGGTGCAGGCCCGAGCCAGAGCGAGGGCAAGCCAGAGCCAGGGCGAGGGCAGGCCGAAGCCAGGGCGAGAGCAAGCCGGAGCCACGGCGAAGGCAGGCCAGAGTGAGAGCAGGCCGCAGGCAGGGCGAGGGTAGGCAAGAGCCAGAGCGAGGGCTGGCCAGAGCCAGAGTGAGAGGAGGCCGGAGTCAGGGCGAGGGCAGGCAAGATCGAGAGCAGGCCAGAGCCAAGGTGAGGGCTGGCCAGAAAACCAGAGCGAGAGCAGGCCGAAGCCAGGGCGAGGGCAGGGAAGAGCCAGGGCGAGAGCAGGCCGGTGCCAGGGTGAGGGCAGGCCGGAGCCAGAGCGAGAGCAGGCCGGAGACAGGGCGAAGGCAGGTGAGAGCGAGAGCAGGCCGCAGGCAGGGCGAGGGCAGGCCGGAGCCAGAGCGAGGGCAAGCCAGAGCCAAGGCGAGGGCAGGCCGAAGCCTGTGCGAGAGCAGGCCTAAGCCAGGGCGAGAGCAGGCTGGAGCCACGGCGTAGGCAGGCCAGAACCAGAGCGAGAGCAGGCAGGAGCAAGGGCGGGGGTGGGCCGGAGCCAGAGCGAGGGCAGGCCGGAGCCATGGCAGGCAGTCAGGAGCCACAGCGAGGGCAGGCAGGAACCAGGGCAAGTTCAGGCCAGAGCCAGAGGGAGAGGAGGCCGGAGACAGGGCGACGGCAGGCAAGAGCGAGAGCAGGCCAGAGCCAAGGAGAGGGCAGGCAGAAGCCAATGCGAGAGCAGGCCGGAGCAAGGGAAAGGGCAGGCCGGATCCAGGGCAAGGGCAAGCGGGAGCCAAGGCGAGGGCAGGCCTAAGCCAGAACGAGGGCAGGTCAGAGCGAGAGCAGGCCGGAACCAGGGCGAGGGCAGGCCCGAGCCAGAGCGAGAGCAGGCCTTAGCCAGGGCTGGCCAGAGAGAGAGCAGGCCGGAGCCAGGGCGAGAGCAGGCCAGAGCCATGGCGGGGGCAGGCGAGAGCCATAGCGAGAACAGGCCGGAGCCAGAACGAGAGCAGGCCGGAGCAAGGCGAGGGCAGGCCAGAGCCAGAGCAGGCTGTAGCCAGGGCGAGGGAAAGCCGGAGACAGAGCAAAAGCAAGCCGGAGCCATGGCAAGGGCAGACCGGAGCCAGTGCAAAAGCAGGCCGGAGCTAAGGCGAGGGCAGGCCGTAGCCAGAGCGAGAGCAGACTGGAGCGAAGGCGAGGGTAGGCCGGAGCCAGGGAGAGGTCAGGCCGGAGCCAGGGCGAGAGAGGGCCAGAGACAAGGCGAGGGCAGGCCAGAACCAGAGCGAGAGCAGGCCGAAGCAAGGACGAGGGCAGGCCGGAGCCAGGGCGAGAGCAGGCCAGAGCCAGACCGAGAGCAGGCCGGAGCCAGGGCGAGGGCAGGCCAGAGTCAGAGCGAGAGTAGGCAGGAGCAATTGCGAGTGCAGGCCAGAGCCAGAGTGAGAGTAGGTTGGAGCCAAGGCAAGAGCAGGCCAGAGCCAAAGCGAGAGAAAGCTGGAGACAAGGCAAGGGCAGGCCGGAACCAGGGCGAGAGAAAGCTGGAGACAAGGCAAGGGCAGGCCGGAACCAGGGCGAGAGCAGGACCGAGCCAGGGCGAGACCAGAGCCAGAGAGAGAGCACGCCAGAGCCAGAGGGAGACCATGCCAGAGCCAGGGCGAGGCCAGGGCCAGTGAGAAAGCAGGCCAGAGCCAGAGCGAGAGCAAGCCGGATCCAAAATGAGGGTAGTCCTGAGCCAGAGCGAGAAAAGGCCGGAGCCCAGGCAAGGGCAGTCCGGAACCAGGGCGAGAGCAGGCCGGAGCAAGGGTGAAGCCAGAGCGAGAGCAGGACAGAACCAGAGCAAGAGTAGGCCGGAGGCAGAGCGAGGGCAGGCCGGAGCCAGAGCCAGAGCAGGCCGGAGCCATGGCGAGAGCAGGCCGGTGCCAAGGCGAGGGTAGGCCGGAGCCAGGGCGAGAGCAGGCTGGAGCCAAGGCGAGGTCAGGCCAGAGCCAGAGCGAGGGCAGGCCGGAGACAGAGGGAGAGCAGGCCAGAGGAAAGGCGATGGCAAGCCGGAGGCAAGGCGATGGCAGGCCAGAGGTAAGGTGATGGAAGCCAGAGCCAGAGCTAGAGCAGGCCAGAGCAAGGGCGAGGGCAGGCTGGAGCCAGTGAGAGAGCAAGCCGGAGCCAGGGCGAGGGCAGGATAGAGCCAGAGCGAAAGCAGGCCGGAGCCAGGCAGAGGGCAGCCCGGAGCCAGGGCAAGAGCAGGCCGGAGCCAAAGCGAGGGAAGGCCAGAAACAGAGCGAGAGCAGGCCGTAGCCAGGGCGAGGGCAAGCCGGAGCAAGGGCAGGCCGGAGCAAAGTCGAGGGCAGGCCGGAGTCAGAGTGAGAGCAGGCCGGAGCCAAGGCGAGGCAGGCCGGAGCCAGAGTGAGAGCAGGCCAGAGCCAAGGCGAGGGCGGGCCGGAGCCAGGGCGAGAGCAGGCTGGAGCCAAGGCAAGGTCAGGCCAGAGCATGGGCAGGCCAGAGCCAAGGCGAGGGTATGCCGGAGCAAGGGTGAGGGCAGGCCGGAGCCAAGGCGAGGGCAAACCGGAGCCAGAGCGAGAGCAGGCCGGAGCCATGGCGAGAGCAGGCCGTAACCAAGGCGAGGGCAGGCCGGAGTCAGAGCAACAGCAGGCCAGAGTCAGGGCGAGGGCAGAACAGAGCCAGACAGAGAGCAGGCCGGAGCCAAGATGAGAGCAAGCCAGAGTCAGAGCGAGAGAAGGCCTGAGCCAAGGCAAGGGCAGGACAGAGCCAGAGCGAGAGCAGGCCGGAGCCAAATCGAGGGCAGACGAGAGCCAGAATGAGAGCAGGACGTAGCCAGGGCAAAGGCAGGCCGGAGCAAGAGCGAGAGCAGGCCGGAGCAAGGGCGAGAGCAGGCCGGAGGAAAGGCGATGGCAAGCCGGAGGCAAGGCGATGGCAGGCCGGAGGTAAGGTGATGGAAGGCCAGAGCTAGAGCAGGCCAGAGCAAGGGCGAGGGCAGGCTGGAGCCAGTGAGAGAGCAGGCCGGAGCCAGGGCAAGGGCAGGATAGAGCCAGAGCGAAAGCAGGCCGGAGCCAGGCAGAGGGCAGCCCGGAGCCAGAGCAAGAGCAGGCCGGAGCCAAAGCGAGGGAATGCGAGAGACAGAGCGAGAGCAGGCCGTAGCCAGGGCGAGGGCAAGCCGGAGCAAGGGCAGGCCGAAGCAAGGTCGAGGGCAGGCCGGAGTCAGAGCGAAAGCAGGCCGGAGCCAAGGCGAGGCAGGCCGGAGCCAGAGTGAGAGCAGGCCAGAGCCAAGGCGAGGGCGGGCCGGAGCCAGGGCGAGGGCAGGCCGGAGGTAAGGCGAGGGCAAACTGGAATCAGAGCGAGAACAGGCCCGAGCCATGGCGAGAGCAGGCCGGAGCCAAGGCGAGGGCAGGCCAGAGCCAGAGCGAGATCAGGCTGGAGCCAAGGCGAGGGCAGGCCAGAACCAGAGCGAGAGCAGTCGGGAGCAAAGGCGAGAGCGAGCCAGAGCCAAAGCGTGAGCAGGCAGGAGCCAAGGCGAAGGCGGGCCAGACCAGAACTAAAGCAGGCCGGAGCAAAGGCGAGGGCAGGCAAGAGACAGAGTGAAAGCAGGCTGGAGCCAAAGCGAGGGCAGGCGAGAGCCAGAACGAGAGCAGGCCGTAGCCAGGGCGAGGGCAGGCCGGTGGCAGAGCGAGAGCAGGCCGGAGCAAGGGCGAGAGCAGGCCGGAGGCAAGGCGATGTCAGGCCAGAGGCAAGTCGATGACAGGCCGGAGGTAAGGCGATTGCATGCCAGAGCCAGGGCGAGGGCAGGCCAGATCAAGGGCGAGGGCAAGCCGGAGCCAGAGCGAGAGAATGCCGGAGCCAGAGCGAGAGCAGGCTGGAGCCAGTGCGAGGGCAGTCCGGAGCTAGAGAGAGAGCAGGCCAGAGCCAGGGCGCGGGCAGGCCAAAGCGAGAGCAGGCAGGAGCCAGGGCGAGTGCAGGCCGGAGCCAGGGAGAGTGCAGGTCAGTGCGAGAGCAGGCTGGAGCCAGAGCGAGAGCATGCCGGAGCCAGGGGGGTGGCAGGCCAGAGCCAGAGCGAGTGCAGGCCTAAGCCTGGGCGAGAGCTTGCCGGAGCCAGAGCGAGGGCAAGCTGGAGCCAGGGAGAGAGGCGGCCGGAGCAAGGGTGAGGGAAGGCCGGAGTTATGAGAGAGCAGGCCGGAGCCAGGGTGAGGGCATGCCAAAGCGAGAGCAGGTCGGAGCCAGAGAGAGGGCAGGCCGGAGACAGAGCGAGGGCAGGCTGGAGACAGGGCGAGGGCAAGACGTAGCGCGGGCGAGAGCAGGATGGTCCCAAGGCGAAGGCAGGCCAGACAAGAGCTAAATCAGGCCGGAGCCAAGTCGAGGGCAGGCCAGAGCCAGGGCGAGGACAGGCCAGAGCCAGGGCGAGGGCAAGATGTAGCGAGGGCGAGAGCAGGCCGGAGCCAAGGCGAGGGCAGGCCGGAGCAAGAGTGAGGGCAGGCCGGAGCAAGAGCGAGAGAGGGCCGGAGCCAGGGCGAGAGCATGCCGGAGCTAGGGCGAGGGCAGGCCGGAGCTAGGGCGAGGGCAGACGAGAGCGAGAGTAGGCCGGAGCCAAGGCGAGGGCAGGCCAGAGCCAGAGCGTTAGCAGACCGGAGCCAAGGCGAGGGCAGGCCAGTGCGATAGCAGGCCGGAGCCAGGGCGATAGCAGGCCGGAGCCAGGGCGATAGCAGGCCGGAGCCAAGGCGAGGCCTCACCGGAGAGTAAGAGCAGGCCGGAGCCAGGGCGAGGGCAGGCCAGAGCCAGAGCGAGAGCAGGCCAGAGCCAAGGCGAGGGCAGGCAGGAGCCAGAGCGAGAGCAGGCTGGAGCCAAGGCGAGATCAGGCCGGAGCTAAGGCGAGGACAGGCCGGAGCCAGAGCGAGAGCAGGCCGGAGCCAGGACGAGGGCAGACCGGAGCCAGGGCGAGGGCCGGCCAGAGCCAGAGCAAGAGCAAGCCGGAGCCAGGGCGAGGGCAGGCCAGAGCCAGAGCGAGAGCAGGCCGGAGCCATGGCGAGAGCAGGCCGGTGCCAAGGCGAGGGTAGGCCGGAGCCAGGGCGAGAGCAGGCTGGAGCCAAGGCGAGGTCAGGCCAGAGCCAGAGCGAGGGCAGGCCGGAGACAGAGGGAGAGCAGGCCAGAGGAAAGGCGATGGCAAGCCGGAGGCAAGGCGATGGCAGGCCAGAGGTAAGGTGATGGAAGCCAGAGCCAGAGCTAGAGCAGGCCAGAGCAAGGGCGAGGGCAGGCTGGAGCCAGTGAGAGAGCAAGCCGGAGCCAGGGCGAGGGCAGGATAGAGCCAGAGCGAAAGCAGGCCGGAGCCAGGCAGAGGGCAGCCCGGAGCCAGGGCAAGAGCAGGCCGGAGCCAAAGCGAGGGAAGGCCAGAAACAGAGCGAGAGCAGGCCGTAGCCAGGGCGAGGGCAAGCCGGAGCAAGGGCAGGCCGGAGCAAAGTCGAGGGCAGGCCGGAGTCAGAGCGAGAGCAGGCCGGAGCCAAGGTGAGGCAGGCCGGAGCCAGAGTGAGAGCAGGCCAGAGCCAAGGCGAGGGCGGGCCGGAGCCAGGGCGAGAGCAGGCTGGAGCCAAGGCAAGGTCAGGCCAGAGCGAGGGCAGGCCAGAGCCAAGGCGAGGGTATGCCGGAGCAAGGGTGAGGGCAGGCCGGAGCCAAGGCGAGGGCAAACCGGAGCCAGAGCGAGAGCAGGCCGGAGCCATGGCGAGAGCAGGCCGTAACCAAGGCGAGGGCAGGCCGGAGTCAGAGCAAGAGCAGGCCAGAGTCAGGGCGAGGGCAGAACAGAGCCAGACAGAGAGCAGGCCGGAGCCAAGATGAGAGCAAGCCAGAGTCAGAGCGAGAGCAGGCCTGAGCCAAGGCAAGGGCAGGACAGAGCCAGAGCGAGAGCAGGCCGGAGCCAAATCGAGGGCAGGCGAGAGCCAGAACGAGAGCAGGACGTAGCCAGGGCAAGGGCAGGCCGGAGCAAGAGCGAGAGCAGGCCGGAGCAAGGGCGAGAGCAGGCCGGAGGAAAGGCGATGGCAAGCCGGAGGCAAGGCGATGGCAGGCCGGAGGTAAGGTGATGGAAGGCCAGAGCTAGAGCAGGCCAGAGCAAGGGCGAGGGCAGGCTGGAGCCAGTGAGAGAGCAGGCCGGAGCCAGGGCAAGGGCAGGATAGAGCCAGAGCGAAAGCAGGCCGGAGCCAGGCAGAGGGCAGCCCGGAGCCAGAGCAAGAGCAGGCCGGAGCCAAAGCGAGGGAATGCGAGAGACAGAGCGAGAGCAGGCCGTAGCCAGGGCGAGGGCAAGCCGGAGCAAGGGCAGGCCGAAGCAAGGTCGAGGGCAGGCCGGAGTCAGAGCGAAAGCAGGCCGGAGCCAAGGCGAGGCAGGCCGGAGCCAGAGTGAGAGCAGGCCAGAGCCAAGGCGAGGGCGGGCTGGAGCCAGGGCGAGGGCAGGCCGGAGGAAAGGCGAGGGCAAACTGGAATCAGAGCGAGAACAGGCCCGAGCCATGGCGAGAGCAGGCCGGAGCCAAGGCGAGGGCAGGCCAGAGCCAGAGCGAGAGCAGGCTGGAGCCAAGGCGAGGGCAGGCCAGAACCAGAGCGAGAGCAGTCGGGAGCAAAGGCGAGAGCGAGCCAGAGCCAAAGCGAGAGCAGGCAGGAGCCAAGGCGAAGGCGGGCCAGACCAGAACTAAAGCAGGCCGGAGCAAAGGCGAGGGCAGGCAAGAGACAGAGTGAAAGCAGGCTGGAGCCAAAGCGAGGGCAGGCGAGAGCCAGAACGAGAGCAGGCCATAGCCAGGGCGAGGGCAGGCCGGTGGCAGAGCGAGAGCAGGCCGGAGCAAGGGCGAGAGCAGGCCGGAGGCAAGGCGATGTCAGGCCAGAGGCAAGGCGATGACAGGCCGGAGGTAAGGCGATTGCATGCCAGAGCAAGGGCGAGGGCAGGCCAGAGCAAGGGCGAGGGCAAGCCGGAGCCAGAGCGAGAGAATGCCGGAGCCAGAGCGAGAGCAGGCCGGAGCCAGGACGAGGGCAGACCGGAGCCAGGGCGAGGGCCGGCCAGAGCCAGGGCAAGAGCAAGCCGGAGCCAGGGCGAGGGCAGGCCAGAGCCAGAGCGAGAGCAGGCCGGTGCCAGGGCGACAGCAGGCCGGAGCCAGAGCGAGGGCAGGCCGGAGCCAGGGCGAAGGCAGGCCGGAGCCAGAGATAAGCAGGCCGGAGCCAGAGCGAGATCAGGCTAGAACCAGGGCGAGAGCATGCCGGAGCCAAGGCGAGGGCATGCCGGAGCCAAGGCAAGGGCTGGCAACAGCCAGAGCGAGAGCAGGCCAGAGCCAGGGCGAGAGGAGGCCGGATCCAAAATGAGGGTAGTCCTGAGTCAGAGTGAGAAAAGGCCGGAGCCCAGGCAAGGGCAGTCCGGAACAAGGGCAAGAGCAGGCCGGAACCAGGGCGAGAGCAGGCCGGAACAAGGGCGAGAGCAGGCCGGAGCAAGGGCGAAGCCAGAGCGAGAGCAGGACAGAACCAGAGCAAGAGCAGGCCGGAGGCAGAGCGAGGGCAGGCCGGAGCCAGAGCAGGCGGGAGCCAAGGCGAGGGTAGGCTGGAGCCAGAGCAGTCTGGAGCCAAGGCGAGGTCAGGCCAGAGCCAGAGCAAGGGCAGGCCGGAGACAGAGGGAGAGCAGGCCAGAGCCAAGGTGAGGGTATGCCGGAGCAAGGGTGAGGGCAGGCCGGAGCCAAGGCGAAGGCAAACCGGAGCCAGAGCGAGAGCAGGCCGGAGCCATGGCGAGAGCAGGCCGTAACCAAGGCGAGGGCAGGCCGGAGTCAGAGCAAGAGCAGGCCAGAGCCAGGGCGAGGGCAGAACAGAGCCAGACAGAGAGCAGGCCGGAGCCAAGATGAGAGCAAGCCAGAGTCAGAGCGAGAGCAGGCCTGAGCCAAGGCAAAGGCAGGACAGAGCCAGAGCGAGAGCAGGCCGGAGCCAAATCGAGGGCAGGCGAGAGCCAGAACGAGAGCAGGACGTAGCCAGAGCAAAGGCAGGCCGGAGCAAGAGCGAGAGCAGGCCGGAGCAAGGGCGAGAGCAGGCCGGAGGAAAGGCGATGGCAAGCCGGAGGCAAGGCGATGGCAGGCCGGAGGTAAGGTCATGGAAGGCCAGAACCAGAGCTAGAGCAGGCCAGAGCAAGGGCGAGGGCAGGCTGGAGCCAGTGAGAGAGCAGGCCGGAGCCAGGCAGAGGGCAGCCCGGAGCCAGAGCAAGAGCAGGCCGGAGAAAAAGCGAGGGAAGGCGAGAGACAGAGCGAGAGCAGGCCGTAGCCAGGGCGAGGGCAAGCCGGTGCAAGGGCAGGCCGGAGCAAGGTCGAGGGCAGGCCGGAGGCAGAGCGAAAGCAGGCCGGAGCCAAGGCGAGGCAGGCCGGAGCCAGAGCGAGAGCAGGCCAGAGCCAAGGCGAGGGCGGGCCGGAGCCAGGGCGAGGGCAGGCCGGAGGAAAGGCGAGGGCAAACATGAATCAGAGCGAGAACAGGCCCGAGTCATGGCGAGAGCAGGCCGGAGCCAAGGCGAGGGCAGGCCAGAGCCAGAGCGAGAGCAGGCTGGAGCCAAGGCGAGGGCAGGCCAGAGCCAGAGCGAGAGCAGTCCGGAGCAAAGGCGAGAGCGAGCCAGAGCCAAAGCGAGAGCAGGCAGGAGCCAAGGCGAAGGCGGGCAAGACCAGAACTAAAGCAGGCCGGAGCAAAGGCGAGGGCAGGCAAGAGACAGAGTGAAAGCAGGCTGGAGCCAAAGCGAGAGCAGGCGAGAGCCAGGACGAGAGCAGGCCGTAGCCAGGGCGAGGGCAGGCCGGTGGCAGAGCGAGAGCAGGCCGGAGCAAGGGCGAGAGCCAGGCCGGAGGCAAGGCGATGTCAGGCCGGAGGCAAGGCGATGGCAGGCCGGAGGTAAGGCGATTGCATGCCAGAGCTAGGGCGAGGGCAGGCCGGAGCCAAAGCGAGAGAATGCCTGAGCCAGAGCGAGAGCAGGCCGGAGCCATGGCGAGAGCAGGCCGTAACCAAGGCGAGGGCAGGCCGGAGTCAGAGCAAGAGCAGGCCAGAGCCAGGGCGAGGGCAGAACAGAGCCAGACAGAGAGCAGGCCGGAGCCAAGATGAGAGCAGGCCAGAGTCAGAGCGAGTGCAGGCCTGAGCCAAGGCAAGGGCAGGACAGAGCCAGAGCGAGAGCAGGCCGGAGCCAAATCAAGGGCAGGCGAGAGCCAGAACGAGAGCAGGACGTAGCCAGGGCAAAGGCAGGCCGGAGCAAGAGCGAGAGCAGGCCGGAGCAAGGGCGAGAGCAGGCCGGAGGAAAGACGATGGCAAGCCGGAGGCAAGGCGATGGCAGGCCGGAGGTAAGGTCATGGAAGGCCAGAGCCAGAGCTAGAGCAGGCCAGAGCCAGGGCGAGAGGAGGCCGGAGCCATAGCGAGGGCAGGCCATAGCCAGAGCAAGAGTAGGCCGGAGCCAGGGAGAGGGCAAGCTGGAGTCAGGGAGAGAGCCGGCTGGAGCCAGGGAGAGAGCCGGCTGGAGCCAGAGCGAGAGTAGGCCAGAGCTAAGGCGAGGGCAGGCCGGAGCAAGAGCGAGAGCAGGCCGGAGCAAGAGCGAGAGCAGGCCGGAGTCAAGGCGAGGGCAGGCCGGAGCCAAGGCGAAGGCAGGCCAGAGACAGAGCGAGAGCAGGCCAGAGTCAAGGCAAGGACAGGCAGGAGCCAGAGAAAGAGCAGGCTAGAGCCAAGGCGAGGGCAGGCGGGAGCCAGAGCGAGAGCAGGTCGGATCCAAGGCAAGGGCAGGTGGGAGCCAGAGAGAGAGCAGGCCGGAGCCAGGGCGAGGCCAGGCCAGACCCAGAGTGAGTGGAGGCCGGAGCCAGGGCTAGGGCAGGCCAGAGCAAGAGCAGGCCAGAGTCAAGGCGAGGGCAGGCAGAAGCCAGAGCGAGAGCAGGCCGGAGTCAGGGAGAGGGTAGGCTGGAGCCAGAGCTAGAGCAGGTTGGAGAAAGGGCAAGGGCAGGCCAGAGCCAGAGAGAGAGCAGGCCGGAGCCAAGGCGTAGGCAGGTCAGAGCCAGAGCGAGAGCAGGCCGGAGCCAGAGCGAGGGCACGGTAGAGCCAGAGCAAGAGAAGGCCGGAGCCAGGGCGAAGGCAGGCCAGAGCCAGAGAGAGAGCAGGCCAGAGCCAATGAGGGGGCTGGATAGAGCCAGAGTGAAAGCAGGCCGGAGCTGAGGCGAGGGCAGGCCGGAGCGACAGCGAGAGCAGGTCGGAGCCAAGGCGAGGGCAGGCCTGAGCCAGGGAGAGAGCAGGCCGGAGAAAGAGCTAGAGCAGGCCGTAGACGAGGCGAGAGTGGGCCAGAGCAAGAGGGAGAGCAGGCCAGAGCAAGAGCGAGAGCAAGCCGGAGCCAAGTAGAGGGCAGGCCAGAGCAAGAGCGAGAGCAGGCAGGAGCCAGAGCGAGAGCAGGCAGGAGCCAGGGCGAGGGCAATCCGCAGCCAGGGCGAGAGCAGGCCGGAGCCAAGGCGTAGGCAGGTCAGAGCCAGAGCGAGGGCAGGTAAGAGCCAGAGCAAGAGCAGGCCGGAGCCAGGGTGAGAGCAGGCCAGAGCCAGAGAGAGAGAAGGCCTGAGCAAATGCGAGGGCTGGATAGAGCCAGAGCGAAAGCAGGCCGGAGCCGAGGCGAGGGCAGGCCGGAGCGAGAGCGAGAGCAGGTCGGAGCCAAGGCGAGGGCAGGCAGGAGCCAGGTGGAGAGCAGGCCGGAGCAAGAGCTAGAGCAGGCCATAGATGAGGCGAGAGCAGGCCAGAGCAAGAGGGAGAGCAGGCCGGAGCAAGAGCGAGAGCAAGCCGGAGCCAAGTAGAGGGCAGGCCAGAGCAAGAGCGAGAGCAGGCCGGAGAAAGAGCAAGCCAGAGCCAATGCGAGCGCAGGCCGGAGCCAGGGCGAGAGCAGGACAGAACCAGAGCAAGAGCAGGCCGGAGGCAGAGCGAGGGCAGGCCGGAGCCAGAGCAGGCGGGAGCCAAGGCGAGGGTAGGCCGGAGCCAGAGCAGTCTGGAGCCAAGGCGAGGTCAGGCCAGAGCCAGAGCAAGGGCAGGCCGGAGACAGAGGGAGAGCAGGCCAGAGCCAAGGCGAGGGTATGCCGGAGCAAGGGTGAGGGCAGGCCGGAGCCAAGGCGAGGGCAAACCGGAGCCAGAGCGAGAGCAGGCCGGAGCCATGGCGAGAGCAGGCCGTAACCAAGGCGAGGGCAGGCCGGAGTCAGAGCAAGAGCAGGCCAGAGCCAGGGCGAGGGCAGAACAGAGCCAGACAGAGAGCAGGCCGGAGCCAAGATGAGAGCAAGCCAGAGTCAGAGCGAGAGCAGGCCTGAGCCAAGGCAAAGGCAGGACAGAGCCAGAGCGAGAGCAGGCCGGAGCCAAATCGAGGGCAGGCGAGAGCCAGAACGAGAGCAGGACGTAGCCAGGGCAAAGGCAGGCCGGAGCAAGAGCGAGAGCAGGCCGGAGCAAGGGCGAGAGCAGGCCGGAGGAAAGGCGATGGCAAGCCGGAGGCAAGGCGATGGCAGGCCGGAGGTAAGGTCATGGAAGGCCAGAACCAGAGCTAGAGCAGGCCAGAGCAAGGGCGAGGGCAGGCTGGAGCCAGTGAGAGAGCAGGCCGGAGCCAGGCAGAGGGCAGCCCGGAGCCAGAGCAAGAGCAGGCCGGAGACAAAGCGAGGGAAGGCGAGAGACAGAGCGAGAGCAGGCCGTAGCCAGGGCGAGGGCAAGCCGGTGCAAGGGCAGGCCGGAGCAAGGTCGAGGGCAGGCCGGAGGCAGAGCGAAAGCAGGCCGGAGCCAAGGCGAGGCAGGCCGGAGCCAGAGCGAGAGCAGGCCAGAGCCAAGGCGAGGGCGGGCCGGAGCCAGGGCGAGGGCAGGCCGGAGGAAAGGCGAGGGCAAACATGAATCAGAGCGAGAACAGGCGCGAGTCATGGCGAGAGCAGGCCGGAGCCAAGGCGAGGGCAGGCCAGAGCCAGAGCGAGAGCAGGCTGGAGCCAAGGCGAGGGCAGGCCAGAGCCAGAGCGAGAGCAGTCCGGAGCAAAGGCGAGAGCGAGCCAGAGCCAAAGCGAGAGCAGGCAGGAGCCAAGGCGAAGGCGGGCAAGACCAGAACTAAAGCAGGCCGGAGCAAAGGCGAGGGCAGGCAAGAGACAGAGTGAAAGCAGGCTGGAGCCAAAGCGAGAGCAGGCGAGAGCCAGGACGAGAGCAGGCCGTAGCCAGGGCGAGGGCAGGCCGGTGGCAGAGCGAGAGCAGGCCGGAGCAAGGGCGAGAGCCAGGCCGGAGGCAAGGCGATGTCAGGCCGGAGGCAAGGCGATGGCAGGCCGGAGGTAAGGCGATTGCATGCCAGAGCTAGGGCGAGGGCAGGCCGGAGCCAAAGCGAGAGAATGCCTGAGCCAGAGCGAGAGCAGGCCGGAGCCATGGCGAGAGCAGGCCGTAACCAAGGCGAGGGCAGGCCGGAGTCAGAGCAAGAGCAGGCCAGAGCCAGGGCGAGGGCAGAACAGAGCCAGACAGAGAGCAGGCCGGAGCCAAGATGAGAGCAGGCCAGAGTCAGAGCGAGTGCAGGCCTGAGCCAAGGCAAGGGCAGGACAGAGCCAGAGCGAGAGCAGGCCGGAGCCAAATCAAGGGCAGGCGAGAGCCAGAACGAGAGCAGGACGTAGCCAGGGCAAAGGCAGGCCGGAGCAAGAGCGAGAGCAGGCCGGAGCAAGGGCGAGAGCAGGCCGGAGGAAAGACGATGGCAAGCCGGAGGCAAGGCGATGGCAGGCCGGAGGTAAGGTCATGGAAGGCCAGAGCCAGAGCTAGAGCAGGCCAGAGCCAGGGCGAGAGGAGGCCGGAGCCATAGCGAGGGCAGGCCATAGCCAGAGCAAGAGTAGGCCGGAGCCAGGGAGAGGGCAAGCTGGAGTCAGGGAGAGAGCCGGCTGGAGCCAGGGAGAGAGCCGGCTGGAGCCAGAGCGAGAGTAGGCCAGAGCTAAGGCGAGGGCAGGCCGGAGCAAGAGCGAGAGCAGGCCGGAGCAAGAGCGAGAGCAGGCCGGAGTCAAGGCGAGGGCAGGCCGGAGCCAAGGCGAAGGCAGGCCAGAGACAGAGCGAGAGCAGGCCAGAGTCAAGGCAAGGACAGGCAGGAGCCAGAGAAAGAGCAGGCTAGAGCCAAGGCGAGGGCAGGCGGGAGCCAGAGCGAGAGCAGGTCGGATCCAAGGCAAGGGCAGGTGGGAGCCAGAGAGAGAGCAGGCCGGAGCCAGGGCGAGGCCAGGCCAGACCCAGAGTGAGTGGAGGCCGGAGCCAGGGCTAGGGCAGGCCAGAGCAAGAGCAGGCCAGAGTCAAGGCGAGGGCAGGCAGAAGCCAGAGCGAGAGCAGGCCGGAGTCAGGGAGAGGGTAGGCTGGAGCCAGAGCTAGAGCAGGTTGGAGAAAGGGCAAGGGCAGGCCAGAGCCAGAGAGAGAGCAGGCCGGAGCCAAGGCGTAGGCAGGTCAGAGCCAGAGCGAGAGCAGGCCGGAGCCAGAGCGAGGGCACGGTAGAGCCAGAGCAAGAGAAGGCCGGAGCCAGGGCGAAGGCAGGCCAGAGCCAGAGAGAGAGCAGGCCAGAGCCAATGAGGGGGCTGGATAGAGCCAGAGTGAAAGCAGGCCGGAGCTGAGGCGAGGGCAGGCCGGAGCGACAGCGAGAGCAGGTCGGAGCCAAGGCGAGGGCAGGCCTGAGCCAGGGAGAGAGCAGGCCGGAGAAAGAGCTAGAGCAGGCCGTAGACGAGGCGAGAGTGGGCCAGAGCAAGAGGGAGAGCAGGCCAGAGCAAGAGCGAGAGCAAGCCGGAGCCAAGTAGAGGGCAGGCCAGAGCAAGAGCGAGAGCAGGCAGGAGCCAGAGCGAGAGCAGGCAGGAGCCAGGGCGAGGGCAATCCGCAGCCAGGGCGAGAGCAGGCCGGAGCCAAGGCGTAGGCAGGTCAGAGCCAGAGCGAGGGCAGGTAAGAGCCAGAGCAAGAGCAGGCCGGAGCCAGGGTGAGAGCAGGCCAGAGCCAGAGAGAGAGAAGGCCTGAGCAAATGCGAGGGCTGGATAGAGCCAGAGCGAAAGCAGGCCGGAGCCGAGGCGAGGGCAGGCCGGAGCGAGAGCGAGAGCAGGTCGGAGCCAAGGCGAGGGCAGGCAGGAGCCAGGTGGAGAGCAGGCCGGAGCAAGAGCTAGAGCAGGCCATAGATGAGGCGAGAGCAGGCCAGAGCAAGAGGGAGAGCAGGCCGGAGCAAGAGCGAGAGCAAGCCGGAGCCAAGTAGAGGGCAGGCCAGAGCAAGAGCGAGAGCAGGCCGGAGAAAGAGCAAGCCAGAGCCAATGCGAGCGCAGGCCGGAGCCAGGGCGAGAGCAGGACAGAACCAGAGCAAGAGCAGGCCGGAGGCAGAGCGAGGGCAGGCCGGAGCCAGAGCAGGCGGGAGCCAAGGCGAGGGTAGGCCGGAGCCAGAGCAGTCTGGAGCCAAGGCGAGGTCAGGCCAGAGCCAGAGCAAGGGCAGGCCGGAGACAGAGGGAGAGCAGGCCAGAGCCAAGGCGAGGGTATGCCGGAGCAAGGGTGAGGGCAGGCCGGAGCCAAGGCGAGGGCAAACCGGAGCCAGAGCGAGAGCAGGCCGGAGCCATGGCGAGAGCAGGCCGTAACCAAGGCGAGGGCAGGCCGGAGTCAGAGCAAGAGCAGGCCAGAGCCAGGGCGAGGGCAGAACAGAGCCAGACAGAGAGCAGGCCGGAGCCAAGATGAGAGCAAGCCAGAGTCAGAGCGAGAGCAGGCCTGAGCCAAGGCAAAGGCAGGACAGAGCCAGAGCGAGAGCAGGCCGGAGCCAAATCGAGGGCAGGCGAGAGCCAGAACGAGAGCAGGACGTAGCCAGGGCAAAGGCAGGCCGGAGCAAGAGCGAGAGCAGGCCGGAGCAAGGGCGAGAGCAGGCCGGAGGAAAGGCGATGGCAAGCCGGAGGCAAGGCGATGGCAGGCCGGAGGTAAGGTCATGGAAGGCCAGAACCAGAGCTAGAGCAGGCCAGAGCAAGGGCGAGGGCAGGCTGGAGCCAGTGAGAGAGCAGGCCGGAGCCAGGCAGAGGGCAGCCCGGAGCCAGAGCAAGAGCAGGCCGGAGACAAAGCGAGGGAAGGCGAGAGACAGAGCGAGAGCAGGCCGTAGCCAGGGCGAGGGCAAGCCGGTGCAAGGGCAGGCCGGAGCAAGGTCGAGGGCAGGCCGGAGGCAGAGCGAAAGCAGGCCGGAGCCAAGGCGAGGCAGGCCGGAGCCAGAGCGAGAGCAGGCCAGAGCCAAGGCGAGGGCGGGCCGGAGCCAGGGCGAGGGCAGGCCGGAGGAAAGGCGAGGGCAAACATGAATCAGAGCGAGAACAGGCGCGAGTCATGGCGAGAGCAGGCCGGAGCCAAGGCGAGGGCAGGCCAGAGCCAGAGCGAGAGCAGGCTGGAGTCAAGGCGAGGGCAGGCCAGAGCCAGAGCGAGAGCAGTCCGGAGCAAAGGCGAGAGCGAGCCAGAGCCAAAGCGAGAGCAGGCAGGAGCCAAGGCGAAGGCGGGCAAGACCAGAACTAAAGCAGGCCGGAGCAAAGGCGAGGGCAGGCAAGAGACAGAGTGAAAGCAGGCTGGAGCCAAAGCGAGAGCAGGCGAGAGCCAGGACGAGAGCAGGCCGTAGCCAGGGCGAGGGCAGGCCAGTGGCAGAGCGAGAGCAGGCCGGAGCAAGGGCGAGAGCCAGGCCGGAGGCAAGGCGATGTCAGGCCGGAGGCAAGGCGATGGCAGGCCGGAGGTAAGGCGATTGCATGCCAGAGCTAGGGCGAGGGCAGGCCGGAGCCAAAGCGAGAGAATGCCTGAGCCAGAGCGAGAGCAGGCCGGAGCCATGGCGAGAGCAGGCCGTAACCAAGGCGAGGGCAGGCCGGAGTCAGAGCAAGAGCAGGCCAGAGCCAGGGCGAGGGCAGAACAGAGCCAGACAGAGAGCAGGCCGGAGCCAAGATGAGAGCAGGCCAGAGTCAGAGCGAGTGCAGGCCTGAGCCAAGGCAAGGGCAGGACAGAGCCAGAGCGAGAGCAGGCCGGAGCCAAATCAAGGGCAGGCGAGAGCCAGAACGAGAGCAGGACGTAGCCAGGGCAAAGGCAGGCCGGAGCAAGAGCGAGAGCAGGCCGGAGCAAGGGCGAGAGCAGGCCGGAGGAAAGACGATGGCAAGCCGGAGGCAAGGCGATGGCAGGCCGGAGGTAAGGTCATGGAAGGCCAGAGCCAGAGCTAGAGCAGGCCAGAGCCAGGGCGAGAGGAGGCCGGAGCCATAGCGAGGGCAGGCCATAGCCAGAGCAAGAGTAGGCCGGAGCCAGGGAGAGGGCAAGCTGGAGTCAGGGAGAGAGCCGGCTGGAGCCAGGGAGAGAGCCGGCTGGAGCCAGAGCGAGAGTAGGCCAGAACTAAGGCGAGGGCAGGCCGGAGCAAGAGCGAGAGCAGGCCGGAGTCAAGGCGAGGGCAGGCCGGAGCCAAGGCGAAGGCAGGCCAGAGACAGAGCGAGAGCAGGCCAGAGTCAAGGCAAGGACAGGCAGGAGCCAGAGAAAGAGCAGGCTAGAGCCAAGGCGAGGGCAGGCGGGAGCCAGAGCGAGAGCAGGTCGGATCCAAGGCAAGGGCAGGTGGGAGCCAGAGAGAGAGCAGGCCGGAGCCAGGGCGAGGCCAGGCCAGACCCAGAGTGAGTGGAGGCCGGAGCCAGGGCTAGGGCAGGCCAGAGCAAGAGCAGGCCAGAGTCAAGGCGAGGGCAGGCAGAAGCCAGAGCGAGAGCAGGCCGGAGTCAGGGAGAGGGTAGGCCGGAGCCAGAGCTAGAGCAGGTTGGAGAAAGGGCAAGGGCAGGCCAGAGCCAGAGAGAGAGCAGGCCGGAGCCAAGGCGTAGGCAGGTCAGAGCCAGAGCGAGAGCAGGCCGGAGCCAGAGCGAGGGCACGGTAGAGCCAGAGCAAGAGAAGGCCGGAGCCAGGGCGAAGGCAGGCCAGAGCCAGAGAGAGAGCAGGCCAGAGCCAATGAGGGGGCTGGATAGAGCCAGAGCGAAAGCAGGCCGGAGCTGAGGCGAGGGCAGGCCGGAGCGACAGCGAGAGCAGGTCGGAGCCAAGGCGAGGGCAGGCCTGAGCCAGGGAGAGAGCAGGCCGGAGAAAGAGCTAGAGCAGGCCGTAGACGAGGCGAGAGTGGGCCAGAGCAAGAGGGAGAGCAGGCCAGAGCAAGAGCGAGAGCAAGCCGGAGCCAAGTAGAGGGCAGGCCAGAGCAAGAGCGAGAGCAGGCAGGAGCCAGAGCGAGAGCAGGCAGGAGCCAGGGCAAGGGCAATCCGCAGCCAGGGCGAGAGCAGGCCGGAGCCAAGGCGTAGGCAGGTCAGAGCCAGAGCGAGGGCAGGTAAGAGCCAGAGCAAGAGCAGGCCGGAGCCAGGGTGAGAGCAGGCCAGAGCCAGAGAGAGAGAAGGCCTGAGCAAATGCGAGGGCTGGATAGAGCCAGAGCGAAAGCAGGCCGGAGCCGAGGCGAGGGCAGGCCGGAGCGAGAGCGAGAGCAGGTCGGAGCCAAGGCGAGGGCAGGCCGGAGCCAGGTGGAGAGCAGGCCGGAGCAAGAGCTAGAGCAGGCCGTAGATGAGGCGAGAGCAGGCCAGAGCAAGAGGGAGAGCAGGCCGGAGCAAGAGCGAGAGCAAGCCGGAGCCAAGTAGAGGGCAAGCCAGAGCAAGAGCGAGAGCAGGCCGGAGAAAGAGCAAGCCAGAGCCAATGCGAGCGCAGGCCGGAGCCAGGGCGAGAGCAAGCCTGAGCCAAGTAGAGGGCAAGCCAGAGCCAGAGCGAGAGCAGGCCAGAGTAAGGGCGAGGGTAGGCCAGTGCCAGAGAGAGAGCAGGCCGGAGCCAGAGCAAGAGCAGGCCGGAGCCAAGGCGAGGGTAGGCCGGAGACAGGGTGAGGGCAAACTGGAGCCAAGTCGAGGGCAGGCCGGAGCCAGAGCGAGAGCATGCCAGAACTAAGGCAAGGGCAGGCCAGAGCCAGAGCGAGAGCAGGCAGGAGCCAAGTCGAGGGCAGGCCGGAACCAGAGCGAGAGCATGCCAGAACTAAGGCAAGGGCAGGCCAGAGCCAGAGCGAGAGCAGGCTGGAGCCAAGGCGAGGGCAGGCCAGAGCCAGAGCGAGAGCAGGCCGGAGCCAGGGAAAGGGCAGGCAGTAGCCATGGCGAGGGCAGGCCCGAGCCAGAGCGAGAGCAGGACTTAGCCAGGGCGAGGGCTGGCCAGAGAGAGAGCAGGCCGGAGCCAGGGCGAGGGCAGGCCAAAGTTAGGGCGAGAGCAGGCCAGAGCCAGGGCGAGGGAAGGCGAGAGCCAGACCGAGAGCAGGCCGGAGCCAGAGAGAGAGCAGGCCGGAGCCAGAGAGAGAGCAGGCCGGAGCCAGAGAGAGAGCAGGCTGGAGCCAGGGTGAGGGCAGGCCAAAGCGAGAGCAGGCCGGAGCCAGAGAGAGGGTAGGCCGGAGCAAGAGTGAGGGCAGGCTGGAGCCAGAGCGAGGGTAAGACGTAGCGAGGGCGAGAGCAGGCCAGGGCCAAGGCGAACGCAGGCCAGACCAGAGCTAAATCAGGCCGGAGCCAAGTCGAGGGCAAGCCAGAGCCCCAGAAAGAGCAGGCCAGAGCGAGAGCAGGCCAGAGCCAAGGCGAGAGCAGGCCGGAGACAAGGCGAAGGCAGGCCGGAGTCAGAGCGAGAGCAGGCCGGAGCCAGGGCGAGGGCAGGCTGAAGCGATGGCTAGGGAAGGCCGGGGGCAGAGCGAGAATAGTCAAGAGCCAGGGCGAGGGCAGGCCAGAGCGAGAGCAGGCAGGAGCCAGGGAGAGGGCAGGCCAGAGCCAGAGCAGGCCGGAGCAAGGGTGAGGGCAAGACATAGTGAGGGATAGAGAAGGTCGGAGCCAAGGAGAAGGCAGGCCAGAGCAAAAGTGAGAGCAGGCCGGAGCCAGAGCGAGGGCAACCCATAGCCAGAGCGAGAGTAGGCGGAGCCAGGGCGAGGGCAAGCTGGAGCCAAGGAGAGAGCCGGCCAGAGCAAGGGCAAGGGAAGGCCGGAGCTAGAGCGAGAGCAGGCCGGAGCCAGGGTGAGGGCAGGCCAAAGCGAGAGCATGCCGGAGCCAGAGAGAGGGTAGGCCGGAGACAGAGTGAGGGCAGGCTGGAGCCAGGGCAAGGGCAAGACGTAGCGAGGGCGAGAGCAGGCCGGGGCCAAGGCGAACGCAGGCCAGACCAGAGCTAAATCAGGCCGGAGCCAAGTCGAGGGCAGGCCAGAGCCCCAGAAAGAGCAGGCCAGAGCCAGGGCGAGAGCAGGCCAGAGCCAAGGCGAGAGCAGGCCGGAGCCAAGGCGAAGGCAGGCCAGAGCCAGAGCGAGAGCAGGCCGGAGCCAGGGCGAGGGCAGGCCGAAGCCATGGCTAGGGAAGGCCGGAGGCAGAGCGAGAATAGTCAAGAGCCAGGGCGAGGGCAAGCCAGAGCGAGAGCAGGCAGGAGCCAGGGAGAGGGCAGGCCAGAGCCAGAGCAGGCCGGAGCAAGGGTGAGGGCAAGACGTAGTGAGGGATAGAGAAGGTCGGAGCCAAGGAGAAGGCAGGCCAGAGCCAAAGTGAGAGCAGGCCGGAGCCAAGGCGAGGGCAGGCCAGGGAGAGAGCAGCCCGGAGCCAAGGCGAGGGATGGCCGGAGCCAGAGCGAGACCAGGCCAGAGCCAGGGCGAGGATAATTCGGAGCCAGGGAGAGAGCAGGATGGAGCCAGTGCGAGGGCAGGCCAGAGCTAGAGCTACAGCAGGCCGGAGCAAGGGCAAGGGCAGGCCAGAGCCAGAGAGAGAGCAGGCCAGAGACAGAGAGAGAGCAGGCCGGAGCCAGAGCTAGAGCAGACCAGAGCAAGGACAAGAGCACGCCGGAGACAGAGCGAGAGAATGCCGGAGCGGGAGCGAGAGCAGGCCGGAACCAGAGCGAGAGCAGGCCGGAACCAGGGAGAGGGCAGTCCAGAGCCAGATAGAGAGCAGGCCAGAGCCAGAGAGAGAGAGCAGGCCGGAGCCAGGGCGAGAGCAGGCCGGAGCCAGGGCGAGAGCAGGCCAGACCAGAGCTAAATCAGGCCGGAGCCAAGTCGAGGGCAAGCCAGAGCCCCAGAAAGAGCAGGCCAGAGCCAGAGCGAGAGCAGGCCAGAGCCAGAGCGAGAGCAGGCCAGAGCCAAGGCGAGAGCAGGCCGGAGCCAAGGCGAAGGCAGGCCAGAGCCAGAGCGAGAGCAGGGCGGAGCCAGGGCGAGGGCAGACTGAAGCCATGGCTAGGGAAGACCGGAGGCAGAGCGAGAGTAGTCAAGAGCCAGGGCGAGGGCAGGCCAGAGTGAGAGCAGGCAGGAGCCAGGGAGAGGGCAGGCCAGAGCCAGAGCAGGCCGGAGCAAGGGTGAGGGCAAGACATAGTGAGGGATAGAGAAGGTCGGAGCCAAGGAGAAGGCAGGCCAGAGCCAAAGTGAGAGCAGGCCGGAGCCAGAGCGAGGGCAACCCATAGCCAGAGCGAGAGTAGGCGGAGCCAGGGCGAGGGCAAGCTGGAGCCAAGGAGAGAGCCGGCCAGAGCCAGGGCAAGGGAAGGTCGGAGCTAGAGCGAGAGCAGGCCGGAGCCAGGGTGAGGGCAGGCCAAAGCGAGAGCATGCCGGAGCCAGAGCGAGGGTAGGCCGGAGCCAGAGTGAGGGCAGGCTGGAGCCAGGGCGAGGGCAAGACATAGCGAGGGCGAGAGCAGGCCGGGGCCAAGGCGAACGCAGGCCAGACCAGAGCTAAATCAGGCCGGAGCCAAGTCGAGGGCAGGCCAGAGCCCCAGAAAGAGCAGGCCAGAGCCTGAGAAAGAGCAGGCCAGAGCCAAGGCGAGAGCAGGCCAGAGCAAGAGCGAGAGCAGGCCAGAGCCAAGGAGAGAGCAGGCCGAAGCCAAGGCGAAGGCAGGCCAGAGCGAGAGCAGGCCGGAGCCAGAGCGAGAGCAGGCCGGAGCCAGGGCGAGGACAGGCCGAAGCCATAGCTAGGGAAGGCCGGAGGCAGAGCGAGAGTAGTCAAGAGCCAGGGCGAGGGCAGGCCAGAGCGAGAGCAGGCCGGAGCAAGGGTAAGGGCAAGACGTAATGAGGGATAGAGAAGGTCGGAGCCAAGGAGAAGGCAGGCCAGAGCCAAAGTGAGAGCAGGCCGGAGCCAAGGCGAGGGCAGGCCAGGGAGAGCGCAGCCCGGAGCCAAGGCGAGGGAAGGCTGGAGCCAGAGCGAGGGCAGGCCATGGCCAGTGCGAGAGTAGGCCGGAGCAAGGGCAAGGGCAGGCCAGAGGCAGGGCGAGGGCAGGTCAGAGCCAGAGTGTGAGCAGGCCAGAGCCAGGGCGAGGGCACGCTGGAGCCAGGGCAAGGGCAGGCCAGAGCAATGGTGAGGGCAGACCGGAGTCAGAGCGAGAGCAGGCAAGAGTCAGAGCGAGAGCAGGATAGAGCCAAGGTGAGAGCAGGCAAGAGCTAAGGAGAGGGCAGGCCAGAGGGAGAGCAGGCTGGAGCCAGGGCGAGGGCAGGCCGGAGCCAAAGCGAGAGCAGGCCGGAGCTAAGGCGAAGGCGGGCCAGTCCAGAACTAAAGCAGGCCGGAGCCAAGGCGAGGGCAGGCCAGAGCCAGAGCGAGAGCAGGCCGGAGCCAAAGCAAGGGCAGGCGAGAACCAGAGTGAGAGCAGGCCGTAGCCAGGGCGAGGGCAGGCCGGAGCCAGAGCTAGAGCAGACCAGAGCAAGGACAAGAGCAAGCCGGAGACATAGCGAGAGAATGCCGGAGCGATAGCAGGCCGGAGCCAGAGCGAGAGCAGGCCGGAACCAGGGAGAGGGCAGGAGAGAACCAGAGCTACAGCAGGCCGGAGCCAAGGCGAGGGCAGCCTGGAGCTAGAGCGAGAGCAGACCGGAGCCAGGGTGAGGGCAGGCCAGAACGAGAGCAGGCCAGAGCCAGGGCAAGGGAAGGCCGGAGCTAGAGCGAGAGCAGGCCGGAGCCAGGGTGAGGGCAGGCCAAAGCGAGAGCAGGCCGGAGCCAGAGAGAGGGTAGACCGGAGCAAGGGTGAGGGCAGGCTGGAACCAGGGCGAGGGCAAGACGTAGCGACGGCGAGAGCAGGCCGGGGCCAAGGCGAACGCAGGCCAGAGCCAAGGCGAAGGCAGGCCGGAGCCAAGGCGAAGGCAGGCCAGAGCCAGAGCGAGAGCAGGCCGGAGCCAGGGCGAGGGCAGGCCAAAGCGACAGCAGGCTGGAGCCTGAGAGAGGGTAGGCCGGAGCCAGAGCGAGGGCAGGCTGGAGCCAGGGCGAGGGCAAGACGTAGCAAGGGCGAGAGCAGGCCGGGGCCAAGGCGAGGGCAGGCCAGAGCCCCACAGAGAGCAGGCCAGAGCCAGAGCAAGAGCAGGACGGAGCCAAGGCGAAGGCTGGCCAGAGGCAGAGCGAGAGCAGGCCGGAGCGAGGGCAATTGCAGGCCGATGCCAAGGCTAGGGAAGGCCGGAGCCAGAGCAAGAGCAGGCCGGAGCAAGAGCGAGGGAAAGACGTAGCGAGGACGAGAGATGGTCGGAGCCAAGGCGAAGGCAGGCCAGAGCCAAAGAAAGAGCAGGCCGGAGCCAAGGAGAGGGCAGGCCAAAGCGAGAGCAGGTCGGAGCCATGGCGACGGTAGGCCGGAGCTAGAGCGAGAGCAGGCCAGAGCCAGGGCGAGGGCAGGCCAGAGCGATAGCAGGCCGGAGCCAGGGTGAGGGCAGACCAGGGCCAGAGCAAGGGTAGGCTGGAGTCAGGGCGAGTGCAAGACGTAGCGAGGGCGAGAGCAGTCCGGAGAGAAGGCGAGGGCAGGCCAGAGCGAGAGCAGGCTGGAGCCAGGGAGAGAGTGGTCGGGAGCCAGAGCGAGGGCAGGCCGGAGCCAGGGCGAGTGAAGGTTGAAGCCAAGACGAAGGCAGGCCAGAGCCAAAGCGAGAGCAGGCCAGAGCCAAGGAGAGGGCAGGCCAGGGAGACAGCAGGCCGGAGCCAAGGCGAGGGCAGGCCAGAGCCAGAGCGAGAGCAGGCCGGAGCCAGGGCGAGGGTAGGCCGGAGCCAGGGAGAGAGCAAGCCGGAGTAAGGGCGAGGGTAGGCCGGAGCAAGAGCGAGAGCAGGCCTGAGCTAGAGCGAGAGCAAGCTGGAGCCAGGGCGAGGGCAGGCCGGAGCGAGAGCAGGTCGGAGCCCGGGTGAGGGCAGGCCAGGGTCAGAGCGAGGGCAGGCCGGAGTCAGGGCGAGGGCAAGACGTAGCGAGTGCGAGAGCAGGCCGGAGCCAAGGCGAGGGCAGGCCAGAGCAAGAGTGATAGCAGGCCGGAGCCAGGGTGAGGGCAGGCCAGAGCCAGGGCAAGGGCAGGCCAGAGCAAGAGCACGCCGGAAACAAGGCGAGGGAAAGCCAGAGCCAGAGCAGGCCGGAGCCAGAGTGAGGGCAGGCCGGAGCCAGGGAGAGGGCAGGCCGGAGCCAGGGAGAGGGCAGGCCGGAGACAGTGCATTCCGGAACCAGAGAGAGAGCAGGCCGGAGCCAAGGCGAGGGCAGGCCGAAGCCATGGCGAGGGCAGGCCAGAGCCAAAGCGAGAGTAGGCTGGAGCGAGGGCGAGGGCAGGACAGAGCAAGAGCAGGACGGAGCAAAGGGAGAGGGCAGGCAGGAGCCAGGGCGAGGGCAGGCCAGAGCCAGAGAGAGAGCAGGCCAGAGCCAAGGCGAGGGCAGGCCGGAGCCAGAGCTAGAGAAGGCCGGAGCCAGGGAGAGGGCAGGCCGGAGGCAGGTCGAGGATAGGCCAGAGCCAGAGCGAGCACAGGTAGGAGCCAGGGTAAGAGCAGACCGGAGCACGAGCGAGTGCAGGCCAGAGCCAAAGCGAGGGCAGGCCAGAGCAAGAGTGAGAGCAGGCCGGAGCCAGGGCGAGAGCAGGCCAGAGCCAGGGCGAGGGCAGGAGAGAGCAAGAGCACGCCGGAATCAAGGCGAGGGAAGGCCAGAGCCAGAGCGAGAGCAGGCCAGTGCCAGAGTGAGGGCAGGCCCGGAGCCAGGGAGAGGGCAGGCTGGAGACAGGGCATTCCAGAACCAGAGAGAGGACACGCCGGAGCCAAAGCGAGGGCAGGCCGGAGCCATGGCGAGGGCAGGCCGGAGCCATGGCGACGGCAGGCCAGAGCCAAAGTGAGAGTAGGCTGGAGCGAGGGCGAGGGCAGGACAGAGCCAGATCAAGAGCAGGACGGAGCAAAGGGAGAGGGCAGGCAGGAGCCAGGGCGAGGGCAGGCCAGAGAGAGAGCAGGCCGGAGCCAAGGCGAGGGCAGGCCGGAGCCAGAGATAGAGAAGGCCGGAGCCAGGGAGAGGGCAGGCCGGAGGCAGCTCGAGGATAGGCCAGAGCCAGAGCGAGCGCAGGCAGGAGCCAGGGTAAAGGCAGACCGGAGCACAAGCGAGTGCAGGCCATAGCCAGGCCGAGGGCAGGCCGGAGCCAGAGAGAGAGCAGGCCAGAGCCATGGCGAGGGCAGGTCGGAGCCAGAGAGAGAGCAGGCCGGAGCCAGAGAGAGAGCAGGCCGGAGCCAAAGCAAGGGCAGGCCGGAGAAAGGGCAAGGGCAGGCAAGAGCCAGAGCGCGAGCAGACCAGAGAAAAGGCGAGAGCAGGCCGGAGCCAGGGTGAAGGCAGGCCAGAGAGAGAGCAGGCCGGAGCCAAGGCGAAGGCAGGCCAGAGCCAGAGCCAGAGCAGGCTGGAGCCTGGGCGAGGGCAGGACGAAGCCTAGGCTAGGGAAGGCCAGAGCTAGAGCTAGAGCAGGCAGGAGCCAGGGCGAGTACAGGCCGGAGCTAGAGCGAGAGCAGGCCAGAGCCAGGGCCAGGGCAGGCCAAAGCGAGAGCAGGCCGGAGCCATGGTGACGGTAGGCCGGAGCTAGAGAGAGCAGGACACAGCCAGGGCGAGGGCAGGCCGGAGCGAGAGCAGGCCGGAGCCAGGGTGAGGGCAGACCAGGGCAAGAGCAAGGGTAGGCCGGAGTTAGGGCGAGGGCAAGACGTAGCGAGGGCGAGAGCAGGCCAGAGCCAAGGCGATGGCAGGCCAGAGACAGAGTGAGAGCAGGCCGGAGCCAGGGAGAGAGCGGGCGGGAGCCAGAGCGAGGGCAGGCCGGAGCCAGGGCGAGAGAAGGTCAGAGCCAAGGCGAAGGCAGGCCAGAGCTAGAGCGAGAGCAGGCCGGAGCCAGGGCGAGGGTAGGCCGGAGCCAGAGAGAGAGCAAGCCGGAGTAAGGGTGAGGGTAGGCCGGAGCCAGGGCGAGTGCAGGCCGGAGCGAGAGCAGGCCGGAGGAAGGGTGAGGGCAGGCCGGAGTCAGTTCGAGGGCAAGACGTAGCGAGGGCGTGAGCAGGCCGGAGCCAAGGCGAGGGCAGGCCAGAGCAAGAGCGAGAGCAGGCCGGAGCCAGGGCGAGAGCAGGCCGGAGCCAGGGCGAGAGCAGGCCAGAGCCAGGGCAGGCCAGAGCAAGATCACGCCGGAGTCAAGGCGGGGGAAGGTCAGAGCCAGAGCGAGAGCAGGCCGGAGCCAGAGCGAAGGCAGGCCAGAGCCAGGGAGAGGGCAGGCCGGAGCCAGGGAGAGGGCAGGCTGGAGACAGGGCATTCCAGAACCAGAGAGAGAGCAGGCCGGAGCCAAGGCGAGGGCAGGCCGGAGCCAGAGCTAGTGTATGCCGGAGCCATTGAGAGGGCAGGCTGGAGCCAAGGCGAGGGCACGCCGAAGCCATGGCGAGGGCAGGCCAGAGTCAAAGAGAGAGCAGGCTGGAGCAAGGGTGAGCGCAGGACAGAGCCAGAGCGAGAGCAGGACGGAGCAAAGGGAGAGAGCAGGCCGGAGACAAGGCGAAGGCAGGCCAGAGCGAGAGCAGGCCGGAGCCTGGGCGAGGGCAGGCCGAAGCCAAAGCGAGAGCAGGCCAGAGCCAGGGAGAGGGCAGGCGGAAACCAGAGTGAGAGCAGGCCGGTGCCAGAGCGAGAGCAGGCCGGACCCAAAGCGAGAGCAGGCCGGAGCTAGGGTGAAGGCAGGCCAGAGCCAGAGAGAGAGCAGGCCGGAGACAAGGCGAAGGCAGGCCAGAGCCAGAGAGAGAGCAGGGCGGAGCCTAGGCAAGGGCAGGCCGAAGCCAAAGAGAAAGCAGGCCGGAGCCAGGGCGAGGGCAGGCGGAAGCCAGAGTGAGAGCAGGCAGGTGCCAGAGCGAGAGCAGGCTAAAGCCAGAGAGAGATCAGGCCGGAGCCAGGGTTAGGGAAGAACAGAGCAAGAGCAGGCCAGAGCCAAGGTGAGGGCAGGCCAGAGCCAGAGCGACGGCAGGCCATAGCCAGAGCGAAAGCAGTCCGGAGCCAGGACGAGAGAATGCCGGAGCAAAGGCGAGGGCAGGCCTGAGCCAGGGCGAGGGCAGGCCGGAGCTAGGGCGAGGGCAGGCCGGAGCTAGGGCGAGGGCAGGCCTGTGCAAGGGCGAGGGCAGGCCGGAGCTAGAGCGAGAGCATGCCGAAGCCAGAGCAAGAGCAGGCCGGAGCCAAGGAGAGGGCAGGCAGGAGCCAGGGCGAGGGCAGGCCGGAACCAGGGCAAGGGTAGGCCGCAGCCAGGGATAGAGCAAGCAGGAGCCAAGGCGAGGGCAGGCCGGAGCTATAGCGAGAGCAGGCCGGAACCAGGGCGAGGGCAGGCCGGAGCGAGAGCAGGCCGGAGCCAGAGTTAGGGCAGGCCAGGTCCAGAGCGAGGGCAGGCCGGAGTCAGGGCGAGGGCAAGACTTAGCGAGGGCGAGAGCAGGCGGGAGCCAAGGCGATGGCAGGCCAGAGCCAGTGCGAGAGCAGACCGGAGCCCGGGCGAGAGCAGGCCGGAACCAGGGTGAGGGCAGGCCAGAGCGAGAGCAAGGCGGAGTCAAGGCGAGGGAAGGCCAGAGCGAGAGCAAGCCGGAGTCAAGGCGAGGAAAGGCCAGAGCCAGAGCGAGAGCAGGCCAGAGCCAGGGCAAGAGAAGGCCGGAGCCAGAGCAAGGACAAGCCGGAGCCAGGGAGAGGGCAGGCCGGAGCCAGGGCGAGGGTAAGCCGGAGCCAGAGAGAGAAGGCCGGAGACAAGGCGAGGGCAGGCCGGAGCCAGAGCTAGTGTATGCTGGAGCCAGGGAGAGGGCAGGCCAGAGCTAGGGCGAGGGCAGGCCGGAGCCAGGGCGAGGGCAGGCCAGAGCGAGAGCAAGCCGGAGCGAGGGTGAGGGCAGGACAGAGTCAGAGCGAGAGCAGGCCGGAGCCAGGGAGAGGGCAGGCCGGAGCCAAGGCGAGGGCATGCCGGAGCCATGGCAAGGGCAGGCCAGAGCCAAAGCGAGAGCAGGCTGGAGCGAGGGTGAGGGCAGGACAGAGCCAGATCAAGAGCAGGACGGAGCAAAGGGAGAGGGCAGGCAGGTGCCAGGGCGAGGGCAGGCAAGAGCCAGAGAGAGAGCAGGCGGAGCCAAAGCGAGGGCAAGCCGGAGCCAGAGCTAGAGAAGGCTGGAGCCAGGGAGAGGGCAGGCCGGAGGCAGGTCGAGGGCAGGCCAGAGTTAGAGCGAGAGCAGGCAGGAGCCAGGGTAAGGGCAGAACGGAGCAAGAGCGAGAGCAGGCCAGAGCCAGGCCGAGGGCAGGCCGGAGCCAGAGAGAGAGCAGGCCGGAGCCAGGGCGAGGGCAGGTCGGAGCCAGAGAGAGAGCAGGCCGGAGCCAAGGCAAGGGCAGGCCGGAGCAAGGGCAAGGGCAGGCCAGAGACAGAGCGTGAGCATGCCGGAGAAAAGGGGAGGGCAGGCCGGAGCCAGAGCGAGAACAGGCTGGAGCCAGGGTGAAGGCAGGCCAGAGCCAGAGAGAGAGCAGGCTGGAGCCTGGGCGAGGACAGGCCGAGGCCTTGGCTATGGAAGGCCAGAGCCAGAGCTAGAGCAGGCAGGAGCCAGGGCGAGTACAGGCCGGAGCTAGAGCGAGAGCAGGTTGGAGCCAGGGCCAGGGCAGGCCAAAGCGAGAGCAGGCCGGAGCCATGGCGAGGGTAGGCAGGAGCTAGAGCGAGAGCAGGACACAGGCAGGGCGAGGGCAGGCCGGAGCGAGAGCAGGCCGGAGCCAGGGTGACGGCAGACCAGGGCCAGAGCAAGGATAGGCCGGAGTCAGGGCGAGGGCAAGACGTAGCGAGGGCGAGAGCAGGCCAGAGCCAAGGCGAGGGCAGGCCAGAGACAGAGAGAGAGCAGGCCGGAGCCAGGGAGAGAGCGGGCGGGAGCCAGGGCGAGAGAATGTCGTAGCCAAGGCGAAGGCAGGCCAGAGCCAAATCGAGAGCAGGCCGGAGCCAAGGCGAGGGCAGGCCAGGGAGAGAGCAGGCCGGAGCCAAGGAGAGGGCAGGCCAGAGCAAGAGCGAGGGCAGGCCGGAGCAAGGGCGAGGGTAGGACGGAGGCAGGGAGAGAGCAAGCCGGAGTAAGGGTGAGGGTAGGCCGGAGCTAGAGCGAGAGCAGGCCGGAGCTAGAGAGAGAGCAGGCCGGAGCTAGAGAGAGAGCAAGCCGGAGCTAGAGAGAGAGCAGGCCGGAGCGAGAGCAGGCCGGAGCAAGGGTGAGGGCAGGCCAGGGCCAGAGCGAGGGCAGGCCGGAGTCAGGGCGAAGTCAAGACATAGCGAGGGCGAGAGCAGGCCGGAACCATGGCGAGGGCAGGCCATAGCAAGAGCGAGAGCAGGCCGGAGCCAGGGCGAGAGCAGGCCAGAGCCAGGGCGAGGGCAGGCCAGAGCAAGAGAGAGAGCAGGCCGGAGCCAGGGCGAGGGCAGGCAGGAGCTAGAGCGAGAGCAGGCCGGAGCCAGAGCGAGAGCAGGCCGGAGCCAGGGCGAGAGCAGGCCGGAGCCAGGGCGAGGACAGGCCGGAGCCAAGGCTAGGGCAGGCTAAAGCAAGGGAGAGATCAGGCCGGAGCCAGGGTTAGGGCAGAACAGAGCCAGAGCGAGAGCAGGCCGGAGTCAAGGTGAGGGCAGGCCAGAGCCAGAGCGACGGCAGGCCATAGCCAGAGAGAGAGCCGTGCGGAGCCAGGGCGAGAACATGCCGGAGCAAAGGCGAGGGCAGGCCTGTGCCTGGGCAGGCCGGAGCTAGATCGAGAGCAGGCCGGAGCCAGAGCAAGAGCAGGCCGGAGCCAGGGCGAGGGAAGGCCGGAGCTAGGGCGAGGGCAGGCCGGAGCCAGGGAGAGAGCAAGCAGGAGCCAAGGAGAGGGCAGGCTGGAGCTATAGCGAGAGCAGGCTGGAGCCAGGGCGAGGGCAGGCCGGAGCGAGAGCAGGCCGGAGCCAGGGTTAGGGCAGGCCAGGGCCAGAGCGAGGGCAGGCTGGAGTCAGGGCGAGGGCAAGACGTAGCGAGGGCGAGAGCAGGCCAGAGCCAAGGCGAGGGCAGGCCAGAGCCAGTGCGAGAGCAGACCAGAGCCAGGGCGAGAGCAGGCCGGAGCCAGGGTGAGGGCTGGCCAGAGCGAGAGCACGCTGGAGTCAAGGCGAGGGAAGGCCAGAGCCAGAGCGAGAGCAGGCCAGATCCAGGGCGAGAGAAGGCCGGAGCCAGAGCGAGGACAGGCTAGAGCCAGGGAGAGGGCAGGCCGGAGCCAGGGCGAGGGCAGGACGGAGCCAGAGATAGAAGGCCGGAGACAAGGCGAGGGCAGGCCGGGGCCAGAGCTAGTGTATGCCGGAGCCAGGGAGAGGGCAGGCTGGAGCCAGGGCGAGGGCAGGCCGGAGCCAGGGCGAGGGCAGGCCAGAGACAGGCCTAGGGCAGGCCGGAGCCAGAGCGAGAGCAGGCCGGAGCCAAGACGAGGGCAGGTCAGAGCAAAAGAGAGGGCAGGTCGGAGCCAAGGCGAGGGCAGGCCGGAGCAAGGGCAAAGGGCAGGCCGGAGCAAGGGCGAGGGCAGGCCAAAGCCAGAACGAGGGCAGGCCAGAGCCAGGACGAGAGCAGGAAGGAGCCCGGGCGAGGGGAGGCCAGAGCCAGAGAGAGAGCAGGCCGGAGCCAAGGCGAGGGCAGGCCAGAGCCAGAGCGAGAGCAGGCCAGAGCCAGGACGAGAGCAGGCCGGAGCCAAGACGAAGGCGGGCCAGACCAGAACTAAAGCAGGGCGGAGAAAAGGCGAGGGCAGGCCAGATCCAGGCGAGAGGCAGAGCTAGAGCAGGCCGGAAAAAGGGCGAGGGCAGGACGGAGCCAGAGTGAGTGCAGGCTGGAGGAAAGGCGTGGGCAGGCCCGAGCCACGGCGAGAGCATGCCGGAGCCAAGGCGAGGGAAGGCCGGAACCAGGGCGAGAGCAGGCCGGAGCCATGGCGAGGCCAGAGCTAGATCAGGCCAGAGCCAGAGCGAGAGCAGGCCGGAGCCAGAGCGAGGGCAAGCCGGAGGCAGAGCAAGAGCAGGCCGGAGCCAGGGCAAGGGCAGGCCGGTGCCAAGGCAAGGTCTGGACGGAGCCAGAGCGAGAGCCAAGGCGAGGGCAGGCCAGAGCCAGAGCGAGAGCTGTCCGGAGCCATGGCGAAGGCAGGCCGGAACCAGGGCGAGGGCAAGCTGTAGCCAGGGCGAGAGCCTGCCGAAGCCAGAGCGAGAGCAGGCAAGAGCCAAGGCAAGGGCGGGCCAGAGCAAGAGCAGGCTGGAGCAAGGGTGAGGGCAGGACGGAGCCAGAGCGAGAGCAAGCCTTAGCCAGGTCGAGGGCAGGCCAGAGCGAGAACAGTCTGGAGCCAGAGCGAGGGCAAGTCGTAGCCAGGGAGAGAGCAGGCCGGAGCCAAGGCGAAGGCATGACAGAGCCAGAGCGAGAGCAGGCCGGAGCCAGAGCCAGTGCAGGCCGGAGCAAGGGCGAGGGCAAGACGTAGCGAGGGCGAGAGAAGGTCGGAGCCAAGGCGAAGGCAGGCCAGAACCAATGCAAGAGCAGGCCGGAGCCAAGGCGAGGGCAGGCCAGAGCTAGAGCGAGAGCAGGCCGGAGCCAGGGCGAGGGTAGACCGGAGCCAGGGAGAGAGCAAGCCGGAGCGAGGGTGAGGGAAGGCCGGAGCTAGAGCGAGAGCAAGCCGTAGCCAGGGCCAGGGCAGGCCAAAGCGAAAGCAGGCCGGAGCCATGGCGAGGGTAGGCCAGAGCTAGAGCGAGAGCAGGCAGAGCCACGGCGAGGTCAGGCCGGTGCGAGAGCAGGCCGGAGCCAGGGTGAGGGCAGACCAGGGCCAGAGCAAGTGTAGGCCGGAGTCAGGGCGAGGGCAAGATGTAGCGAGGGCGAGAGCAGGCCGGAGCCAAGGCGAGGGCAGGCCAGAGCCAGAGCGAGAGCAGGCCGGAGCCAGGGAGAGAGCGGGCGGGAGCCAGAGCGAGGGCAGGACGGAGCCAGGGCGAGGGTAGGCCGGAGCTAGAGCGAGAGCAGGCCGGAGCCAGAGCTAGAGCAGGCCGGAGCCAGGGAGAGGGCAGGCCGGAGGCAGGTCGAGGACAGGCTAGAGCCAGAGCGAGAGCGGGCCGGAGCCAGGGCGAGAGCAGGCCAGAGTCAGGCCGAGGGCAGGCCGGAGCCAGAGAGAGAGCAGGCCGGAGCCAAGACGAGCGCAGGTCGGAGCAAAAGCGAGGGCAGGCCGGCGCAAGGGCGAGGGAAGGCCGGAGCAAGGGCGAGAGCAGGCCGGAGCCAGAACGAGGGCAGGCCAGAGCCAGGGCGAGAGCAGGCAGGAGCCCGGGCGAGGGGAGGCCAGAGCCAGAGAGAGAGCAGGCCGGAGCCAAGGCGAGGGCAGGCCAGAGCCAGAGCGAGAGCAGGCCAGAGCCAGGGTGAGAGCAGGCCGGAGCCAAGGCGAGGGCAGGCGAGAGGCAGAGTGAGTGCAGGCTGGAGGAAAGGCGTGGGCAGGCCGGAGCCACGGCGAGAACAGGCCGGAGCCAAGGCGAGGGAAGGCCGGAACCAGGGCGAGAGCAGGCCGGAGCCATGGCGAGACCAGAGCTAGATCAGGCCGGAGCCAGAGCGAGGGCAAGCCGGAGGCAGAGCGAGAGCAGGCCGGAGGCTGGGCAGACCGGTGCCAAGGCGAGGTCTGGACGGAGCCAGAGCGAGAGCCAAGGCGAGGGCAGGCCAGAGCCAGAGCGTGAGCTGTCCGGAGCCATGGCGAAGGCAGGCCGGAACCAGGGCGAGGGCAAGCTGTAGCAAGGGCGAGTGCATGCCGGAGCCAGAGCGTGAGCAGGCAAGAGCCAAGGCAAGGGCAGGCCAGAGCCAGAGCGAGAGCAGGCCGGAGCAAGGGCGAGGGCAGGACGAAGCCAGAGCGAGAGCAAGCCTTAGCCAGTTCGAGGGCAGGCCAGAGCGAGAACAGTTTGGAGCCAGAGCGAGGGCAAGTCATAGCCAGGGAGAGAGCAGGCCGGAGCCAAAGTGAACGCAGGACAGAGCCAGAGCGAGAGCAGGCCGGAGCCAGGGCAAGGTCAGGCAAGAGCGAGAGCAGGCAGGAGCCAGGGCGAGGGCAGGCCGGAGCCAGAGCCAGTGCCGGCCGGAGCAAGGGCGAGGGCAAGACGTACCGAGGGCGAGAGAAGGTCGGAGCCAAGGCGAAGGCAGGCCAGAGCCAATGCAAGAGCAGGCCGGAGCCAAGGCGAGGGCAGGCCAGGGAGAGAGCAGGCCGGAGCCAAGGCGAGGGCAGGCCAGAGCTAGAGCGAGAGCAGGCCGGAGCCAGGGCGAGGGTAGACAGGAGCCAGGGAGAGAGCAAGCCGGAGCGAGGGTGAGGGAAGGCCGGAGCTAGAGCGAGAGCAGGCCGGAGCCAGAGCCAGGGCAGGCCAAAGTGAGAGCAGGCCGGAGCCATGGCGAGGGTAGGCCACAGCTAGATGGAGAGCAGGCAGAGCCACGGCGAGGTCAGGCCGGAGCGAGAGCAGGCTGGAGCGAGGGTGAGGGCAGACCAGGGCCAGAGCAAGTGTAGTCCGAAGTCAGGGCGAGGGCAAGATGTAGCGAGGGCAAGAGCAGGCCGGAGCCAAGGCGAGGGCAGGCCAGAGCCAGAGCGAGAGCAGGCCGGAGCCAGGGAGAGAGCGGGCGGGAGCCAGAGCGAGGGCAGGATGGAGCCAGGGCGAGGGTAGGCCGGAGCTAGAGCGAGAGCAGGCCGGAGCCAGAGTTAGAGCAGGCCGGAGCCAGGGAGAGGGCAGGCCGGAGCCAGGGAGAGGGCAGGCTAGAGCCAGAGCGAGAGCGGGCCGGAGCCAGGGCGAGGGCAGGCCGGAGCAAGAGCTAGAGCAGGCCAGAGCCAGGCCGAGGGCAGTCCGGAGCCAGAGAGAGAGCAGGCCGGAGCCAAGACGAGGGCAGGTCGGAGCCAAGGTGAGGGCAGGCCGGAGCAAGGGCGAGGGCAGGCCGGAGCAAGGGAGAGAGCAGGCCCGAGCCAGAACGAGGGCAGGCCAGAGCCAGGGCGAGGGCAAGCCAGAGCCAGAGCGAGAGCAGGCAGGAGCCCGGGCGAGGGGAGGCCAGAGCCAGAGAGAGAGCAGGCCGGAGCCAAGGCGAGGGCAGGCCAGAGCCAGAGAGAGAGCAGGCCAGAGCCAGGGCGAGAGCAGGCCGGAGCCAAGACGAAGGCGGGCCAGGCCAGAACTAAAGCAGGCCGGAGCCAAGGCAAGGGCAGGCCAGATCCAGAGAAAGAGCAGGCCGGAGCCAAGGCGAGGGCAGGCGAGAGGCAGAGCTAGAACAGGCCGGAACAAGGGCGAGGGCAGGACGGAGCCAGAGTGAGTGCAGGCCGGAGGAAAGGCGTGGGCAGGCCCGAGCCACGGCGAGAGCAGGCCGGAGCCAAGGCAAGGGAAGGCAGGAACCAGGGCGAGAGCAGGCCGGAACCATGGCGAGGCCAGATCTAGATCAGGCCAGAGCCAGAGCGAGAGCAGGCCGGAGCCAGAGGGATGGCAAGCCGGAGACAGAGCAAGAGCAGGCTGGAGCCAGGGCAAGGGCAGGCCGGTGCCAAGGCGAGGTCTGGACGGAGCCAGAGCGAGAGCCAAGGCGAGGGCAGGCCAGAGCCAGAGCGAGAGCTGTCCGGAGCCATGGCGAAGGCAGGCCGGAACCAGGGCGAGGGCAAGCTGTAGCCAGGGCGAGAGCATGCCGGAGCCAGAGCGAGAGCAGGCAACAGCCAAGGCAAGGGCAGGCCAGAGCCAGAGCGAGAACAGGCCGGAGCAAGGGCGAGGGCAGGACAGAGCCAGAGCGAGAGCAAGCCTTAGCCAGGTCGAGGGCAGGCCAGAGCGAGAACAGTCTGGAGCCAGAGCAAGGGCAAGTCGTAGCCAGGGAGAGAGCAGGCCGGAGCCAACACGAAGGCAGGACAGAGCCAGAGCGAGAGCAGGCCGGAGCCAGGGCAAGGTCAGGCCAGAGCGAGAGCAGGCCGGAGCCAGAGCCAGTGCAGGCCGGAGCAAAGGGCGAGGGCAAGACGTAGCGAGGGCGAGAGAAGGTCGGAGCCAAGGCGAAGGCAGGCCAGAGCCAATGCAAGAGCAGGCCGGAGCAAGGCGAGGGCAGGCCAGGGAGAGAGCAGGCCGGAGCCAAGGCGAGGGCAGGCCAGAGCTAGAGCGAGAGCAGGCCGGAGCCAGGGCGAGGGTAGACCGGAGTCAGGGAGAGAGCAAGCCGGAGCGAGGGTGAGGGAAGGCCGGAGCTAGAGCGAGAGCAGGCCGTAGCCAGGGCCAGGGCAGGCCAAAGCGAGAGCAGGCCGGAGCCATGGCGAGGGTAGGCCAGAGCTAGAGCGAGAGCAGGCAGAGCCACGGCGAGGTCAGGCCGGAGCGAGAGCAGGCCGGAGCCAGGGTGAGGGCAGACGAGGGCCAGAGCAAGTGTAGGCCGGAGTCAGGGCGAGGGCAAGATGTAGCGAGGGCGAGAGCAGGCCGGAGCCAAGGCGAGGGCAGGCCAGAGCCAGAGCGAGAGCAGGCCGGAGCCAGGGAGAGAGCGGGCGGGAGCCAGAGCGAGGGCAGGACGGAGCCAGGGCGAGGGTAGGCCGGAGCTAGAGCGAGAGCAGGCCGCAGCCAGAGCTAGAGCAGGCCGGAGCCAGGGAGAGGGCAGGCCGGAGGCAGGTCGAGGACAGGCTAGAGCCAGGGCGAGAGCAGGCAGGAGCCCGGGCGAGGGGAGGCCAGAGCCAGAGAGAGAGCAGGCCGGAGCCAAGGCGAGGGCAGGCCAGAGCCAGAGCGAGAGCAGGCCAGAGCCAGGGCGAGAGCAGGCCGGAGCCAAGACGAAGGCGGGTCAGACCAGAACTAAAGCAGGGCGGAGCCAAGGCGAGGGCAGGCCAGATCCAGAGAAAGAGCAGGCCGGAGCCAAGGCGAGGGCAGGCGAGAGGCAGAGCTAGAGCAGGCCGGAACAAGGGCGAGGGCAGGGCGGAGCCAGAGTGAGTGCAGGCCGGAGGAAAGGGGTGGGCAGGCCCGAGCCTCGGCGAGAACAGGCCGGAGCCAAGGCGAGGGAAGGCTGGAACCAGGGCGAGAGCAGGCCGGAGCCATGGCGAGGGCAAGCCGGAGGCAGAGCGAGAGCAGGCCGGAGGCAGGGCAAGGGCAGGCCGGTGCCAAGGCGAGATCTGGACGGAGCCAGAGCGAGAGCCAAGGCGAGGGCAGGCCAGAGCCAGAGCGAGAGCTGTCCGGAGCCATGGCGAAGGCAGGCCGGAACCAGGGCGAGGGCAAGCTGTAGCAAGGACGAGAGCATGCCGGAGCCAGAGCGAGAGCAGGCAAGAGCCAAGGCAAGGGCAGGCCAGAGCCAGAGCGAGAGCAGGCCGGAGCAAGGGCGAGGGCAGGACGGAGCCAGAGCGAGAGCAAGCCTTAGCCAGTTCGAGGGCAGGCCAGAGCGAGAACAGTCTGGAGCCAGAGCGAGGGCAAGTCGTAGCCAGGGAGAGAGCAGGCCGGAGCCAAGGCGAACGCAGGACAGAGCCAGAGCGAGAGAAGGCCGGAGCCAGGGCAAGGTCAGGCCAGAGCGAGAGCAGGCAGGAGCCAGGGCGAGGGCAGGCCGGAGCCAGAGCCAGTGCAGGCCGGAGCAAAGGCGAGGGCAAGACGTAGCGAGAGCGAGAGAAGGTCGGAGCCAAGGCGAAGGCAGGCCAGAGCCAATGCAAGAGCAGGCCGTAGCCAAGGCGAGGGCAGGCCAGGGAGAGAGCAGGCCGGAGCCAGGGCGAGGGTAGACAGGAGCCAGGGAGAGAGCAAGCCGGAGCGAGGGTGAGGGAAGGCCGGAGCTAGAGCGAGAGCAGGCCTGAGCCAGGGCCAGGGCAGGCCAAAGCGAGAGCAGGCCGGAGCCATGGCGAGGGTAGGCCAGAGCTAGAGCGAGACCAGGCAGAGCCACGGCGAGGTCAGGCCGGAGCGAGAGCAAGCCGGAGCCAGGGTGAGGGCAGACCAGGGCCAGAGCAAGTGTAGGCCGGAGTCAGGGCGAGGGCAAGATGTAACGAGGGCGAGAGCAGGCCGGAGCCAAGGCGAGGGCAGGCCAAAGCCAGAGCGAGAGCAGGCCGGAGCCAGGAAGAGAGCGGGCGGGAGCCAGAGCGAGGGTAGGACGGAGCCAAGGCGAGGGTAGGCCAGAGCTAGAGCGAGAGCAGGCCGGAGCCAGAGCTAGAGCAGGCCAGAGCCAGGGAGAGTGCAGGCCGGAGGCAGGTCGAGGGCAGGCTAGAGCCAGAGCGAGAGCGGGCCGGAGCCAGGGCGAGGGCAGGCCGGAGCAAGAGCTAGAGCAGGCCAGAGCCAGGCCGAGGGCAGTCCGGAGCCAGAGAGAGAGCAGGCCGGAGCCAAGACGAGGGCAGGTCGGAGCAAAAGCGAGGGCAGGTCGGAGCCAAGGCGAGGGCAGGCCGGAGCAAGGGAGAGAGCAGGCCCGAGCCAGAACGAGGGCAGGCCATAGCCAGGGCGAGGGCAAGCCAGAGCGAGAGCAGGCAGGAGCCCGGGCGAGGGGAGGCCAGAGCCAGAGAGAGAGCAGGCCGGAACCAAGGCGAGGGCAGGCCAGAGCCAGAGTGAGAGCTGTCCGGAGCCATGGCGAAGGCAGGCCGGAACCAGGGCGAGGGCAAGCTGTAGCCAGGGCGAGAGCATGCGGAGCCAGAGCGAGAGCAGGCAAGAGCCAAGGCAAGGGCAGGCCAGAGCCAGAGCAGGCCGGAGCAAGGGCGAGGGCAGGACGGAGCCAGAGCGAGAGCAAGCCTTAGCCAGGTCGAGGGCAGGCCAGAGCGAGAACAGTCTGGAGCCGGAGCGAGGGCAAGTCGTAGCCAGGGAGAGAGCAGGCCGGAGCCAAGGTGAAGGCAGGACAGAGCCAGAGCGAGAGCAGGCCGGAGCCAGGGCAAGGTCAGGCCAAAGCGAGAGCAGGCAGGAGCCAGAGCCAGTGCAGGCCGGAGCAAGGGCGAGGGCAAGACGTAGCGAGGGCGAGAGAAGGTCGGAGCCAAGGCGAAGGCAGGCCAGAGCCAATGCAAGAGCAGGCCGGAGTCAAGGCAAGGGCAGGCCAGGGAGAGAGCAGGCCGGAGCCAAGGCGAGGGCAGGCCAGAGCTAGAGTGAGAGCAGGCCGGAGCCAGGGCGAGGGTAGACCGGAGCCAGGGAGAGAGCAAGCCGGAGCGAGGGTGAGGGAAGGCCGGAGCTAGAGCGAGAGATGTAGCGAAGGCGAGAGCAGGCCGGAGCCAAGGCGAGGGCAGGCAGGAGTCAGAGCGAGAGCAGGGCGGAGCCAGGGAGAGAGCGGGCGGGAGCCAGAACAAGGGCAGGATGGAGCCAGGGCGAGGGTAGCCCGGAGCTAGAGCGAGAGCAGGCCGGAGCCAGAGCTAGAGCAGGCCGGAGCCAGGGAGAGGGCAGGTCTAGGGCAGGCTAGAGCCAGAGCGAGAGCGGGCCGGAGCCAGGGCGAGGGCAGGCGGGAGCAAGAGCGAGAGCAGGCCAGAGCCAGGCCGAGGGCAGGCCGGAGCCAGAGCGAGAGCAGGCCGGAGCCGAGACGAGGGCAGGTCGGAGCAAAAGCGAGGGCAGGTCAGAGCCAAGGCGAGGGCAGGCCGGAGGCAGGGCGAGAGCAGGCCGGAGCCAGAGCGCGGGCAGGCCGGAGCCAGAAGCGCGGGCAGGCAGGAGCCAAGGCGAGGGCTCACCGGAGCTAGAGCGAGAGCATGCTGGAGCCAGGGCGAGGGCAGGCCAGAGCCAGAGCAGGCTGGAGCAGAAGCTAGGGCAGGCAGGAGCCAAAGCGAGGGCAGGCAGGAGCCAAAGCGAGAGCAGGCCGGAGCTAAGGCGAGGGCAGGCAGAGCCAGAGCGAGAGCAGGCCGGAGTCAGGGCGAGGGCAGGCCGGAGCCAAGGCGAGGGCACACCGGAGCTATAGCAAGAGCAGGCCGGAGCCAGGGCGAGGGCAGGCCACAGCGAGAGTAGGCTGGAGCGAGGGCGAGAGCAGGCCGGAGCCAAAGCGAGGGCAGGCAGGAGCCAAGGCGAGGGCACACCGGAGCTAGAGCAGGCCGGAGCCAGAGCGAGGGCAGGCCAGAGCAAGAGCGAGAGCAGGCTGGAGCCAAAGCTTCGGCAGGCAGGAGCCAGAGCGAGAGCAGGCTGGAGCCAGGGCGAGCGCAGGCCGGAGCTAAGGCGAGGGCAGGCCGGAGCCAGAGCGGGAGCAGGCCGGAGCCAGGGCGAGGGCAAGCCGGCGCCAAGGCGAGGGCACATGGAAGCCAGAGCGAGAGCAGGCCGTAGCCAGGGCGAGGACAGGCCAGAGCCAGAGCCAGAGCAGGCCGGTGCCAGGGTGAGAGCAGGCCGGAGCCAGAGCGAGGGCAGGCCAGAGCGAGAGCAGGCCGGAACCTGGGCAAGGGCAGGCCGGAGACAGAGAGATAGCACGTCGGAGCAAGGGCAAGGGCTAGCCGGAGCAAGAGCGAGAGCCGGCCGGAGCCAGGGCGAGTGCAAGCCGGAGACAGGGCGAGTGCAGGCCTGAGCGAGAGGAGGCTGGAGCCAGGGCGAGAGCAGGCCAGAGCCAGGGCGAGAGCAGGCCAGAGCCAGAGCGAAGGCAGGACATAGCCAGAGCGAGAGTAGGCCGGAGCCAGGGAGAGGGCAAGCTGGAGCCAGGGAGAGAGCCGGCCGGAGCCAGGGCGAGGGCAGGCCGGAGCTAGAGCAAGAGCAGGTCGGAGCCAGGGCGAGGGCAGGTCAAAGCGAGAGTAGGCCGGAGCCAGAGAGCGGGTAGGCCGGAGACAGAGCGAGGGCAAACTGGAGCCAGGGCGAAGGCAAGACGAAGCGAGGGCGAGAGCAGGCCGGGGCCAAGACGAAGGCAGGCCAGACCAGAGCTAAATTAGGCCGGAGCCAAGTTGAGGGCAGGCCAGAGCCCCAGAGAGAGCAGGCCAGAGCGAGAGCAGGCCGGAGCCAAGGCGAGAGCAGGCCGGAGCCAAGGCGATGTCAGGCCAGAGCCGGAGCGAGAGGAGGCCGGAGCCAGGGCGAAAGCAGGCAGATGCTATGGCTAGGGAAGGCCAGAGCCAGAGAGAGAGCGGGCCGGAGCCAGGGTGAGAGGAGGCCAGAGCGAGAGCAGGCAGTAGCCAGGTCGAGGGCAGGTCGGAGCCAGACCGAGAGCATGCAGGATCCAGGGCGAGGGCAGGCCGGAGCCAGAGCGAGAGCAGGCAGGAGCCAGGGCGAGCGCAGGTCGGAGCCAAGGCGAGGGAAGGCCAGAGCCAGAGGGAGAGCAGGACGGGCCAGGGTGAGGACAGGCCGGAGCCAGAGCGAGAGTAGGCCAGAGCCAGGGCGAGAGCAAGCCGGAGCCAAGGCGAGGGCAGGCTAGAGCCAGAGCGAGATCAGGCCGGAGCAAGGGCGAGGGCAGGCCAGAGCCAAGGCGAGGGCAGGCTAGAGCCAGACCGACGACAGGACATAGCCAGAGCGAGAGCAGGCCGGAGCCAGGCCGAGAGAGGGCCGGAGCCAAGGCAAGGGCACACCGGAGCCAGAGCGAGAGCAGGCCGGAGCTAGAGCGAGAGCAGGCCGGAGCCAGAGAAAGAGCAGGCCGGAGCCAGAGAAAGAGCAGGCCGGAGCCAAGGAGAGGGTAGGCCGGAGACAGGTCGAGGGCAGGCCGGAGACAGGTCGAGGGCAGGCCGGAGCCAGAGCGAGAGCAGACCAGAGCAAGAGCGAGAGCAGGCCGGAGCCAGGGCGGGGGCAGGACGGAGCCAGAGCTAGAGCAGGCCGGAGCCAAGGCGAGGGCCGGCCGGAGGTAGAGCGAGAGCAGGCCAGAGCCAGGGCGAGGGCATGCCAGAGCGAGAGTAAAACCATATGCAGGCAAAGATAATAGGATGTACAGAAGTAACACCTACCCAATAGCTGGGAGTAGTATGGGAAAGACATTGAGTCCTCACTCGGCTTTGCCCCAGCGAAATTGTTTGTCATGTTTTGTTTTGTTCTTTCTCATATTGCAGTCACTGATGAAGGTCTGCTGTGGACTGATATTAAATTATATTTTCTGATGAACATAAGCCTTTGAGTGCCGAGGTTTTCTCTATACATGCCCTGTGATATCATCAGAAAGGTCACTGTTTTTTTTATGGATCCAATTTTCAACATTAACAAGAAATGAATTTAATAAAAAGACAAAACCCCCTACCTCGTTTTATAATTGTAAGACACACATTTAAAGAAACCCTTTTATTTTATCTATATTACCTACTGCTCTATGTACTAAAAGAAAACACAGGACTCTTTACTTCCATTCCTGACCGCATTAACCCATTTACAACCCAAGGTGGTTTGCACTTTAATGACCAGGCCAATTTTTACAATTCTGACCACTGTTACTTTATGAGGTAATTACTCTGGAACGCTCAATGGTTCCCCCTGATTCTGAGATTGTTTTATCGTGACATATTGTACTTCATGATTGTGGTAAAATTTCTTCGATATCACTTGCATTTATTTGTAAAAAAAACGGAAATTTGGCAAAAATTTTGAAAATTTTACAATTTTCAAAATTTTTATTTTTATGCCCTTAAATCAGAGAGATATGTCACACAAAATAGTTAATAAATAACATTTCCCACATGTCTACTTTACATCAGCACAATTTTGGAACCAAATTTTTCTTTTTTATTAGGGAGCTATAAGGGTTAAAAGTTGACCAGCAATTTCTCATTTTTCCAACAAAATTTACAAAACCATTTTTTTAGGGACCACATCACATTTGATGTCACTTTGATGGGTCTTTATGACAGAAAATACCTAAAAGTGACACCATTCTAAAAACTGCACCCCTCAAGGTGCTCAAAACCACATTCAAGAACTTTATTAACACCTTCAGGTGCTTCACAGGAATTTTTGGAATGTGAAAGAAAAAAATTAATATTTAACTTTTTTCAAAAAATGTTACTTTAGGCACAATTTTTTTGATTTTCGCAGGGGTAACAGGAAAAAATGGACCCCAAAATTTGTTGTGCAATTTTTCCTGAGCATGCAGATACACCATATGTGGTGAAAAAACACTGTTTGGGCGCACGGCAGGGTTCGGAAGGGAAGGAGCGCCATTTGACTTTTTGAATGTAAAATTTACTTGAACAATTAGCGGACGCTATGTTGCGTTTGGGGAGCCCCTGATGTGACTAAACAGTGGAAACCGTCCACAAGTGACAACATCTTGGAAACTAGACCCCTCAGGGAACTTATCTAGATGTGTGGTGAGCACCTTGAACCCCCTGGTGCTTCACAGAAGTTTATAACAGTGAGCAGTAAAAATAAAATTTTCACATTTTTCCCTCAAAAATGTTTTTCAGCCCCCAATTTTGCATTTTCATAAGGGTAACAGGAGGAATTGCACCATGCAGTTTTTTTTGCAATTTCTCCTGAGTAAGCAGATACCCCATATGTGGGGGAAAACCACTGTTTGGGCGCACGGCAGGGTTCGGAAAGGAAGGAGCGCCATTTGACTTTTTGAATGTAAAATTTGCTTGAATAATTAGCGGACGCCATGTTGCGTTTGGAGAGCCCCTGATGTGCCTAAACAGTGGAAACCCCCCACAAGTGACACCATTTTGGAAACTAGACCCCTCAGGGAACTTATCTGGATGTGTGGTGAGCACCCTGAACTCCCAAGTGCTTTAAAGAAGTTTATAACATGGAGCCGTGAAAATAAAATCAAACTATTTCCACAAAAATGATGTTTTAGCACCATTTTTTTTATTTTCACAAGGGTAAGTGGAGAAAATGGACCCCAAAAACTTTTGTGCAATTTCTCCTGAGTACGCCAATACCCCATATGTGGGGAAAATACAGTGTTTGGGCGCACGGCAGAGTTCAGAAGGGAAGGAGCACTGTGTGACTTTTTGAACGCAAAATTGGCTGGAATCGAGAGCGGACGCCATGTCGCGTTTGGAGAGCCCCTGATGTGACTAAATAGTGGAAAGCCCCCACAAGTGACCCCATTATGGAAACTACACCCCTCAAGGATTTTATCAAGGGGTACAGCGAACATTTTGAACCCAGAGGTACGACACAGAATTTGATAACATTAGGTCATCATATTGAATAAGTTGTCATTAGTCTTGAGCGCAAGTGCTCGCTACTTGAGTTTGCATCGGGTACTCAGGTATGCACCATGTATCGAGGGTGCTCGAGTGACATGCTCGAGTCACCGCCCTCATGTTTCACGGCTATTAGACACCCAAAAAAAAACATGCGGGGATCGCTCATGCATGGCAGGCAATCCCCGCAAGGTATTTTTGGCCGCAAAGCATATGGGGCGGAGACTCGAGCATGTCACTCGAGCACCCGCGATACTCAGGGCATACCCGAGCACCCGATGCAAACTCAAGTAGCGAGCACTTGCGCTCAACACCAGTCGCCATATCGTCTTCTTTTTTTATTTACTTTTGAAAAAAATCCCAACCCTAACCCTACCCTAGCCCAACCCTAACTCCAACCCTAGCCCAACCCTAACTCCAACCCTAACCCTACCCTAACCCCAACCCCAACCCATACCCTAGCCCAACCCTAACCCTAACCCCAACCCTAACCATAGCCCAACCCTAACCCCAACCCTAGCCCAACCCCAAACCTAGCCCATCCCTAACCCTAACCCTACCACAACCCTAACCCTAACCCTAAAGTTTATATTTTACGCCGTTCCTCGTGCGGTATAAGTGATTAGACGACTTTATTCTTCGGGTCAGTGCGATTACAGCGATGCCAGAATCATATCGGGATTTTATGATTGACAGCTGTCACACACTAAAAGACGCATTTTTTTGTAAAATCTAGTTTTTGCATCGCCATATTTTGAGAGCTATAACTTTTCCATATATTGGCCGACAGAGTCACGTGACATCTTGTTTTTTGCGGGATGAGTTGACATTTTTATTGGTGCCATTTTCCGGCACGTGACATTTTTTGATCGCTCTCTATTCCGATTTTTGGCAGGCAGAATAAACAAAAACCAACAATTCAGGAATTGTTTTTTTTGTTTTTTTTTTATGCTGTTCCGCGTGTGGTAAAATTAATAAGGTAGCTTTATTCTTCGGGTCAGTACGTTTACAGTGGTACCACATTTACATTGTTTGTCTATGTTTTGGCGCTTTTACACAATAAAAGCTATTTTAAAGAAAAAATATTTTTTTTGCATAGCTTTATTCTGAGAGCTATAACTTTTTTGTTTTTCGGCTGATGGAGCTGTATGGCAGCTTGTTTTTTGCGGGACAAGATGACTTTTTCAGTGGTATCATTATTATTTATATTCGTCTTTTCGATTGCGTGTTATTCCATTTTTTGTTTGGCAGTATGATGATAAAGCATTGTTTTTTGCTTCATTTTTTATTTATTTTTTTTACCATGTTCACTGAAGGGGCTAACTAGTGGGACAGTTTTATAGGTCAGGTCATTCCGGACGCGGCAATACCAAATATGTGTACTTTTATTGTTTTTTTTGCATAATAATATTTATTGATGGGTACATTATACTTTTATTTTTGGTGGATTATTTTTTTATTTTTTTTTCTTCACTTTGACACTTTTTTTACTTTTATTCTTTGTCCCACTATGGGACTTTCACTTTTTTTATTCTGATCGCCTGTATAGCATAGGGATGGAGCACCAGCCCTGTGCTATTCAGGCTGTCAGCGCTGCAAATGCAGAAGATACTTTGGTCATGCACTGTGCATGCCAAAATATCTTCCTGCTGTCTGGTAACCCAGATGTTGTCATGACGACATCGGGTCGTCATGGCAACATCCGGGAAGCCGCGGCAGACATCGCTGGACGCCGGCAGGAGAGGTGAGTATCCCGATCACCTCCCCTTGCCCCAGCAATGCTACAATCGATTCAGCTGCGACAATCGGCTGACACCCGGCGGCGATCGCGCCCGCACAGCCTGTGTGTGGGCGCGATCGCAAAGACGTACTAATACGTATCAGGCTCTTAAGTCCCAGGGCGCAGATACATATTAGTACGTCTTGAGCTTTAAAGGGGTTAAACTACAACTCCAATGTCAGCCCCTAATTCAATAGGAACCAAAGATCTGAGTACAGAGAATGATAATAAAATAATTTGTCCACATAAATGGCAAAACTACCCAAAAATGGAGCCCCATAAAGATGTCCCAACTTGACCTCCCCCACCCACCTAATATCAACTGATCATCAGCAATTTCTCATTTAGACAAGGGGTTGTCCTGAAAATGTCTTATTACAGAGTGTTCCCGGCAATCCATGATAAATCCGGTGGATAAACTATAAGTATACCAAAGCCTAAAAGTAAAGAGCTACTTACCTGGACTCATCCTCTTCCAGCTGTCCGGTTAGAGTGACACAAGATGGCAGCAGTGTAGAACATTATACATTCTATTCCAATTGTGATGTCTATGATGTCATGTGCCTTGTGATGTCATCATAGCTATCACTGTCATTTCAAATTTACAACCGCAAGAAAAAGTTGATTTCATTGTTTAAGAAAAAACATGGTGGGTAATTGCAGCCTGTGATTATTTTACAAATTGTTATTAATATTTGTCATGTCCTTCACTGCCGCCTCCTGCACAGCTTTTTATATACTGTTTATTTTAATAATGGACAATTCACAAGCCCTGCATGTGACGCGCCCCCTGGGACATGCTGCGCCGCGCCGCGCATGCGGGGGACACCCGGAGCCGGATCCAACGGGGGTTGTAGTCTCCGAGTGGCGGGGACCCGGTCCGTGCCCAGGGTGGTCAAACCGACAGCAATCTATTTGTAATGTTGTTATAGAGTTCGACTACGCCACCCGTTGATTTGCGGTCACAAGGCCGCCGCTGCAAAACAGTCCGCTGAGGCCGGTGGTATATATGTGCAGCTATGGTGGTATAACCCCCAACGGGAGAGGTATAGCCTCAGGGCAGCTGGTACGGGAGAAGGGAGTGATAGTGAGAGCGTCCCGGTACCTATGGTGCTGGTGGTGCGATGGAACACAGAGACTGATTGCAGCTTTCAATGCTTTACTCACAGTTGTTATTAACGTCAGTCCTGCAGGTGATGACGACCCGAGCCGTGCTGCGTCCACCAGGTGCGGGACTCGGCCAACTCCCAGGCAGTTCCAGAGCGTGGTCCTGAGCTCCCCTCTCCTCCTTCCTACTGGCCGTCCCCACCAGGGATCCACCTCTGTCCGGCTCCCTCGGGCCTTCTGGTGGTAAAACCTTTCCCGGCTTCCCTGACCCTATACGTGGTTTGCCTTCCTGGTGGATATGGCGAGGGGTCGCGCCAAAACTTGTCCACGACCTCCGGTTCCTGGCTGAGGATATTTGGCCTCCACCAGTTTGGGATCCGGTACCCTGTTCTGTCAACCCTTCAACCGTTAGCTCGTGGGATCTCAGGGTTCCCTCTTCTCCTGCGTCTCTGGGCCTCTCCTGGCGCTTCTGTTCTTTCTCCTTCCTCTGTCTCTCTGTTTCAGGCCTCCACTCCAGGCCTGACTCTGGAGCTGGGCCCGGACTGAGCCACAGCTCCCTGTCAGCCCTCTCTGGCTGAGCTCCTCTCTTAACAGACCCCTGATCCAAGATGGTGCCCCCCCTTATATACTCCCTTCTGACACCCGAGCCCAGGTGACTAGCACCCAATGGGCTCCTACCTATGCCCAGAGTCCCTCCCCTCTCTGCTCCTACACCACTGGGATGTTCCCCCCCCCCCCCACTCCAGCCGGGGACAGAAGCTGTCGTACCTGCACATCTATCTGGTGGGAGTACCGTTGGTCTGTCCCCCGGAAATGGGGTGAGTGTAGTGCATGCAGCTAACTGAGCTCAGTTCCACACTCCATCCTTACCCGGGAGTGGAATACCACACCTCTGGTTAGAGGTGCAATACCCCTGTAGCAGCCGAGTCCTCGGGGTGCTACACATGTACTGTAGAATATATAGTTAATGGCCTCTGTTGAATGACTAGATGCCTATTAGAGCAATAAGATATACTCTAAGTCTACAATCTTTTGGCTGAGTCTAAGGGCTCATACTCATCTGCGTTTAAATCACACGAGTGCAATCTGATAAAAAAAAAAATTGGATTGCTCTCTGACTCTTGTTATTGAATGATTATGTGTTTCTGTGATTTTTTTTTTTCCCAGCTCGGATCGAACTGAGAAAAAAAAATCACAGCATGCTGCAAGTGGCTGCATATATCAGACGAGACTCGCCAATGCAAGTCAATGTGTGCGAGAAAAAAAAAGCACAGCAAACGGACCATGCTTATGCCATCCACATAATACGCATCTATGTAACACCTTTCAGTGACTGTGGCGGCATCTCAGCACACAAATCCTGTATCTCAGATCTTTGTCTGGCCTTCTCTTCTGTGTTTTGGCCATCATGCCGACAAGACAAAGGTGTTGGGGTAGGAGACATGCTGGTGAGGGGGTTGTTGGCTGCCGTGATGCTGGTAATGGAGGTGGCTGCCAAGATGCTGGCACTGGAGGTGGCTGCCGTGATGGTGCCACTGTAGTTGGTGGTGGCTGCTGTGATGCTGTGACTGGAGGTGGTGGTGATGACTGGTGTGATGCTGGTACTGGAGGTGGTGGTGGTGACTGCCGTGATGCTGGCACTGGAGGTGGTGGCTGCCGTAATGGTGGGTCTGCTGAGTGCCCTTCTTGAGGGGTCTAAAGACCGGGTTTTGTTGTCCTCAGAAAGTTGCCACTTTTCAAGGAATTAAAAGACGGCCATCGGTGAATTTGGTGGCGCAGCGGCAGACAAAACAATTTGGAGGGCAGCCCTGGTGTGCAGACTCAATAAAAAGGGAACGTGCCTGAAATAACGGGCCAGGCTTAGACAAAAACTCTCATCATCATCACTCACAGGTATTCCCATGTCACGTACGCCAGTGATGGTGGGGCGGTAGCGATGAGGGGAGGTGTCGAGGGGCTGTGGTGTACTGGTGCTCTCCGCAGGCTCTTCTTCTTTCTGGCCCCCAGCTCCGGCCTCCATTTCAGATTCCTCTCTGGCCTCCAGCACCTCCAAGCTACAGGTATTTCCCTTTTTGGTCCAGTCAGATCTGTAAGGTCAGGGATGACAGAGAAAAAAGCATTTTTAATATGCAAAATAATAATCAAACCATTACAACAAATAAAACTGAAAAAGATAGCCACTTACGGGTGAAAATCTAGGACTAGGGTCAAAAACTGGAGCCGGTCATAATATAGGTATGGCCTTTCTTTTTAAGAGCCACATCACCACTGTTCCTACCCTGTTGTCGCTCGCGGCGGCACTGGTCCCGGTAACTGCTCCATAATCTTGTCACTACACCCACTGGAAAGATAAGTGGAAGAGATTATATACAATTTTTATAGGTAAAGGATGCTGTATGTAATAACATGTATAGTGTGTATTCTAATATCACTGCTAGCAGGGGCTGGCTGGCAAATTTTAGCCTGGGGGCAAGAACACAGCAGTGGTCCATGAGTAGTGGCCCATCCTTAATGGTCGTTTTCCCACAAACAATAGTATATTTTAATCAATAGATCTTGGAGTTATAATAATTTCCACAATTGGATGTGATATAATAATGTTCCTGTGCGGAGATAATCTTATAAATGTGCCCCTGCTGTGTACTGTGTAATGGCTGTGTCTGACTGTGCAGGAACATGTTCTGATCATACCACATCTCCTGGGCAGGGGGGGAGAAAAAGCGGAAACAGGCAGGATAGCAGGGGATCACAGAGGATTCTTTTTGTGAGTAAAACATTTCACTGCCTGTTTTAAAACAATATTTTAGCTCAAAGAAAGACTCAGCTGTGATCCCCTGCTGTAATGTATATATACTCTCTTTATATATAGAAGATTAGTGTGCACACAGTCTGTAGGTCAAGGTGCAGGTACACGGGATGTGGAATCCCCTGAATCGGCGTAGATTAAATCACCTCACCGCACATTCTAGTTTCAAGATGCAAACTAAAGTCTATTTGAAGACATGCAATTAGACACATTTAAGGTGCAGGGAATAATGCAACAGTAAATGAACGTTTTGACCCATCGTTTGCATCTTGAGACTAGAGTGTGCAGTGATTTAATCTATGCTATATACTCTTTTGCTTCCTCTCCTGCCCAGTAGCTGTGGTATGATCAGACCATGTTCCTGCCCAGTCAGACACAGCCATTACACAGTACACAGCAGGGGCACATTAATAACATTATCTCAGTACAGGGACATTTTATTTAAACACATCCAATTGTGGAAGTTATTATTATTCCAAGATCTATTGATTAAAATATACTTTTGTTCGCAGAAAACCCCTTTAACATGTTTATTACCAGCTGATTCATAGGCTATATTCACACAAACGTATTGTCTAAGTGCTGCCCGTGGAAAAAAATGACAGCACTTGGTCCAGTTCAGGTGAGCATTTAAAAATGGTAATACATAAGCATAATATGTACAATGTCTGACCACTACAAAACGGATTTAGGTTGTTAGAGGTGTAATGCAAGTAATCCAAGGTACGCTGTGCTTTTCTAGACTCCTAAAAAACAGAGTAAGGCTAAGTGCCCACAATGCAGAAATGCTGAGAATTTTTCCTGAGCGTTTCTGCATCTCCCTGGCAGAAAAAACGAAGTGGATTGTACATGCGTTTTTCCTGCCAGGGACAAGCATAAGTGAAGCGTACTTCACATGCATTTCCGCATGCGGGTTGTCAAGCGCTTTACAAGCGATTTTAGCATCACTTGGAAAGTGCTTGACAACTTGGTCACACTATATAAATCCATGCAACCGGTATGGATTTATATAGTGTGACCGTAAAAGATTGGAAAAAAATAGAAAATAAATATTATACTTACCTTCTAACGGCCCCTGGTCTCCTTATCCGATGCGTCCGGCCTTCCAGGTGTCTCGCGGTTGTGTAAAAGGACCTGCCATGATGTCATTTAGTCATGTGACGGGTCAAGCGACCGCCGACGTCAGCAGTCGCGTGACCTGTCACATGACTAAATGACGTCATGGCAGGTCCTTTTAGACCATCACGAGCTGCCAGGAAGCCAGGACGCATCACTATGGAGACCGGGGGACATCAGAAGGTGAGTATAATGTATATTTTTTATTTTAATTCTTTCTTTTTTACAGGTGCTATGGTACCCGGGTCTGGAGGAGAGTCTCTTCTTCTCCAAACCCGGGTACCATCTGCACATTGAATCGCTAAATATCCGCATGTGCACATCTAGTCATGCGGATATTATGCGATTCAATGCAAGTCAATGGCGGCGAAAACGCTGCAATTACACAAAATAATTGGTAGTGCTGCGGATTTTTCTGCAATGATAATCCGCAGCGGAAATTTCCGCAGCATGTGCAGAGCACTTGCGGATTATCATTAGGAACATAGCAGACCTTCTACCAAGTGTTTTTTAAGCGTTTCTTCAGCGGAATTGCCATTGCGGAAACGCTTAAAAAACGCATAGTGGGCACACAGCCTAAAGGTGGTCACACATAAGCACAGGTCTGCCAGATAGATACCTATGAATTATTATTTTGTGTATTATTTCCTACATACTTGATCGAGCAAGTCATCAATGTAAAAGTCAAATCCACATTATAGTATATGATGTACGAGTCACTAATTATCATGTGTGTCCCATCTGATGTCTGTGCACACAATGAACATATTATACCACATACAATACAATATACATAGGAGAATATATGACTGATATATAGAGATGAACAACTTAATTTGCAGGACCCTGATCCAATGGTCAGATGAATATTCAGTGGCTGCTGGATAGGAGCCCTGACAGCCTCCTACCGGACACCATTCTCTTTCTCTTCCTTTGATTTGTAGCCAGGCACAATGTCATGTATGTGTCACGCCAAAAAGATGACATCATGCAAAGACTATAATCAAAAGAGGAGTCAGAGATGCCGGCAGGCAGGAGGAGGCTCGCGGGGCTCTGGTCTGGTGGCCACAGACTACTGATGGGACTGTTTGACCAGTGTCCTGAGAATCAATTCGCTCATCTGTATTGGAATAAGATATATTATGACTACATACATCAGATATTACATACAGAATAGCATGTGACAGTTATATACCACACTATGAGCACAGACATCAGATATTACACCAGTGACATATTATCCTCTGTATAACATTGGATGCCTGTATCAAAGTACATCACATACAGTATACAGCATAATATGTGATGGTATGCGATATACTGTGATGCAGACATCAGATATTCATACCTCTCAACTTTTGAAGAACAGAAAGGGGGACAGAAAGAGGCTATGCGCGGCAAATTTTGGTCACGCCCCTGGTCACACCCCAATCCACGCCCATTTACCATTATCTTTCTCGCCCGTCAGGAGGAGTTGTCAGAGGGGTGCTGGTAGTGAGGGAAATTCAGCAGACGGCCGAGACTGCAAGGAGGAGACCCAAATCCAGTACTGTCCACTGTATCCAGGGCAGTTTGGACTAGAGATGAGCAGATGGATTCCGGGGCCTCCAGTCGGGCGTCCAGGTCAGTGCTACCTGGCGGCTGGACTGGAGGCCATGAATCTCTTATCTTCCGGGGCAGTGCGGCGTCATCTGTGAGTCCTGCTCAACTCTTGTTGGGACCTGAGGATTATTTTTTGTTCCTCATTCACAGTCGGAGCCGCCAGAACTTTCTCATCTTTATGTAGATTCATTATACGACATCTGGCTTTCTTGTGGTGGCTCTTACTGTATATTGGGGGCTATGCGAGGGCTCATACTGTAGGTAGCTGTGGTGTGTGCTAATACTGTATGTATGGAGTTGTGTGGGGGCTCATACTGTATATAGGGGGATGTCAGCATACTTAAATCTGCTCTATATTAAGTGATAATATAAATATGCAAAAAAAATAAAATTAATATGTTAATATTAATATTGAGCTAAATTAATTTGAACCTATTGGTTCGGGCTCCACAACAGTCACGGTCTCTCATGTGGCCCCTTGGGAACATTAATCTCCCACCCCTGTTCTATTTCAAAGAGCTATGTTAAAAATCACACAGACATCATACGGACATCATACACACAGCGGGCACAACCATCACACAGACATCATACACACAGCGGGCACAACCATCACACAGACATCATACACACAGCGGGCACAACCATCACACAGACATCATACACACATCGGGCACAACCATCACACAGACATCATACACACAGCGGGCACAACCATCACACAGACATCATACACACAGCGGGCACAACCATCACACAGACATCATACACACATCGGGCACAACCATCACACAGACATCATACACACAGCGGGCACAACCATCACACAGACATCATACACACAGCGGGCACAACCATCACACAGACATCATACACACAGCATGCACAACCATCACACAGACATCATACACACAGCGGGCACAACCATCACACAGACATCATACACACAGCGGGCATAACCATCACACAGACATCATACACACAGCGGGCACAACCATCACACAGACATCATACACACAGCGGGCACAACCATCACACAGACATCATACACACAGCATGCACAACCATCACACAGACATCATACACACAGCGTGCACAACCATCACACGGACATCATACACACAGCGTGCACAACCATCACACGGACATCATACACACAGAGGGCACAACCATCACACGGACATCATACACACAGCGTGCACAACCATCACACAGACATCATACACACAGCGGGCACAACCATCACACAGACATCATACACACAGCGGGCACAACCATCACACAGACATCATACACACAGCGGGCACAACCATCACACACATACATCATACACACAGCGGGCACAACCATCACACAGACATCATACACACAGCGAGCATAACTATCACACGGACATCATACACACAGGGTGCACAACCATCACACACACAGCGGGCACAACCATCACACACACATCATACACAAAGCGGGCACAACCATCACACACACGTCATACACAGAGCGGGCATGCCATCATACAGACATCATACACACAACGGGCACAACTATCACATGGACATCATACACACAGCGTGCACAACCATCACACAGACATCATACACGCAGCATGCACAACCATCACACAGACATCATACACACAGCGGACAAAACCATCACACAGACATCATACACACAACGGGCACAACCATCACATGGACATCATACACACAGCGAGCATAACTATCACACGGACATCATTCACACATCGTGCACAACCATCCCACGGACATCATACACATAACGAGCACAACCATCACACAAATACATCATACACACAGCGGGCACAACCATCACATGGACATCATACACACAGAGGGCACAACCATCACACAGACATCATACACACAACGGGCACAACCATCACATGGACATCATACACACAGCGAGCATAACTATCACACGGACATCATTCACACATCGTGCACAACCATCCCACGGACATCATACACATAACGAGCACAACCATCACACACATACATCATACACACAGCGGGCACAACCATCACACGGACATCATACACACAACGGGCACAACCATCACACACACACACATCATACACACAGCGCGCACAGCCATCACACGGACATAATACACACAGCGGTCACAACCATCACAAAGACATCATACACACAATGAGCACAACAATCACACAGACAACATACACACAGCGAGCACAACCATCACATGGACATCATACACATAATGGGCACAACCATCACACACACACACAGACATCATACACATAGCGTGCACAACCATCACACGGACATCATAAACACAACGGGCACAACCATCACAGGGACATCATACACACAGTGAGCATAACTATCACACGGACATCATACACACAGCGTGCACAACCATCACACAGACATCATACACACAACGAGCACAACCATCACACACATACATCATACACACAGCGGGCACAACCATCACACGGACATCATACACACAACGGGCAAAACCATCACATGGACATCATACACACAGCGAGCATAACCATCACAAGGACATCATACACACAACGAGCACAACCATCACAAGGACATCATACACACAACGAGCACAACCATCACAAGGACATCATACACACAACGAGCACAACCATCACACACATACATCATACACACAGCGGGCACAACCATCACACACACATCATACACACAGCGGGCACAACCATCACACACACATCATACACAGAGCGGGCATGCCATCATACAGACATCATACACACAACGGGCACAACTATCACACGGACATCATACACACAACGGGCACAACCAACACACGGACATCATACACACAACGGGCACAACCATCACACGGACATCATACACAAAGCGGGCACAACCATCACACAGACATCATACACACAGCGGTCACAACCATCACATGGACATCATACACACAACGGGCACAACCATTGCACAGACATTATACACACAGCGAGCATATCTATCACATGGACATCATACACACAACGAGCACAACCATCACACATACATCATACACACAGCGGGCACAACCATCACACGGACATCATACACACAAAGGGCACAACCATCACACGGACATCATACACACAGCGAGCATAACTATCACACGGACATCATACAAACAGCGTGCACAACCATCACACGGACATCGTACACACAACGAGCACAACCATCACACACATACATCATACACACAGCGGGCACAACCATCACACGGACATCATACACACAGCGAGCACAACCATCACACACATACATCATACACACAGCGGGCACAACCATCACACGGACATCATACACACAATGGGCACAACCATCACACGGACATCATACACACAGCGAGCACAACCATCACACACATACATCAGACACAAAGTGGTCACAACCATCACATGGACATCATACACACAACGGGCACAACCATCACACGGACATCATACACACAACGAGCACAACCATCACACACATACATCACACACAAAGTGGTCACAACCATCACATGGACATCATACACACAACGGGCACAACCATCACACAGACATCATACACACAGCGAGCATAACTATCACACGGACATGATACACACAGCTTGCACAACCATCACACGGACATCATACACACAACGAGCACAACCATCACACACATACATCATACACACAGCGGGCACTACCATCACACGGACATCATACTCACAGCGGGCAAAACCATCACACGGACATCATACACACAGCGAGCATAACCATCACAAGGACATCATACACACAACGAGCACAACCATCACAAGGACATCATACACACAACGAGCACAACCATCACACACATACATCATACACACAGCGGGCACAACCATCACACACACATCATACACACAGCGGGCACAACCATCACACACACATCATACACACAGCGGGCACAACCATCACACACACATCATACACAGAGCGGGCATGCCATCATACAGACATCATACACACAACGGGCACAACTATCACATGGACATCAAACACACAACGGGCACAACCATCACACGGACATCATACACACAACGGGCACAACCATCACACGGACATCATACACAAAGCGGGCACAACCATCACACAGACATCATACACACAGCGGTCACAACCATCACATGGACATCATACACACAACGGGCACAACCATTGCACAGACATAATACAGACAGCGAGCATAACTATCACATGGACATCATACACACAACGAGCACAACCATCACACATACATCATACACACAGCGGGCACAACCATCACACGGACATCATACACACAAAGGGCACAACCATCACACGGACATCATACACACAACGAGCACAACCATCACACACATACATCATACACACAGCGGGCACAACCATCACACGGACATCATACACACAATGGGCACAACCATCACACGGACATCATACACACAGCGAGCACAACCATCACACACATACATCAGACACAAAGTGGTCACAACATTAACCAGAGTCATTAACCAGATGATTAATTAATCATTAATCATTAACCAGAGTCAGCATGGGTTTGTAACTAACAAGTCATGTCAGACTAACTTAATTTCCTTCTATGACAGAATCACTGACTGGGTGGATCAGGGAAATGCTGTAGATATAGTATATCTTGACTTCAGCAAAGCATTTGACAAAGTATCTCACACCATCCTTATTAAAAAATGACCAAGTATGCAATGGACCAGGCAACTGTTAGGTGGATTCATAACTGGCTTAGTGATCGGACTCAAAGGGTGGTTGTAAATGGCTTCACATCCAGCTGGATGAATGTCTCAAGTGGGGTACCACAGGGCTCCGTCCTGGGACCTGTATTGTTCAACATCTTTATCAATGATTTAGATGAAGGAATTGAGGGCAAACTGATTAAATTTCCTGATGACACAAAGCTAGGAGGGATAGCTAATTCTAGAGAAGAGAGAGAGAGGATTCAAAAAGACCTAAATAAACTGGAGCAGTGGGCAGCAACCAACAGAATGGTTTTTAACAGGGAAAAATGCAAAGTACTACATCTGAGCAATAAAAATGAAAAAAGCATATACAGAATGGGAGGAATAGAGCTATGCAACAGTACATGTGAAAAAGACTTAGGTATACTAATAGATCATAGACTGAACATGAGTCAACAGTGTGATGCAGCAGCAAAAAAGGCAAATACAATTCTGGGATGTATTAACAGAAGCATACAGTCTAGATCACGTGAAGTCATTATCGGTCTTTACTCCTCTTTGGTCAGACCTCATCTGGAATACTGTGTACAGTTTTGGGCACCACATTTTAAAAAAGACATAGACAAACTGGAGCAAGTTCAGAGAAGAGCGACCAGAATGGTGACTGGTCTGCAAACCATGTCCTATGAGGAACGGTTGCAGGATTTGGGAATGTTTAGCTTGCAAAAAAGAAGACTGAGAGGAGACTTAATAGCTGTCTACAAATATGTCAAGGGCTGTCACATTGTAGAAGGATCATCTTTATTCTCATTTGCACAAGGAAAGACTAGAAGCAATGGGATGAAACTAAATGGGAGGAGACACAGATTAGATATTAGAAAAAACTTTTTGACAGTTAGGGTGATTAATGAGTGGAACAGGCGGCCACGAGAGGTGGTGAGTTCCCCTTCAATGGACGTCTTCAAACAGAGGCTGGACAGACATCTGTCTGAGATGATCTAGTGAAGCAGGGGGTTGGACCAGATGACCCAGGAGGTCCCTTCCAACTCTACCATTCTATGATTCCATGATTCTATGATTCAACCATCACATGGACATCATACACACAACGGGCACAACCATCACACACATACATCATACACACAGCGGGCACAACCATCACAGGGACATCATAAACACAACGGGCACAATCATCACACAAACATCATACACACAACGGGCACAACCATCACACGGTCATCATACACACAGCGGGCACAACCATCACACGGACATCATACACACAGCGGTCACAACCATCACATGGACATCATACACCCAACGGGCAGAACCATCACACAGACATTATACACACAGCGAGCATAATTATCACACGGACATCATACACACAACGAGCACAACCATCACACACATACATCATACACACAGCGGGTACAACCATCACACGGACATCGTATACACAATGGGGACAACCATCACACGGACATCATACACACAGCGAGCATAACTATCACACGGACATCATACACACAGCGTGCACAACCATCACACGGACATCATACACACAACGAGCGCAACCATCACACACATACATCATACACACAGCGGGCACAACCATCACACGGACATCATACACACAACGGGCACAACCATCACACACACACACATCATACACACAGCGGGCACAGCCATCACACGGACATAATACACACAGCGGTCACAACCATCACACTGACATCATACACACAACGAGAACAACAATCACACAGACATCATACACACAGCATGCACAACCATCACATGGACATCATACACATAACGGGCACAACCATCACACACACAGCGGGCACAACCATCACACGGACATCATTCACACAACGGGCACAACCATCACACGGACATCATACACACAGCGAGCATAACTATCACACGGACATCATACACACAGCGTGCACAACCATCACACGGACATCATACACACAACGAGCACAACCATCACACACATACATCATACACACAGCGGGCACAACCATCACACGGACATCATAAACACAACGGGCACAATCATCACACAGACATCATACACACAGGGGGCACAACCATCACAAGGACATCATACACACAACAGGCACAACCATCACACACACACACACATCACACACACAGCGGGCACAACTGTGGCGCCCCTGAGGGTTCAGTCGCCACAGAGGTACTGCACCTCAACCAGAGGTGTGGTATCTCCTTCTCTCAGGTAAGGAGGGAGTGCTGCCCGGAACCCCAACACCCACATTCAACACTACACTGCTCCAGGACGGCTGGAGGGGCAACATGCATTCGCAAAGCTGAACCCTGTCCCTGGCTGGAGTGGGGGGGGGACCCAGAGGTAGGGGGAATCAGTAGTGGGTGTGGGTGGAGGAAATAGTTTAGAGGAGCACCATTACAGGAGGTATATAAAAAGGGAAGCCATCTTAGGGTGGCAGTGCAGTAGAGCTCAGTGAGTGAGGGAAATCAGTCTGGGAGCAGAGGTTCTTTAGGAGCTCTGCTCCACAAGTAGGGCCCAGTCCTAGAGGCCCAGGAGGGGAGCAGATGAGTAGGCTCCGATCTACAGAAGGGATCCTAGGGAGTACGGCGAGTGCAGGACGGCACCCGTACGTCCCGAATCTGTCAGAAGACAGAGGGATCGTAGGCCGCAAGAAGGGGACCGGCCCCTGGTCCAGCCGTGTTACTCTAAGTCTCGGCTGGGAAAACCGGAGGCTTCTGGCTTATATAGTCAGTTGCCGAAGCCTCATTCTAATCCCCGTGAGGGTCAAGCAGGTCCGGGAACTCCAACAAGACAGGAGGGACTTCAGAGCACCCGAGCAGGATTGAGAGTGGGGAAGCGCAGGGCAGGAGGGAGAAAGACCCAGCGTGAACACAAGAAAGTGGGGTTCTGTCAGGTGCTTCAAATCTGCCTGACGAAGAGCTGAACCACTGCCTGGTGAATGCAGAGCGACGTGGGAGGCTAGCACCCGTACAGTGCACCAGTGGAACTGTCATAAGAACTGTGAGTAAAAACTCAGATGACTGCACCGTACTGCCTCCGTCCATTCTTTCATCTGCGCCCTCTTGCCTCCTGGCACTACAACGCCCAGAGCAAGTTACACTACCTACACTGCCCTGGAGCTAAGCTCTACCTGTGGAGAGCCACACCATCCCTGCTGCCGTAACACCAGCTCCAGAGGACTGCTCCGCAGCGGCGGCTCCCTTTAGCCGCATTCCACAGGTGGCGTCACGAACACTGCACAAATCCCCTATAAATATTACCCCCCTTTTTGGTGACCGCCCTGGGCCACGGACCGGGCCAGCCACCGTGATATCCCCCACCAGCATCCATAGGCCCGGCTGCCGAGTACCCCACGGCTCTGGGGGCGCGTCACGACCATCACACACATCATACACACAGCGGCACAATCATCACATGGACATCATACACACAGCGGGCTCAACCATCACACGGACATCATACAGACATCATACACACAACGGGCACAAGCATCACACAGACATCATACACACAACGGGCACAATCATCACACGGACATCATACACACAACGGGCACAATCATCACACGGACATCATACACACAACGGGCACAATCATCACACGGACATCATACACACAACGGGCACAATCATCACACGGACATCATACACACAACGGGCACAATTATCACACGGACATCATACACACAAAGGGCACAACCATAACACAGACATCATACACACAACGGGCACAATTATCACACGGACATCATACACACAACGGTCACAATTATCACACGGACATCATACACACAGCGGTCACAACCATCACACACACACATCATACACACAGCGGGCACAACCATCATACACACAGCGGGCACAACATGACATGTATATATTCACTTCTTCTCCATCATGTCTCCAGTGGCAGTGGTGGGGCCTGGTGTTTGCAATCAGCAGCAGAGGATGGGCTGTACGCAGGAGAGCTGTCAGCCCTGCAGTGTCCCTAAATCCCCTTCCCATCTCCCCTAGTCCCGACTGCAGAGCTGCTGGTGACTTTGCATGAGCCCCCTCCCATCCTGTAATAACAGCAGCTACAGATGGGAGAGGCTGAGGGTCTCCCCCCTCACCTCAGGACAGCACCTTGTTGTCATGTCCTCCGCAGACTTGGCCCCGCCCCCTGTCCCCTCACCTCCTCATGCTGTGCGGTCTCTCTGCACAGTAGAATTCCTCTGCACTGATGCCGGGGAGGAGCAGGGAGCGGGAGGCGGAGCTACAAGGAGTCACACACAGCATGGAAAGTCTGCATGTCTGGAAAAAAAAAGCCCAGTGCCTAGCAACGCCCCTGCCGGGAGAAGAGCTGAGCCGGGACGGGACTGAGCCCTCAAATCGGGACAGGCCCAGGGAATAGGGGAGGGTTGTTAGCTATGGATATTATACCAGCCTCCTATTATTCTGTGTATAATATGGGATGTCTGTGCCTATAGTATATATATGTAGCACCCTGAGGACTCGGCTGCTACAGGGGTATTACACCTCAAGCCAGAGGTGTGGTATTCCACTCCCGGGTAAGGATGGAGTGTGGAACTGAGCTCAGATAGCTGCATACACTACATACATCCCATTTCCGGGGGACAGATCGACGGTACTCCCACCAATATATGTGCAGGTACGATAGTGTCTGTCCCTGGCTGGAGTGGGAGGGGGGTGGAACATCCCAGTAGTGTAGGGGCAGATAGGGGGAGCAGTCTGGGTAATGCTAGGAGCTCATTGGGTGCTGGTCATCTGAGCTCACACATAGAGGGAGTATATAAGGTGGGCACCATCTTAGATCAGGGTCAGTCTTTTGTAGAGTGAGTCAGAGGAGCAGAGCAGAGAAGCTCAGCCAGAAGGGCTGACAGGGAGTTGTGGTTCCGGCTGGGCCCAGCTCCAAGGCCAAGTCTGAGAGAGAGAGAGAGGAGTCAGAAGGACCCAGAGAGAAGAAGAAGGAACCCCAAGACCCCAGAATACAAACAGCAGGGTGAAGGGTTGGCACCCAGGGTACCGGATCCCAAGCTGGCAGAGAGAAAAGCACACCTTAGCCAGAGACCGGAGGTCGTGGGCAGGATCTGCCACGACCCTCACTAAATCCACTAGGAAGGCATACCAAGTATAGGGTCAGGGAACCCAGAAGAGGTGTACCCACCAAGAGACCCGAGGGAGCCGGACATAAGTGGATCCCTAGTGAGAACGGCCAGAAGAGAGGGAAAGTCAGACAGGAGCTCAGGACCACGCTCCAGAATTGCTTGGGGGTTGGCCGAGTCCAGGACCTGGTGGACGCAGCACAGCTCGGGTGGTCGCTTCAGGCCAGAGTGACCATAAGAACACCCGTAAGTAAAAACCCCTGAACTGCACAGCCCGACTCTGAGTCTTCTTGCTTAGCTCTCCTGCACCTTCACAACCACCATCCTCTACATCTGACCCCCTGAGGCTATACCCCTCCCGTTGGGGGTTATACTACCACAGTGGCACACATACCACCAGCCTCAGCGGACCCTTCTGCAGCGGCGGCCTTTTGACCGCAAATCAACGGGTGGCGTAGTCGACACTAAGAACACCAATAACATCTATCAAGACTGCCACACACTGAGTTTGACACCATGGGCACGGACCGGGTCGCCGCCACTCGGAGACTACAACCCCCATCTGATCCGGCTCCGGGTAATCCCCAAACAGCACTGGCCCAGGGGGCGCGTCATATATATTATACCACATACAGGCTAATATGTAACTAGTGCACATTACACCATGAGTACAGACATTAGATATTACACCAGTCACGTATTATCCTCTACAGCTCTTTAATATCTGTGGCGCTATTGTCCCCACCGATCCTACCACAGACCGAATAATGCTACTGTCACATGATCAGTATTTTGTCAGTCTTTTTCTTGAGTATTTGGAAGCCAAAACCAGATGAGGAGCAATCAGAGAAAAGGTATAATACATACCAGTGCATATATTCTGCATTTATCACTCTCCTGGTTTGGCTTACAAATATGGATAGTGAGACCATATCCTCACATAATCTACCAGCAGCCTGATGGGTGTTATGCCGGGGTCTTAGTGCACAGGACCCGGTCATTACACGGCGTCCATCTACAGCTGGGACATTTCCTGTGAACACTCGCTCTCCCCTATCACCCGCACGGGTCTGATCCTGAAGATCTCATGCATCAGAATCCAGTTGTTCATCCCAAGATAGTTTGTATTTATCATCTGCCACATAATGGATGAGTGGGACCGAACTCAGCATGGGCTGGGGGAGCAGACAAGGCACCAGTATAATTCAGGGGTGAATAAGCAGACACACGGCCACTGAGGAGTTAAATGGAGGAAATACTTGTATCCGGTATTGGTCGGTGCCTGAGGATGTCTGTCAGTCATTGGCTGATCACAGATCCGTTGGTGATTTTGAAATTCCCGCTCAATCGTTGTTCTTTTTCCTCCGGATTATTTATTAACGACTCCTGTTAATAGCGGAGATCGCAATTTGAGCAATCCGGTCTGGGGGCAGCTCTACCCCGCTGAGAATACAGGGTCCTCTCCTCCAGAGCGGTCTGCCCCCGAACAAATGTGATCGTTCTCCTGATCGGCAGGTGGAGGATGTGCCGGCCTTGTTATTATTCTGGGAGGTTATTAACCTTTTGAGGCCGCCATCCATCCGAGACTCCAGTGCCCAGGACGCGGTCATCACACAGACGTCCGTATTCCGGCTACACAGGGCGTCCATCCAGCTGCCTCATACGGACACATTCCCTGCGAGTATTCGCTGCCTCTACAACACAATCGTATCTGATCCTGTTAATATCAAGATCAACACATTCATCTGACTGCAGTATGATAGGATTTCTGCTGTGTAGTAATCGCAGCACAGAGAGCTATGTACTGTGTGCACAGAGGTATCTATCATGTATGACATTGCTGCAGAGTTATGACTTGGTGACAGATTGCAAATGTCAGAAACTTCTTACTGCTGTCCATGTTTCTGCTGTATCATTTATTCTCTACAATCTGCATTAGAAACATAATTTATTATACATATAATGATAGAAAAGGATCCAGAACCAAGATCTCATCTCATCCGTCTTCCTGATTGAGCCCAGCCGCTAATATCTCCCCATATCCTGCAGGAACAACAACCTGTAAGAGGCGGCAGCTGCACTGACAGCACAGAGGCCACTTCTCCCCGGGGAGACTTCATCTTCTTACAATCAGATTGGTGATCGGAGCTCTCTGCACTTCCGCAGTGATTTCATCTTATAGTATATTAACACTTTTCTTTCCAGACTACTAAAGTTCTCTGATCTTTAATGGACTTACTATTTTCATCGTTGTTATTATACAGATGGAGATTGATGCTCAGATCTGAGTCTTATTGTTTGTTTTCTCAATGTGTCACCGAGATCCCCTATATTCGTTATACATCGCTACATCTGGTATTAGAGGAAGTTATCTAGAGATTGTATTGGGATATTTCTCCTCTTAACAAGGGATTCATTGTTCTCCTCTTCATTCTTGGAGCTTCTACATGTGGATATATTGCCCGAGAGCCGCCCGTCCTGACACTGGATAAAGGGGAGGAGGACAAGTGAAAGAGCAGAAGAACGAGCAGTAACGGAGCAGGAATCTATAGAAAAGGAATAAAGCTCCTGTGAGGGTGTGATGACCGATAACCTAACTGCATGTCTGACCTATGGGATCCGGACAACAGTGTAATTTTCTGAGCAATCTGCAATACATGATCGTACATGTCCTGTCACACACTTCCTCCCTGTAGCTGTACAATTGATCTGTACATGAATTACTGGATTAAACTACTGGGGAGATGATCGGGGGGATATGGTGGGGTCAAAGCAGAATTGGTCTTCCCTGAAATATCGCATGTAGGATGCGTCCCTGGCTAGTATATCGTATAAAGGGAGGTCAGACACACGGGGCACATCACAGCTTTTGGCTGATTCACTCGATATATCTATGAAAGGAAACCGAAGCATCCCTGACCCCGGGTCTTGTATTATAGAAAGCGGAGACTGCTCAACTAAAATCTCCAGACTCCTGTATGGGATGTAAACGACCAATATAAGTCGGTCATAGAACCTCGTGTTATATGGGGACAAAGAACAGAAAAGCCATCAGCCACTGAGCGGGAACTTCAAACTCATGGACAAAAAGTCACGTGACCTGTGTAAGCTGCGCCCGCTGCGTCTTATTGGTGTTTCCACACGTCTGCTCTCCATTGGCGGCTTCAGATCCATCCAATGATAAGGTAGGAGGTCGGGGCAGCGGCGGATAAAAGGGAGACAGAAACGGCATTATTGGAGATTGATTTTGGATAAGATTACAGCGATGTCTGGACGCGGCAAACAAGGAGGCAAAGTCCGTGCTAAGGCAAAGACCCGCTCATCCCGGGCAGGACTCCAGTTCCCAGTCGGCCGTGTGCACAGGCTTCTCCGCAAGGGCAATTATGCCGAGAGAGTCGGCGCCGGCGCTCCGGTCTATCTGGCCGCTGTGCTGGAGTATCTGACTGCTGAGATCCTGGAATTGGCCGGCAATGCCGCCCGGGACAACAAGAAGACCCGCATCATCCCCCGTCACCTGCAGCTGGCGGTGCGCAATGACGAGGAGCTCAACAGGCTGCTGGGTGGGGTGACCATTGCCCAGGGAGGCGTCCTGCCCAACATCCAGGCCGTGCTGCTGCCCAAGAAGACCGAGAGCAGCAAGGCGAGCAAGAGCAAGTGAGCGCCGCTCCTCCACATCTGTCCGAACAACCAAAGGCTCTTCTAAGAGCCACCACATCCTCCTCATCAGAGCCGGCACCGCTGATAGCAGGCGATGGTCCACACTATATAGAGAGAACAACACGATCTATTCTATGTTCTACTGTATGATTTACTATAGATCAGAAATGTAAAGCATTAAATAGGTTGATCCTGCTATATTTCGTAGCGCAGATACTAATTTTAGTGACCCGGCTAATAGAGAGTTAAACGGTGGAGAAAACACTTGTATCTGGTATTGGTTGGCGCCTGCTGAGATGTCTGTAATTGGTGGTTTTGAGTCTCCCGCGCAATCTTTCTTTGTGCGTCGGATTATTACCGGCCCCTCTGCTTGTAGCGGAGATCGCAATCTGAGCAATGCGGTCTGAGCACAGCTCTACCCCTCTGAGAATACAGCGCAGAGCAGCTTTCCCCGAACACGGTAATGGTTCTTATCGAAAAGAGGATGGTTCTCCACTAATCATTTGTGAGGTCATGAACCTTCAGCGGCCTCCATATACACTGAGCCTGATACAAGCCCCGTCCTCAATCACAGGATCTTATGTTTCCATTCTGTAAGCAGCACTCGGAACATCACTACTGATGGGAGCAGTTGCGTATCTTGTATTAAAGAAAGCTGATACTGCTTCAATAACTCGGGATATCTACAGATTGCTGTAAGGAACGCAATCAGCCCGTCAAATACTATACATCACTCCAACCACAACAAACTCATCCCTTCAGTGCAAGTATCCTCAGTTATCAATGAGTGAACATTTTTAACTCATGAACAGCGTATAAAGCTTGTACTGGCATTCACACAAGCACAGGGATTATTATTCCACAGGAGATTGTAGCCTCTCACTTAGAAGATGTGGTGGCTCTGAAAAGAGCCTTTGGGTTGTCAGGATGGAGCAGAGAACACAATTAACCTCCGAAGCCGTAGAGAGTGCGGCCCTGGCGCTTGAGCGCGTACACCACGTCCATAGCGGTGACGGTCTTCCTCTTGGCGTGCTCGGTGTAGGTGACGGCGTCACGGATCACGTTCTCCAGGAAGACTTTCAGGACACCGCGAGTCTCTTCATAGATGAGGCCGGAGATGCGCTTGACGCCTCCTCTGCGAGCGAGACGGCGGATGGCAGGCTTGGTGATGCCCTGGATGTTATCACGGAGCACCTTCCTGTGCCGCTTGGCACCGCCCTTCCCGAGACCTTTCCCTCCTTTACCGCGACCAGACATCTTCCAAATAGTCAGCAGGAACCTATGACTAACCCGCACGGACTCTTCTTTTATATAGCGTCTGGGTGGACCGGAGAGAAGACTGCAGAGATGACGCGTTTCCAGGGCGGGTCTTACAGAATCTACATTAGCTCCTCCTTCCTCTGCTGATTGGCTGAACACAGAACTGTTGGGGAGTTTGAATTTCTCGCTCGTTGTGCAGTTTCCGCAGCTTCTAATTATATATGTTTTACCTGTGATGAGAAATGTTTCAAAAACAGTCTGTAAATAAAAGGGCAGACACGACACCAGCTGCAAGTGATCTACACTTCATATAGAAACATCAGATCACTGCTGAATATACCTGTAACGGCACTGACAGTGATTAACCCCCACTTCCATCATACCAGCATATTCGTAACATGCTATTCACTAATGTCCAGGAAGGGTCATTTCCGCACCTTACTACTCCCCTCATCATCCCTTGCATTCTGTACAATCTACATGTGACATTCTGGCTGCTCCCGGTGACTAATCTATAGGATCCTGACTGAGCTCTGACATTTCTAAGATGGGCTTGTCACTTCTGATAGAATTGCTCTTGGGGTGCGGTGATGTGAGGAGGATTGTGGCAGCCAGGATTATTGCCTCTTCTAAGGACAGTGCAGGGAGGAAGCCGCGGTCAGCAGCACTGCTCCGATACTGACACCAGCTCATAAGCCGGGAATCCCCTCAGTTTGGCTTACAGAGGGTCTCTTCCTGCAAGCGATAATGGCAGGACAGTACTGTTATCAATTGGGAACAGAATTATTCCTGTAGAAGATAATGACAACAGCTCAGATTGGTCAAATAAGAAAGGAACCGTATAAGTAACATAATCACTGAGCAGCTGATTGATTCTCATTCCAGTGGTCCCATATCCAATGGAGAATACACTGTGATCTGGAAGGTGACTACATGAATGTGCTCAGTGGAGTTTATCTATAGACCGGACACTTCTCTTCACAGCAGAAGTAGTAACACAATTACATTGTAGAAGCTGCGGAAACTACAAGGAGCGGAAAATTCAAACTCCCTAACGTCCTGTGTTCAGCCAATCAGCAGAGGAAGGGGAGGAGCTAATGTTAAGAATTACCGAATAGGAAGTTCCCGCTCAGGGGCTGATGGCTTTTTCTCTTCTTTGTCCTTCTGGATCACGTAGTTTCAGGACTCTCGGAAATCAGGAAATTTGCTTGTGTTGAGCGATCAATGGTCTCTTGGTTCCATACAGAAATCTTGTTTTCCAGGATCCAGGGAACAGTATCCGCTTTCTATAAACACAAAGTGCAGAACTGATTCTAACAATGGTGACTCCATCACACCAGCAATATTCCGAGTGCCGGGAATATAAAGAAACGAGATACTGCAGTTTACAGAGAACTTTGAAAGAAGGAGGTGGGGATTTTATAAAATGTAGGTTAATATTATCTAGATAAACCTACTACAGAGCTGCAGAGGATATTAGTCTCTTAATCCTGATGCGTTTTCAGGATCAGACCCGTGCGGCTGATAGGAGTCAGCGAGTGTTCACAGGAGATAGCGCTGGATAATGGACGTCCTATAATGATCGCATCATATACACCAAGAAATCTGCGCATGCTTTCTAGATTCTTTCACAACACAGTCCAGACTCCAAATAGATTATATAAAGCTGACATTCAATAATCAGGGTAGAGAAGCAGATGTGAGGGATCAGCTCGTTATTATGGAGGATTTGGTGGCTCTGAAAAGAGCCTTTGTGTTATAGTCAGACGTGTAGGACGGATCTAAGCTCTCTCCCCACGGATCCGGCGGGCCAGCTGGATGTCTTTGGGCATGATGGTGACCCTCTTAGCGTGGATCGCGCACAGATTTGTGTCCTCAAACAGCCCCACCAGATAAGCCTCGCTGGCCTCCTGCAGGGCCATGACGGCCGAGCTCTGGAAGCGGAGATCGGTCTTAAAATCCTGGGCGATTTCTCTCACCAGGCGCTGGAAGGGAAGTTTACGGATCAGCAGCTCGGTGGACTTCTGGTAACGGCGGATCTCACGGAGAGCGACTGTCCCTGGCCGGTAGCGGTGAGGCTTCTTCACTCCGCCAGTGGCGGGAGCGCTTTTCCTGGCGGCCTTAGTGGCCAGCTGCTTGCGGGGAGCTTTCCCTCCGGTGGATTTACGAGCGGTCTGCTTAGTTCTGGCCATAGCTCTGTATAGAGGAAAACAGAAGTGATGAGAGGAGCGGAGAGAGCGGGATATTTATACTCCTCTGCTCCTGTTAGCGCGTCATGTGAACACGCCCCCTACAATTCTATTGGCTAGTTCATAAATTAACATGAGCCGCCAAAACACGTGCGATGTCTGCGACCAAACATTATTCACGAAATCAACCCAACACCCAGTAATCCCGCCCTCATAAAGAGGGGCAGGGTCTCTGTTCACACTCTTTTCTGGCTGCGGATACTGGCACAGGTTCACACCATGTCTACATGCGGCTTCTACAGCAAGAGCCGCAGTCGTCACTGTTCTATGTCACCAGTACACGGAGCTGTACAGGCTCTAATCTATCATCAGTCAAATCACTGGTTCTCCAATTCTCACATCGAAGTAATAACCGCACACTAATCCTTTCACTAATAAAGACGCAGGTTACAAGTGGTGATTGATTAGGATGATGTAGATTTCTGTAGGACATCGACCCCTTCCCTCCATTGATTACACTGATCGGTCACCTGCACTGGTGTGATCGGGACACAGCGCAGCTCTATGCGGAGATGTGGGGAAAAGCTTATTCATTATAACACTGGAGCCGCTCCCTGTACACACTATAATCTAGAAGCGGCAGGATATACGGGCACTGATCATACAGCTCTGCCGGGGACAAGGTGGTGGCACTGATCATACAGCTCTGCAGGGGACAAGGTGGTGGCACTGATCATACAGCTCTGCAGGGGACAAGGTGGTGGCACTGATCATACAGCTCTGCCGGGGACAAGGTGATGGCACTGATCATACAGCTCTGCCGGGGACAAGGTGGTGGCACTGATCATACAGCTTTGCCAGGGACAAGGTGGTGGCACTGATCATACAGCTCAGCCGAGGACAAGGTGGTGGCACTGATCACACAGCTCTACAAGGAACAAGGTGGTGGCACTGGTCACAGCTCTGCCAGGGAAAAGGTGGTGGCACTGATCATACAGCTCTGCAGGGTACAAGGTGGTGGCACTGATCATACAGCTCTGAAGGGGACAAGGTGGTGGCACTGATCATACAGCTCTGCCGGGGACAAGGTGGGGGCACTGATCATACAGCTCTGCCGGGGACAAGGTGGGGGCACTGATCATACAGCTCTGCAGGGTACAAGGTGGTGGCATTGATAATATAGCTCTGCCGGGACAAGATGATGGCACTGATCATACAGCTCTGCAGGGTACAAGGTGGTGGCACTGATCATACAGCTATGAAGGGGACAAGATGATGGCACTGATCATACAGCTCTGCAGGGGACAAGGTGGTGGCACTGATCATACAGCTCTGCAGGGGACAAGGTGGTGGCACTGATCATACAGCTCTGCAGGGGACAAGGTGGTGGCACTGATTATACAGCTCTGCAGGGGACAAGGTGGTGGCACTGATCATACAGCTCTGCAGGGGACAAGGTGGTGGCACTGATTATACAGCTCTGCAGGGGACAAGGTGGTGGCTCTGAAAAGAGCCTTTGTGGGGTAATAACAGGGCGGCTTTGGATTATTTCTTAGCTGCGGGCTTCTTGGCTTTAGTTGCCTTCTTAGCAGGACTCTTGGCAGCTTTGGGTTTAGCAGCTTTCTTAGCCGGACTCTTCGTCACCTTCTTGGGCTTCGGAGCGGCCTTTGGCTTCTTGGGGCTCTTGGCCGCCTTCTTGGCAGCTGCTGCGGGCTTCTTGGCCTTTTTCGGGCTCTTCTTGGCCGCGGTCGGAGCCTTCTTGGGCTTCTTAGGAGACTTGGCGGCTTTCTTGGCTGCAGCAGGCTTCTTGGGCTTGGCCGCAGCTGCTGACTTCTTCCTGGCCGCTTTGTCCTTAGTCTCCTGCTGCTTCTTGTTCAGCTTGAAGGACCCGGAGGCGCCGCTGCCCTTCACCTGGAGGAGGGCGCCCTTGGTGACCAGAGACTTGACGGCCAGCTTCAGGCGGCTGTTGTTCTTCTCTACATCGTATCCTCCGGCAGACAGAGCCTTCTTCAGGGCGGCAAGAGACACCCCACTGCGCTCCTTAGAGGCGGACACGGCTTTCACGATCAGATCGGAGACGCTGGGACCGGAGGGCTTCTTGCTTTTTTTTGACGTCCCCGGCGGCGGATTTCTTCGGCTGCTTCTTGGATTTGGCGGCCGGTTCCGCGGGAGGGGGAGCGGCGGCTGGTGCGGTCTCTGCCATCGTGTGCTGCGGAACTACAACAAAACACTGAGGCTGGAGCTGGAGGCGCCTGTTATATGTACAGGCTTACTGCGCACTGATTGGCTGCTGAGCTGCATCGTCCTGAGCATCTATTGGCTGACACTGAGCACAGGCCCCGCCTCCTTTTAGCTGATCCCGAGTGGAGCTCCGCTCTCCCCTTGTGCTTCCCTGCCCGGGATAAAAGCCCTTTTCCAGGATCTCAGCAGTCAGATACTCCAGCACAGCGGCCAGATAGACCGGAGCGCCGGCGCCGACTCTCTCGGCATAATTGCCCTTGCGGAGAAGCCTGTGCACACGGCCTACTGGGAACTGGAGTCCTGCCCGGGATGAGCTGGTCTTTGCCTTAGCACGGACTTTGCCTCCTTGTTTGCCGCGTCCAGACATCGCTGTAATCTTCTCCAAAAAGTGGAAAGCACAGAAAGAAATATACTCTCTTGTGATGCCGGTTCTGTCTCCTCAGTCGCTTTTTATCCACCGCTGCCCCGACCTCCTACCTTATCATTGGATGGATCTGAAGCCGCCAATGTGAAGCAGACTTGTGGAAACACCAATAAGACGCAGCCTACACAGGTCACGTGACTTTTTGTTCATGAGTTTGAAGTTCCCGCTCAGCGGCTGATGGCTTTTCTGTTCTTTGTCTCCATATAACACAAGGTTCTATGACCGACCTATATCGGGAAAGCAGCTTGTGTTCAGCGATCATTGGTCGTTTACATCCCATACATTAATCTGGAGATTTTAGTTGAGCAGTCTCCGCTTTCTGTAATACAAGACCCGGGGTCAGGGATGCTTCGGTTTCCTTTCATGGATATAAAGAGTGAATAAGCCATCAGCTGGCTATGCTTTGTTGTTCCCATTATTAAAGAGTGGGTCTCCTATACTGTTATTGCGTATGCAGTAACTATCACTTCCCGGTGCCTGCGCAATGGAACCCTGCGGCGCAGTGCAGAGAGGGACGGCGCCAGGATGAAGCAAAGCGCGCCTTATGTGAGCGGCACTTTGCTCATGCCCGAGAAGTGAGGTAGAACAGAGCACATCACAGGGCCGTGTGACGTGTAGGGCAGTGGGGTAATAAGGTAACTAACCATATAGGCGGATATTTTGGGGAACAATATACAGTTAGGTGGGGATTTATTGGCATCCGGGGGATGCCAAGCCTGTGGAAAATAGAGTAGATGAAAACACTTTTCTCTGCAATCAAGCCTCTACTATGAGCCATACAGGTATGTATAGATTTTCTTTTCTACAACCTGTATGCCCATAGTAGAGGTCTGATATCTCCCAGGGGGTGGCAGATTCCCTTAACAGAATGTGTCTGTTGTATTTCAAATAAAGTGTTTACTCTGTGTCTGTGTGTTTATTTAACTCTTTACTTTACTTTATTTAGGCTTGGTAATGACAGGGTCTGATTGACATTTTGTCATCACCAAACAAAAGAGCTAGGTGTAAGCTAATCCAATTCACCCAATTTTCATCAGCATTCCCATTCATGTAATTTCTGGGGCATCTGAAAGCTGTTTTAATATTTTTTTTTATTATATGCTCAATCCCCGAAGCCCTATCTTTTGTAAAATAACTAAAAATAAAAAACAACCATATCCCTCACATGTCCGCTATCATGACGCAATCCAGATTGTCCCTCGGCGATCCGGGTCACATCTACAGCAGTGACTTCAGCAATCACTGATGTCACTGCTGTAGAAGACAGCAATGTACACTGACAGGGGTGTAATCACTACTGCCAGTATACATTGCAGCTGCAAGAGTGAGGTCACTTGGGTTCATAAGCTGAAGATCAGCTGATCAGCCTCGGTGATCTCAGCCTCAGTGGAATGTGGGAACACTAGTGATGAGCGACCATGCTTGCCACTGCTCGGTACTCGCCGAGCATCTCAGTACTCGAGATGCTGGGAGCTCGCCGAATACTGCATGTTTGGCGCTATTTAGAGCACCAATCATACAGGGATTGTCTACCACTCACTGTAATGTCACAGCCTTGGTAGATGTGGCATTACCCGACAATTTAGAACAGAAAGAATAGAGCATCACACATAGATTAGACAGATAGAAACATGTGAGTCACATCTACTATATAATTGTCTTATCCCATCTGTCTGTCTATCTGTCTGTCTGTCTTTCTGTTTGTCTGTCCTGGAAATCCCGCGTCGCTCATTGGTCCGGCAGCGGGCAATCAGCGCCGCGGGATTTCTGAAAAAAGATGGCGGCCGTTAGCGGCTCATCTGGCGGACGGAGGTCAGCGGCGATGCAGCGGGGAGATGAGCGGCGCTAGCAGCACAACTACCCCGACCGGCGCCGCTGACCTCCATGCGGCTAACGTCGGAAGATCAGCGGCTTGGCCCGTTGATCTCCCGACAGCAAGTGTGAACGGAGGACCGGGGAGCGGTGCCGCCGGTCGGGACGCTTCTGCTGCGAGCAGTCGCTCATCTCCCGGCTTCTCGCAGCAGATGGAGCCTCACAGGCAGCGGCGCTCCCCGGTCCTCGCTAATACGGAGCCGCACAAGCAGCGCCGCTCCCGGGCTCACACTAATACGACGCTGATTGGTCACAGTGGCCATACGCGACCAATCAGCGAGATGGGCGGCAAATTTAAACGCCGCTCTGCTGATTGGTCGCGGTGGCCGGGAGTGACCAATGAGCGAGATGGGCGGCAAATTTAAACGCCGCTCTGCTGATTGGTCGCGGTGGCCGGGAGTGACCAATGAGCGAGATGGGCGGCAAATTTAAACACCGCTCTGCTGATTGGTCACGGTGGCCGGCCGACCGCGACCAATCAGCGAGATGGGCGGCAAATTTAAACGCCGCTGTGCTGATTGGTTGCGGTGGCCGGCCGTGACCAATTAGCGAGATGGGCGGCAAATTTAAACGCCGCTGTGCTGATTGGTCGCGGCCGGCCACCGCGACCAATCAGCGAGATGGCCGGGAAATTTAAACGCCGCTCTGCTGATTAATCGCGGCCGGCCACAACGACCAATGAGCAAGATGGGCGGCAAATTTAAACGCCGTTCTGCTGATTGGTCGCGGTGGCCGGCCGCGACCAATCAGCGAGATGGGCGGCAAATTTAAACGCCGCTGTGCTGATTAATCGCGGCCGGCCACCGCGACCAATCAGCGAGATGGGCGGCAAATTTAAACGCCGCTCTGATGATTAATCGCGGCCGGCCACCGCGACCAATCAGCGAGATGGGCGGCAAATTTAAACGCCGCTGTGCTGATTGGTCGCGGTGGCCGGCCGCGACCAATCAGCAAGATGTCCGGCAAATTTAAACGCCGCTCTGCTGATTGGTAGCGGTGGCCGGCTGCAATTAATCAGCGAGATGGGCGGCAAATTTAAACGCCACTCTGCTCATTGGTCGCGGCCGGCCACCGCGACCAATCAGCGATATCGGCGGCAAATTTAAACGCCGCTCTGCTGATTGGTCGCGGTGACCGCGACCAATCAGCGATATGGGCGGCACATTTAAACGCCGCTCTGCTGATTGGTCGCGGTGGCCGGCCGTCCGCGACCAATCAGCGAGATTGGCGCCAAATTTAAACAACGCTCTGCTGATTGGTCGCGGCTGCCAGCCGCGGCCAATCAGCGAGATTGGCGCCAAATTTAAACAACGCTCTGCTGATTGGTCGCTGACGCCAGACGCGACCAATCAGCGAGATTGGCGCCAAATTTATACAACGCTCTGCTTATTGGTCGCGGACGGCAGACGCGTCCAATCAGCGAGATTAGCGCCAAATTTAAACAACGCTCTGCTGATTGGTTGCGGTGGCCGGCCGCAACCAATCAGCGATTTTGGTGCCAATTTGAAACACCGCTCTGCTGATTGTTCGCGGTCGCCGGCCGCGACCAATGAGCAGTATTGGCGCCAAATTTAAACGCCGCTCTGCTGATTGGTCGCGGTGGCCGACCGCGACCAATCAGAGAGATGGGCGGCAAATTTAAACGCCGCTCTGCTGATTGGTCGCGGTGGCCGGCCGCGACCAATCAGCGAGATGGCCGGCAAATTTAAACGCCGCTCTGCTCATTGGTCGCGGTGGCCGTCCGCGACCAATCAGCGAGATGGGCGGCACATTTAAACTCCGCTCTGCTGATTGGTCGCGGTGGCCTGCCGTCCGCAACCAATCAGCGAGATTGGCGCCATATTTAAACAAGGCTCTGCTGATTGGTCGCGGCTGGCAGCCGCGGCCAATCAGCGAGATTGCCGCCAAATTTAAACAACGCTCTGCTGATTGGTCGCTGACACCAGACGCGACCAATCAGCGAGATTGGCGCCAAATTTAAACAACGCTCTGCTTATTGGTCGCGGACGGCAGACGCGACCAATCAGCGAGATTAGCGCCAAATTTAAACAACGCTCTGCTGATTGGTTGCGGTGGCCGGCCGCGACCAATCAGCGATTTTGGTGCAATTTAAAACACCGCTCTGCTGATTGGTCGCGGTCGCCGGCCGCGACCAATGAGCAGTATTGGCGCCAAATTTAAACCCCGCTCTGCTAATTGGTCGCGGCCGACGGTCACGACCAATCAGCAATTTTGGTGCCAAATTTAAACAACGCTCTGCTGATTGGTCGCGGTCACCGGCCGCGAACAATCAGCAGTATTGGCGCAAAATTTAAACCCCGCTCTGCTGATTGGTCGCGACCGCCGGGCGCGACCAATCAGCGATTTTGGCGCCAAATTTAAACACCGCTTCGCTGATTGGTCGTGGTGGCCGGCCGTGACCATTAAGCGATATTGGCGCCATATTTAAACACCGCTCTGCTCATTGGTCGCGGTTACCGGTCACGAATAACCAGCATTATTGGCGACAAATTTAAACACTGCTCTGCTGATTAGTCGCGGCCGTGACCAATCACCATTATTGGCGACAAATTTAAATAACGCTCTGCTGATTGGTCGCGACCGCCGGCCGCGACCAATCAGCATTATTGGCGCCAAATTTAAACCCCGCTCTGCTGATTAGTCGCGACCGCCGGCAGTGACAAATCTGCGATATAGGCGCCAAATTTTAACACCGCTTTGCTAATTGGTCGCGGTTGCCGGCCTCGACCAATCAGCGATTTTGGCGCCAAATTTAAATACCGCTCTGCTGATTGCGCCCGGTCGGCCGCATACCTATTCTAGAATACCCGATGCGTTAGAATCGGGCCACCATCTAGTATATAATAAGTACAGTGACAGTGTTGGTTACTGTACTTGTCATTTAGTGTTAAAATAAAGGATTTATTAAAAAAAAAATTGGCGTGGGGTTCCCCGTTATTTTAGTCTCTAGCGGATGTTAAGCAGATGGCTGGGGCAGATGTTTGAAGCCTGGGAAGGGGGTAATTCCCACGGAGCTTCCCAGGCTACTAATATCAGCCCCCAGCTGAATACCTAGCCTTTACTAGCTATTAAAATGGGGGACATGAACTCGACTCATCTGGATGCCGTCACAGCCAGACACTGAGGAGCTTCACTGAGGAGCTTCTCAGTGTCTGCGGCATGGCAAACTGGATGGCAGCGTTCTGCTGCGATCCAGCCTGTCATGTCAATGTAGCAGAGCTAAAGCCATCCTGGGAACCATGGAAAGGTAAGGAATCCTAACCTCTAGTATTAAAACCTTACGTATGTAAAGTGACGTAATGTTAATAAGGGATGAGAAGGCCTGAGACCTGGCTAATGGACACCCAGCCATGGAGAAATATACAAATGTAATGTCCAGCTCAAGGAAAAAGGAAACCACTCCTTTATTTGCAAAGAGTGCAAAAATCCTGAAACCGAAGCCTAAAGAGAAAAAGTGGAAAATAAATGCATGTGCATGCACTGTGTAGGCCCATGTTCACACTGGCCACCAAACATTCCAGGGGGCATCGTTTTTCTACAAGAGGTGTATATGATTATATTCCAGGCGGATGTTATTTAACGTAATGTTAGTATAAAAAATATATAAAACAACTTGCGCTAGTGTATAGGGTATGTGGCAAGAAATAACATTGAAGATGTTAAAAATGTCCAATTTTATTTAAATATGTAGGTTACAAGAAGTTAAAAATCATTGCTCGGTATAGAAATTTGAAAAGATTGAAATTTGGACGTGACGCTATCCCAGACATTAACACACAATATCGCATACGGGAAGGATTAGTTTTTGAAGTTGTGAACGAGGCCATAGCCAGTCCACCACCATCGGACACCCAAATATCAGAGGACAGATTTTCCACCCATCCAACACCAGACTATTATCATCAAACACAACTGGATGGCCATAGAGGCACAACAACCAGCCCTCAACCTTCCACTGAAGCTACCTCCCCAATACTTACGCCCATTAACACACAAAACCGCTTTGACCCACTGGAAAAAAATTAATGAATACCCTAGCAATAATAATCAATATCCTACCGCCTCCCAAGACAACGGCTTGAGAACCAGATCGAACTCTCAACACCCACAAATTAGTAAAAGGGCCAGCAACTCAAATTTTTTTCAGTTGGCCCAAAGAAAAGGCGCCAAAGGGGCTGTAGAGTAGGGCAATTCTCCAAAAAGAAGAAACAATTAGAAGAGATAAACAGTAAAGGTGATTCTATTTTTAACCTAAGTAAACACAACCTAAAACCCAATGAAATCAACCTACTTAATAAGGGCCTGAAGTTTGCCCCCTCGATAGGCCTTAACAAATTTCAGGCCTTTATTGGAATCAAACAATTCATGAGAAAATTGGCTCTCAAAAAATATTACATAAAAAAGGAAACCCAAACTCCAACACAGGATCAAGCTAATCCGCCCACTTCATCGTATATACACACCAGGGCCGGCTCCAGGTTTTTGTGGGCCCCGGGCGAAAGAGTCTCAGTGGGCCCCTTTAACAGATATTATGATTCCAGATGCACCCCTTAAGTGTGTAAGCCCCCCAACATGCAGCATCAGTCAAATTCTACATGCAAGAGGAATGAAATGCAACAACACCCCCTTACATATGCAAGGCGCCAACATGCAACATAAAGGGTATGTGCACACGGTCAGTAAACGCTGCTGATTGGATGCAGCACACTTGCGCTGCGTGCAAACCACAGCATTCGATAATACAAGCAAAGTGGATGGGATTTGAAGAAATCCCATGCCCACTATGCATCTCCAGGCACCTGCGGATCACCCGCGGACACGGACTTGCGGCGCGTCTTTCCGTCAATTTCTCTTGCGGAGTCGCTAGTCTCCACAAGAGAAATTAGATCAGTGCAATGTATAGGATGGGGTGAATCCGCATGGTTCAATGAACACATGCGGATTCACCTGCGTGCAGCGCTTTGGACGCAGCATAAAGTATACTGCGTTCAAAGCGTTGACAGTACAGATGGTGTGCCCATAACTCATTCCCTGTAAAAGCCCCCACAACATGCAACACATGCATGCATCACCCCCTTCCCTGTGCTAGACCCTCAACATCACCCACTTACATATGCAAGTCCCCAACATGCAACATCACTTCCCTATGCAATTCCCCACAATATGCAGTGCCATGCATGCATCACGCCCTTCCCTCTGCTGGACCCTCAACATCACCCACTTATATATGCAAGTCCCCAACATGCAACATCACTTCCCTATGCAATTCCCCACAATATGCAGTGCCATGCATGCATCACGCCCTTCCCTCTGCTAGACCCTCAACATCACCCACTTATATATGCAAGTCCCCAACATGCAACATCACTTCCCTATGCAATTCCCCACAATATGCAATGCCATGCATGTGTGGCACCCCTGAGGGTTCGACCGCCACAGGAATGCTGCACTTCTCTAATGGAGTGTAGTGTTCCTCCTCTGAGGTAAGCCCGGTGTGATGGTCGCGACCCAGCCTTGCATCCAACACCACACTTCTCCACCAGAGGGAGCTAGTATGCACTAGGTGTTGCTCCCCTGGTTACAGGGAGACTGGGGAACACAAAGTGGTAGGAACCAGTTAGTGGGTGTGGGTGGAGGACTTACAAGTTAGTTACACCTTAAATTTCATATTTAATAGAAAGCCATCTTTGATCTTGGTCTGTTGTTCTTCTCTGGTCCTTTGTCTAGCCCAGGGGTCCTCAAACTTTTTAAACAGGGGGCCAGTTCACGGTCCCTCAGACCATTGGAGGGCCGGAATATAGTTTTTAAAAAAAACTATGAACAAATTACTATGCACACTGCACATATCTTATTTTGTAGTAAAAAAAACAATACAGGAACAAATACAATATTTAAAATGAAGAACAAGTAAAGTTAAATCAACCGGTATTTCAATAGGTAGGTAACTGTACCCAATAGGCAGCATAGGTCCTCAATAGGCAGGTAAATGTCCCCAATAGGCAGCATCGGTCCTCAATAGGCAGGTAAATATCCCCAATAGGCAGGTAAATGTCCCCCATAGGCAGGTAAATGTCCCCAATAGGCAGCATAGGTCCCCAATAGGCAGGTAAATGTACCCAATAGGCAGCATAGGTCCCCAATAGGCAGGTAAATGTCCCCAATAGGCAGCATAGGTCCTCAATGGGCAGGTAAATGTTCCAAATAGGCAGGCTGTTTCCCCCTTATAATGCCATATGCAGGCTGTTCCACCCCTTATAATGCCCCATGCAGGCTGTTCCCCCCCCATATAATGCCCCATGCAGCATGTCACCCCCCCATATAATGCCCCATGCAGCATGTCACCCCCCATATTATGCCCCATGCAGCATGTCACCCCCCCATATTATGCCCCATGAAGCATGTCACCCCCCCTATATTATGCCCCATGCAGGATGTCACCCCCCATATAATGCCCCATGCAGGATGTCACCCCCCATATAATGCCCCATGCAGGATAACTCTCCCCTGTCTTTATTATACCCCATGCAGCATGTCACCCCCCACATATAATGCCCCATGCAGCATGTCACCCCCCATATAATGCCCCATGCAGCATGTCACCCCCCCAATATAATGCCACATGCAGCTTGTCACCCCCCCCCATATAATGCCACATGCAGCATGTCACCCCCCCCCATATCATGCCCCATGCAGGATGTTTACCCCCCCATATTATACCCCTTGCAGCATGTCACCCCCCCATATAATGCCCCATGCAGGATGTCACCCCCCATATCATGCCCCATGCAGGATGTCACCTCCCCATATTATACCCCTTGCAGGATGTCACTCCTCCATATAATGACCTATGCCTCCATACATTAAAAAAAAAAAAAAAATCCAATACTCACCTCACTTCTCACCTGCTGCCGCTGCCGCTGCCCTACTCTGGTCTGGACTCCAGCGTCGCGGCGGCGTCGTCCCGCTCTGCGCTGCCTGTGACGGCACTCAGGAGGGCGCGGTGTAAAGACGTCACCGCATCCTCTGACCTGAGACGTCACAGAAAGCGCAGAGCAGGAAGACAGCGGATCTGCAGAGGCACAGGGAGAGGTAAGTATCCGCCTGCCGGGGCCCTGAGCAAGCGGGGGAGAAGGGCGGGTGCTGACACCGCTCCCCTCTCCTCCACCCATAGCCCGGCGGGCCGGATAAAAGTCCTCCGCGGGCCGCATGTGGCCCGCGGGCCGTAGTTTGAGGACCCCTGGTCTAGCCTTTGCTAGTCTGTCGGCTGTCTCTGTGCGGTCAAAATACTGTGTGTAATGTGACCTCCCTCCGGGAGCGCAGATCCTATGTGGGCCTGCGCCGGTAAGGGACACAGCCCTCGTACCCTGGCCTTGGGACGAGAGGTAGGTTGTAGACAAGGAATGTCTCAACCCGGCCAAGGACCAGGATCAAGAAGGCCCTGGGAGCTTTAGAGTGTGGCTCCCCAGCAAATGGGTCCCGGGGAGGATGCAGACGGAGCGGAGCACGCCACCTGTCATCGCCTACCTGATCTATTCAGAGGGATTCCGGCTGCAAGAGGGGTACCGGCCCTCGACACCCGACCTTGTACTCTATGTCCTGGACGGGAAAGCCCGGTTAGGCCCTGAGGATCCCACCGGGCATCGGATGGAGAGGAATTGCCATCCGTGCCCTAGTCCTGAGAGGAGCTCAGAGGGAGACCCGGCCTATCTACACACGCACAGACGGGAAAGGGTGAAGTTTATAGTGCAGGAACACTCTGGTGTAGGGTCGCTACCGAACACTGGACTTTCTCGGAGGTAGTCGGACCCCCGTCCCTGGTGGCCGCAGGACTCCGCGGGGAGCAGGGAGTCGCCTTCCCGCTGACATCTCTAAGTGAGTAAAGCCTTGGAAGTTCACCCCTATGGCCTCTGGAGTGTTCATTACGCGCCATACCATGCGACGCGGTGCCCGTACTCCCCGCACTACTACCCCCTCTCTTTCCTGTTTGCCTGCCCTGAGGCCTTGCTCCGCCTGTGGGGAGCAGCGAGAACTTTAGCCGCCATGACACCGGGCCTCAGCGGACTGCAGCGGCGCTGGTGACCCTTCACCAGGCACCACAGGTGGCGTAGTCGTTAAAATAAGCCACTCAACCCGGACAAGCCAACAGCATCTCTTTCTAATGTGACGGCCCTGAGCACGGGTCGGGCCTAGGCCACGGCTGCATCCCATCTCTCCATCACAGGGCCCGACACCGAGTCCCCCATCACCCAGGGTAAAACATGGGTTTCTCTGAGTAGAGGCGTCACAACCTGGCGTAGTCGGCAGGATCGCGTGCCCGCAGCAAAGGAAGAAGTGCCCATTGCTATCGGGTACTGTGTGCCTTACACCTTGAACTGTTGTTTACACTTAAAATGGCGCCCGCCCAAGAAGAACAGACGCCATAATGCTGTGAAAAGACTGTCTTTGAACACCTCCCATCGTGGGCTGGGCTCCCGCTTGGCGCCAAAAAGGTGGACTGCCCCTTCCATCAGAGACTGTCCGCGGGGTAATGCCCATCAAACTGGATGGGCTGAACAAAGGCGGGCCTGTCAGCATTCCGCCCAGGAACCGCCCCGAGAGAGGAGGAAGAAGCAAAGCAACAAGGTTCGGCCATTGCAGTTGGAGCTTGGCAGTCAACGGAGGCAGACATGGATGCCTCTGGGGAGCAAGACCACGCATCTACTGAACCCGGTTCAGGCCCTTCACCCGGCAGAGAGCAAGGCGGCAGCGTATTGACCCCGGGAGATATTACATTTCTCCAGCAGGAAGCTCCGGAACTCCTAAGAAGGCAGATAGAGGCCCAGGAGGCGGCGACGGCTGCGTGGCGGGAAGAGATGCTGCTGCGTATCCGGGACCGCCGTCAAGGAGTAGAGGTCCCAGGACAAGTCGACTCGGTGACAGAGGTCGAGAGCGGCCCAGCGGCGGGTGAGTGTGCAACCCCTGCCCTGGCTGCAGAGCCTACCGTGACTATCTTGGACCTCATGTCGGAGTACCTGATTCCCCACGAGGTCACCTGGGAGCAAGCGTTGGCTCCAGAGCTGGAATCGGCAGCCATGTGTGAGGACCTGCGATGCCGCCCAAACCCTGATTCGGAGGTGCCTGAAGCTGCAGAGGAAACTACCGGCTCCAACCCGGACTGGTCCGCGTCTACAGAGGACTCGCAGCAACCCGTTCTAACCCCGCTACCTGCATGGCAGGAACCTGGCCCGAGGCTGAGGATTGGGCCTGGGAAAACTAGGGGGGCGACCTAATGGGCTTCCCCCGGGAGACCAGGGCTGAAGCGCGGAGGAGGATCCAGTGGTGCAGCGACCAGATATTCCAACTCGCATGGGAGCAGCGTCGGCGGGAGCAGCGCTGCGAGCACCTCGAGGTCAGGACCAAAGCTGCAAAAACTCGGGCGCGTCAGGAGGAGGCCACCCGTCCCAGTCCCCGGTACGAAGGCCAAGTCGTCCGTTTTCATCGTGAGGCGGGGTGGGGGTTCATCCGGTGTCCCCAGTTCCAGGACGATGTGTTCGTCAGCCGGCGGGAAGTCGAGCAGCGCCTCAAGAAGGGACACCCCGGTCGGAACCTCTTCCCAGGAGGAGAGCCAGGCGGAGGTGACCGAGCGGACCGGGAGGACCAGTAGGAGGCGACCGGAGGGACGAGCGCAAGAGAGCGCTGTGGCAGCGTGCAGTGCCGGCCAGCGGAGGGTGCCAGGTGGTGGTGACCAGGAGGTGATCAGGAGGACCGGTAAGAGGCGACCGGAGGGACAAGCGCGCTGTGATAGCGTGCAGCGTCCCTAGAGGAGGTGAGTGAGGGGCAGGAGGCCGCGATAAGCGGCCCTACTGAACCCAAGTGTGTACTGTACTGTATTGTATTTGTATCTGTATTGTAATTGTATTGTATTCCCTAGTCCATATTTAATTGATTACCCCCCCGTCCATATTTAAATTGATTCCCCTGAACACCCCTGTCCATATTTAACTGATCCCTCTGACCACATTAAATTGACCCCCCGTCCTCATTTAATTGATCCCCGACCACCCCCCGTCCATATTAAAGTGATCCCCCTGACCACATTTAAATGATTGACCCCCCCAGCCCATAATTGATTGATCCCCCTTGTCCTATTTAATAGATTCCCCTTGTCCACTTTTACTCATCCCCAGTCCCTATCTATTTGCCTTATCCCCCACCATATTTAATTAACCCCTGTCCATAATTAATTGATTGATTCCCCAGACCACAATTAATTATTTCCCCAGTCCATATTTATTGATATTATTGATACTTATTGATCCCCAGTCCTTAGTTAATTGACCCACCGTCCATACCTATTTATTTGCTTTACCCCAAATCCTATTTAATTAAACCCCCTGTCCATAATTAATTGATTGATTCCCTAGTCCACAATTAATTATTTCCCCAGTTCATACTTATTGATCCCAGTCCATAGTTAATTGACACACCGTGCATACTTAATTAATCCACCTGACCCACTCAGCTGATCCCCCGTCCATACTTAATTGATACTTAATTGATCCCCCGTCCATACTTAACTGATCCCGCGCCGATATCTAATCGATACACTTGCACATCCCTAATTGATCCCCGTCCATACACCTATATATAAATAATTGTGTTTTGTACTTGTACATATATACTGACTGTATCCCCATATTTAGAATGACGTCCATGTTGGCCGAAGCCGTGCAGTGTACATCTTGCGCAATGTATGCATTCCCTGAGCTACCGCTCAGGGATCCATACTGCTGCGAGAGATGTGAGCATATCGTGCACTTGGAAGCCCAAATCCTGGATCTAAGTGCTCAGATAGCGGTACTGAGGAGCATCGACAACATGGAACGGAGTTTGCTGCTCACCGAGCAGACACTCAATGGGTCAACACTGGGGGTGGAGCTTAGTGGGGAAGCGCAGGCTGAACAGGCAGGGAGCTGGGTAACAGTTAGAAGGGATAGAGGGAAGAAGTATAGGAAGGCTGGTTCAGAACCGGCATTATTGGAGCACGACAGATCCTCTGACCGCCGGGGGAGTGTATGCTCCAGTAATGAGGGGGAGGGGGGAAGTGTAGGGCAGGCTAGACAGGTCCTGGTAGTGGGTGACTCTATTATTAGGGGGACAGACAGGGCAATCTGTCACAAAGACCGGGATCGCCGAACGGTGTGCTGCCTCCCTGGCGCTCGAGTCCGGCACATCGCGGATCGGGTTGACAGGTTACTGGGTGGGGCTGGCGAAGACCCAGCGGTCATGGTCCACATTGGCACCAATGACAAAGTGAGCGGTAGATGGAGGGTCCTTAAAAATGATTTCAGGGATCTAGGTAGGAAGCTTAGGGCAAGGACCTCCAAGGTAGTTTTCTCAGAAATACTAACAATCCCGCGAGCCACACAGGAGCGCCAACGGGAGGTTAGGGAGGTGAATAAGTGGCTAAAGAGTTGGTGCAAGGCAGAAGGGTTTGGGTTCATGGAGAACTGGGCCGACTTCGCTGTCGGCTACAGGCTCTACCGTAGGGACGGGCTGCACCTCAATGGGGAGGGTGCAGCGGTGCTGGGGAAGAAGATGGCTAATAGGTTGGAGGAGTTTTTAAACTAGAGATGGGGGGGGGAAACCACGGAAATAGGTGGGATGTGAGGCAAGCAAGGGGGAAGGGGAGAAGTGAATATAATGAGGGTGGAGAGGTGGGTGGGGATAGTACAGTTAGATCGTTAGAGAAGAATAGGATGCTAAATAACCCCAAAGTTTTATCTTGCATGCTGACCAACGCAAGAAGCCTGACCAATAAGGCGGATGAGCTGCGGGTGCTTATATCGGAGGAGAGGTATGACATCGTAGGTATAACAGAGACTTGGCTAGACGATAGCTACGACTGGGCGGTAAATTTAACAGATTATAGTTTATTTAGAAGGGACCGGAAACAGGGGAAGGGCGGAGGAGTCTGCTTATATGTAAAGTCACGTCTAAAGCCCAGACTAAGGGAAGATATAGGAGAGGGAGAAGAGGGGGTCGAGTCCATGTGGGTAGAGATAGAGGGGGCAAAAAATAATAATAAAATATTACTGGGGGTCTGCTATAAGCCACCCAATATAACAGAGGAGAATGAGAAACTGCTATTAGGACAAATAGACAAAGTAGCAAAACATAATGAGGTGATTGTAATGGGGGACTTCAACTACCCGGATATTGACTGGGAAACAGAAACCTGTAGATCGCAGAAAGGAAAAAGGTTCTTGACAAATATCAAGGATAATTATCTCTCCCAACTAGTGCAGGAACCAACGAGAGGGAAGGCAGTGTTGGACTTAATATTGACTAATAGGCCTGATAGAATAACTGAGGTACAGATAGGGGGGCACCTAGGTAATAGCGATCATAATATTATCAATTTCAAAATGCCCTTCAGTAGGGTTATCAATAAGGGAACAACTAAAACATTAAACTTTAGGAGGGCGAAGTTTGATCAGCTGAAAGAAAACCTTCAACTTATAGACTGGGACAAAGTTCTTAATCAAGGAAATACGAATAGTAAATGGGAAACCTTCAAAAGAATTCTGAATACTCAGTGCGAGAGGTATATACCGTATGGGAATAAAAGGGCCAGAAATAAGAGGAAACCAATATGGTTGAATAAGAACGTAAAAGGGGCGTTAAATAGCAAAAAAGAGGCATTCAAGAGATTAAAACAGGAAAACAGTAAGGAGGCACTAATGTGTTACAAGGAAAAAACGAGAACCTGCAAAAAACAAATAAAAATAGCAAAGGAGGAAACAGAGAGACGTATTGCTAGGGAAAGTAGATCAAATCCCAAACTGTTCTTTACGTATATAAATAGTAAAAGGATTAAATCGAATAATATTGGACCGATAAAAAGTGATGAAGGCAAAATCATAGAGAAAGATGAGGATAAAGCTAATCTATTAAATAAATTTTTTTCGTCAACTTTCACAAAGGAAAAAGAACTAACAGGCGAAATGAGAAGTGACAAGCTTAATCCTCCACTAAGTATGACAAATCTAACCCAAGCTGGGGTACAGAAACGCCTCAGTAACATTAAAATAAACAAATCACCAGGACCTGATGGCATACACCCACGGGTACTAAGGGAACTAAGTAATGTGATAGACAGACCATTATATCTTATATTTAAGGACTCTGTTGAGACTGGGTCTGTACCACTTGATTGGCGACAGGCGAATGTAGTGCCAATATTCAAAAAGGGAGCAAAAAGTATCACCGGAAACTATCGGCCGGTGAGTCTGACGTCCGTTGTGGGCAAAATTTTTGAAGGCTTTATTAATGAGGCAATCATGGAGCATCTTGATGCTAATAATCTATTAACCCCGAACCAACATGGATTCATGAGGAATCGCTCCTGCCAAACAAACCTGATTGACTTCTACGAGGAGGTGAGCTCTCGAGTAGATCAGGGGGAACCAGTGGATGTCGTGTATCTCGACTTCTCAAAAGAGTTCGATAGCGTGCCACATAATAGGTTGGTATACAAAATGAGAATGATGGGGCTGGGGGAAAATGTCTGCAAGTGGGTAGCTAACTGGCTAAAGGATAGAAGGCAGAGGGTGGTTATAAATGGAATATACTCAGATTGGGTAAGCGTCACTAGTGGGGTACCACAGGGGTCTGTACTAGGCCCAATGTTATATAATATCTTTATTAACGACATAGTCAACGGGATAAATAGTAAAATATCAATATTTGCAGATGACACAAAGTTATGTAAAACAATTAATACAAAAGAGGACAGTGCAGACCTACAGAGGGATTTGGATAAGCTGGGTAGGTGGAGCATTAAATGGCAAATGAGGTTTAACGAGGAGAAATGTAAGGTCATACATATGGGAAGGAAAAATGGAAGTCACCAGTACTCACTGAATGGGAAATCATTGGGGAATTCAGAGATGGAGAAGGACTTGGGCATCTTGATTGATAGCAAACTAAATTGGAGTGCCCAAAGTCAGGCCGCTGCTGTAAGGGCAAACAGGGTAATGGGATGTATCAGAAGAGGTATAGCTGCAAAGGATGAGAACATTGTTCTTCCACTGTACAAAGCACTGGTCAGACCACACTTGGAATACTGTGCTCAGTTATGGGCCCCAATATATAGAAAGGATATAAATGAGCTTGAAAAGGTACAAAGGAGGGCAACAAAATTAATAAGGGGAATGGAGGGACTGCAATACCCAGAGAGGTTGGCAAAACTAGGACTATTCAGCCTGGAAAAGAGAAGGTTGAGGGGGGACATAATAAATGTGTACAAATATGTTAGGGGACAGTATAGAGACCTTGCCCGGGATTTGTTCAAAAGGAGGGATATTACGGTAACAAGAGGGCATTCACTAAGACTGGAAGAGAAAAGGTTTCAGCACCAGCATAGGAAGGGGTTCTTTACGGTAAGAGCAGTGAGAATATGGAATTCACTGAGTGAGGAGACGGTAATGTCGGATTCACTACACCAGTTCAAGCGGGGACTGGATGCTTTTCTAGATACCAGGCAGATTTCTGCATATACTTAACAATAGAATAAAATAGTAGGTTGATACAGGGATTTATTCTGACTGCTGGTTTCAGAGTCGGGAGGGAATTTTTCCTCAGGTGAAGATTGGCCAAATCATTTGGGGTTTTTGCCCTCCTCTGGATCAACTTTAGCAATTACAGACCTAACAGGTCGAACTTGATGGACGCAAGTCTTTATTCGGCTTTACTAACTATGTGACACCTATGTGACACAGTGACTTTCACTCGCCACCAGGGGGAGCGTGGGTGGTACGCCCTGGACGTACACAAAGTGTCCGGGAGTGACGCCACCCCGCGCTCAGCCTCAGGGGACTGGCTAGCCACCGTCGGGAGGAATGAGCCCTTTCCAAGACTGCAACCCGAAGTTTAAAGCAGCCCCCGGCTGTTGTTGCAGTTTTGTTTACAAGTTTAAAAGTTGACTTTTCCTATTATGCTTAATTTCTAACCCGGTTTCTAGAGACACCTGTCCCTGCGGACTAGCAGACAGACTCTTTCACCCTGTATATAGTTTGCATCTCCTTAGGTGCTCCATATTGGTTTTATGCAAAACCGCGGATATTCTCTACCTCAAAACCTCAGAAGAAAAACCTGTTAGGGTGGCTCTCCGGGAGGTCCAACTCTGGATCTGCATGCCTTGCAGCCACCCCAGGGCCAACGTGGAGGGTTTAGGACCGGTCCCTCGCACTTCTGAACTGACTCGGTGTCCTTGCACTTTACCTGTCTGTCTGCAATAATGTCTCTGGAAAAATGCTAGCACTTTTATAATTTTACTAGATGTTGGCCCGATTCTAACGCATCGGGTATTCTAGAATAGGTATGCGGCCGACCGGGCGCAATCAGCAGAGCGGTTTTAAAATTTGGCGCCAAAATCGCTGATTGGTCGAGGCTAGCAACCGCGACCAATTAGCAAAGCGGTGTTAAAACTTGGCGCCTATATCGCAGATTGGTCACGGCCGGCGGTCGCGACTAATCAGCAGAGCGGGGTTTAAATTTGGCGCCAATAATGCTGATTGGTCGCGGCCAGCGAACGTGACCAATCAGCAGAGTGAGGTTTAAATTTGGCGGCAATAATGCTGATTGGTTGCGGCCGGCGGTCGCGACCAATCAGCAGAGCGTTATTTAAATTTGGCGCCAGTAATGGTGATTGGTTACGGCCGCGACTAATCAGCAGAGCGGTGTTTAAATTTGTCGCCAATAATGCTGGTTATTCGTGACCGGTAACCGCGACCAATGAGCAGAGCGGTGTTTAAATATGGTGCCAATATCGCTGATTGGTCGCGGCCGGCCACCACGACCAATTAGCGAAGCGGTGTTTAAATTTGGCGCCAATATCGCTGATTGGTCACGACAGGTGGTTGCGACTAATCAGCAGAGTGAGGTTTAAATTTGGCCCCAATACTGCTGATTGGTCGCGGCTGGCGACCAATCAGCAGAGCGGAGATTACATTTGGCGCCAAAATCGCTGATTGGTCGCGCCCGGCAGTCGCGACCAATCAGCAGAGCAGGGTTTAAATTTTGCGCCAATACTGCTGATTGTTTGCGGCTGGCGACCGCGACCAATCAGCAGAGCGTTGTTTAAATTTGGCACCAAAATCGCTGATTGGTCGTGGCCAGCGGTGGCGACCAATCAGCAGAGCGGGGTTTAAATTTGGCGCCAATACTGCTCATTGGTCGCGGCCGGTGACCGCGACCAATCAGGAGAGCAGTGTTTCAAATTGGCACCAAAATCGCTGATTGGTCGCGGCCGGCCACCGCAACCGATCAGCAGAGCGTTGTTTAAATTTGGCGCCAATCTCGCTGATTGGTCACGTCTGCCGTCCGCGACCAATCAGCAGAGCGTTGTTTAAATTTGGCGCCAATCTCGCTGATTGGTCGCGTCTGGCGTCAGCGACCAATCAGCAGAGCGTTGTTTAAATTTGGCGCCAATCTCGCTGATTGGTCGCGGACTGCCGGCCACCGCGACGAATCAGCAGAGCGGCGTTTAAATTTGCCGGACATCTCGCTGATTGGTCGCGGTGGCCGGCCGCGACCAATCAGCAGAGCAAGGTTTAAATTTGCCACCCATCTCGCTGATTGGTCACGGCCGGCTACCGCGACCAATCAGCAGAGCGGCGTTTAAATTTGCCGTCCATCTCGCTGATTGGTCGCGGTAGCCGGCCGCGACCAATCAGCACAGCGGCGTTTAAATTTGCCGCCCATCTCGCTGATTGGTCGCGGTGGCTGGCGGCGATTAATCAGCAGAGCGGCGTTTAAATTTGCCGTCCATCTCGCTCATTGGTCGCGGTGGCCGGCAGCAACCAATCAGCAGAGCGGCGTTTAAATTTGCCGCCCATCTCGCTGATTGGTCGCGGCCGGCCACCGCGACCAATCAGCGTGGTATTAGTGTGGGCCCGGGAGCGGCGCTGCTTGTGCAGCTCCGTATTAGCGAGGACCGGGGAGCGGCGCTGCTTGTGCGGCTCCTTCTGCTGCGAGAAGCTGGGAGATGAGCGGCTGCTCGCAGCAGAAGCATCCCGACCAGCGGCGCCACTCCCCGGTCCTCCGTTCACACTTGCTGTCGGGAGATCAGCGGGCCAAGCCGCTGATCTTCCGACGTTAGTCGCATGGAGGTCAGCGGCGCCGGTCAGGGTAGTTGTGCTGCTAGCGCCGCTCATCTCCCCGCTGCATCGCCGCTGACCTCCGTCCGTCAGATGAGCCGCTAACGGCCGCCATCTTTTTTTAGAAATCCCGCGGCGCTGATTGGCCTCTGCCGGACCAATGAGCGACGCGGGATTTCCAGGACAGACAGACAGACAGAAAGACAGACAGAAAGACAGACAGATAGACAGACAGACAGACAGACAGACGGGATAAGACAATTATATAGTAGATACTTTTATACTATGCACCTTGTTATGTAACGTTTAAGAAATGTGCCTCCCATAAAGGGATGATAGTTTTGCATGTTATCATAAAAAGAAAACATCCTGGGTGTTGCTTCTTTTGCAGCCCGCGGACGTGCTGTGTTTTACCAGGGGGTAATGTGGCGCCCCGGAGGGTTCGACCGCCACAGGAATGCTGCGCTTCTCTAATGGAGTGTAGTGTTCCTCCTCTGAGGTAAGCCCGGTGTGATGGTCGCGACCCAGCCTTGCATCCAACACCACACTTCTCCACCAGAGGGAGCTAGTATGCACTAGGTGTTGCTCCCCTGGTTACAGGGAGACTGGGGAACACAAAGTGGTAGGAAGCAGTTAGTGGGTGTGGGTGGAGGACTTACAAGGTAGTTACACCTTAAATTTCATATTTAATAGAAAGCCATCTTTGATCTTGGTCTGTTGTTCTTCTCTGGTCCTTTGTCTAGCCTTTGCTAGTCTGTCGGCTGTCTCTTTGCAGTCAAAATACTGTGTGTAATGTGACTTCCCTCCGGGAGCGCAGATCCTGTGTGGGCCTGCGCCGGTAAGGGACACAGCCCTCGTACCCTGGCCTTGGGACGAGAGGTAGGTTGTAGACAAGTAATGTCTCAACCCGGCCAAGGACCAGGATCAAGAAGGCCCTGGGAGCTTTAGAGTGTGGCTCCCCAGAAAATGGGTCCCGGGGAGGATGCAGACGGAGCGGAGCACGCCACCTGTCCTCGACTACCTGATCTATTCAGAGGGATTGCGGCTGCAAGAGGGGTACCGGCCCTCGACACCCGACCTTGTACTCTATGTCCTGGACGGGAAAGCCCGGTTAGGCCCTGAGGATCCCACCGGGCATCGGATGGAGAGGAATTGCCACCCGTGCCCTAGTCCTGAGAGGAGCTCAGAGGGAGACCCGGCCTATCTACACACGCACAGACGGGAAAGGGTGAAGTTTATAGTGCAGGAACACTCTGGTGTAGGGTCGCTACCGAACACTGGACTTTCTCGGAGGTAGTCGGACCCCCGTCCCTGGTGGCCGCAGGACTCCGCAGGGAGCAGGGAGACGCCTTCCCGCTGACATCTCTAAGTGAGTAAAGCATTGGAAGTTCACCCCTATGGCCTCCGGACTGTTCATTACGCGGCATACCATGCGACGCGGTGCCCGTACTCCCAACACTACTACCCCCTCTCTTTCCTGTTTGCCTGCCCTGAGGCCTTGCTCCGCCTGTGGGGAGCAGCGAGAACTTTAGCCGCCATGACACCGGGCCTCAGCGGACTGCAGCGGCGCTGGTGACCCTTCACCAGGCACCACAGGTGGCGTAGTCATTAAAATAAGCCACTCAACCCGGACAAGCCCACAGCATCTCTTTCTAATGTGACGGCCCTGAGCACGAGTCAGGCCCAGGCCACGGCTGCATCCCATCTCTCCATCACAGGGCCCGACACCGAGTCCCCCATCACCCAGGGTAAAACACGGGCTTCTCTGAGTAGAGGCGTCACACATGCATCACCCCCTTCACTGTGCAAGCCCCACAACATGCAGGCAGTCCTGTGCATAAAGCATCAGCACATTTCATGTACATCATCTTCCCCCCCTTCCCTGTGCAAGACCCACAACATACTGCATTAAAGGGGTTATCCGCTCCTAGGGCAAACCCTTTTCATATTCCACGCTTGGCCCAGATAAAATAAAAAAGCCTATGCTCAGCTCTGATGCCGTTTCAGCGGTGTCGGTACGAGTGGTCTCTGGGCTCCCGTGCGGTTGTTGTGACACGTGACCCCGGCGACCAGTCAGCGCTGGCGTCACTGTCCCCACCTTCGTACAAATCGAACATCAACAGGAAGTCAGGGCTGTGGCTGATCTCAGACTTCCTCTTCATGTTCAGTTTGTACGAAGGTGGGAACAGTGACGCCAGCGCTGACTGGGTGCTGGGGTCACGTGACACAACAACCGCACGGGAGCCCAGAGCCCGCTCGTACGGACACCGCTGAAACGGCATCAGAGCTGAGTATAGGCTTTTTTATTTTATCTGGGCCAAGCGTGGGGTATGAACAGGGGTTGTTCTAGCAGTGGACAATCCCTTCCCTGTGAAAGGCCCCACAACATCCAGCACATGTATGCATCACTACCCTCTATGTGCAAGACCCTCAACATCACACCTTTAGTTATGTAAGCCCTCACAACCTGCAGAACTGTGCACATTCTGTGTGCAAGACCCACTACATGCAACCCTCATGTAGCAACCTGATCCACATTTTTATGCCCCCAAAACACAGTATCAGACCATTTACACTTTGTCCTATACATAAAAACTAAATACATAATTTCTGTCTCCACACTGACCACTTATGCAGCTCCTCAGCCCTCCTAGGATCTGTAGTGAAGCATCACCTCATATACAGCAGCCTCAGCAGCACCACGCTGCTTCCTGGTATCGGTGGGGACTGAACTGGAGGAGACACCATCCCTTCCAATCGCATCATCACCTCCCGGGAGAAACTCCATTTTAGACACTCCCAGAGTGAGCAGCGTTGTCCCAGACTGCCAGTGGGCCCCTCTGTTAGTCCAGGGCCCCGGCACTTGCCCGGGTGCGCAGGGAGGTGACGCCAGCCCTGATACACACCCTCTCAACGAATACTCGGCAGCCTTTGAAAGCTTCCAGCATAATGTAATTACCGAAATACGTACACTCAGTGATAAAAGATGCACAAAACGGAAAAATAATCTAAGCATGGCTAAACGAAAGGCAATAAAATCCCTACAAAACAACCATGACATAATCATACGCCCTGCAGATAAAGGAGGAGGCCTCGTCATCATAGATAGCAAACATTATCAAAATGAGGCACTAAGGTACTTGCTAACGACCCTACCTCTACCTACTATAACAAATAGAGACAACTTACCAAAAAGGGACTAGAAGCAGGTTTTATGAATAAAGCAGAATTTGACTATATTAACATCCGATCACCTAGATTAGCCGTGTTCTATTATCTTCCTAAGATTCACAAATCTCTTACCAATCCAAGAGGAAGACCCATCATCTCAGGGATACAGTGCCTCACTGCAAACCTTTCCAGATACATTGACAACCATCTACATGACTTGGTCCCACGCCTACCGGCCTACATCAAGGACAGCCAACATGTACTACGCCTACTAAAACAAGTCACATGGGAGGAAAATTACATCCTCGGCACCCTTGACATCACATCACTATATACAGTAATCCAACATAAAAAAGGATGCCAAGCGGCTCCATATTTCCTAAAAAAAACAGAATAAACTACCGGAGTACCAGATTTCATTCATCAATGAATGTATGCATTTCATTCTTTCACACAATTACTTCAAACACGGGAAGAACTACTATACCCAGCAATGGGGCACAGTGATGGGGACCAGGTTCACGCCCAGTTATGCAAACCTATACGTCGGAAAATGGGAAGACTCCACCATCTACCCGGGTGGGTCGCTGAGATCGAACCTGGTCCTATGGCATCGCTTTATCGATGAGATCATTTTTATTTGGTCTGGCAACCAACTCTCTCTGGACAAATTCATTGAGGAGATTAACCAGAATGACTTTACATTTTACCTCAACCACGAGTACCCAACAAATCAATTTTCTTGACCTCAATATCCATGTACGTGATAATCAGATCCACAACTGCACTTTTACCAAACCCACAGATGCAAACAGCTACATCTCCCTGGACAGTTGCCACCTCCCTAGTTGGTTATTCAACATCCCAAAGAGCCAATTTATGCGACTTCATAGAAACTGTTCAGATACCAAATACTTTGAGGAGGAAGCAGGAGTACTAACCACCAAATTCCAAAATAAAGGATATGACCCCCATTTCCTCACCTCAACCAAAAATCTAGTAAAACAAATTCCACGTGAAAACATTCTAAAGTGCCCCACTAGAACGATTCAGGTAGCATCTAATGATTTGAATGTACCCATTATGACACCCTATAACTCAAATACACATTTACTAAAGAGAATCATTAAAAAACACTGGAGTATCCTACAAAATGAAAAGATTATTGGTGACAAACTAGCAAAGAACCCACGCTTTATATACAAGAAAGCATGCAACCTGGGAAATCTTGTGCCACAGTCCAAAATTACCCCCCTAAAAAATGGAACCCTCTCCTTTACTAAAGATATCTGCGGCTTCTTCCCATGTCAAAAATGCACAGTATGAAAAAAACTAAATATGAAAAAACAAAAAATAATAACCGAAAGAGACGTAACACATACCATACCAGATTTAATTACATGCACAAGAGAGGGGGTTATTTATTGCTTAAAATGTCCGTGCAAAAAACTATACGTAGGCAGAACGAAATGCCCCATTAATGAACACCTACGGAATATCACCACCAAGTTTGACGGGCACCCACTTTCAAAACACTATGCTGAAAAACATGGGGGTTCCATAGCAGGAACTGTGGTGACAGCTATACAAAACGTGCCAAAACAATGGTGGAAAGGTGACTACCCAAAACAAATGTCTCGAGTTGAGAGTAAATGGATCTTTATGTTTGACTCTCTAAAACCTAGAGGCTTGAACTCAGAAATCGAACTGTTGCGATTAATGAAGATTGACGGCCAAAAAAAAGGAAAGAGAAAAAAAAAAAAGTGACAGCTACCTGCCCATTGGTAAACTCCCACCCATAGACCTATAAAAAGGACCCAGAAGTGCCTAGGGATCAGCTCTGAAGAAGGAAACCGGAGTTTCTGAAACGCATCAGCCTTTCTGATCCCCCTAGGCCACCGTACCGGTACTCACCTACGTGACGTCACACAGGTCCTCAAGCTGCCAGTGTGCACAAGCGCGCAGGTTCTCTTCTGCACCGCCGAGTGCCGATAAACACAGAGATTGGTGAGAGCGGCGGGTCTCTGGCCGGGACCCTGCACCTCCCCTCTCTGCACCATGCCACAAGCGCTCATTCATATAGTGGAGGAAGCTTCTTCTGCCACACGGACCGGCAGCCACACAGGTCCACTGACATTGGAGGTCCACAACTGACAAGAAGAGTGCAAATTAACTTTTCTCCATATAAGGGGGACCCTCCTACCTGGTCATCAAAAGACCCTCCAGGAAGCTCATAACTGCCTCTCAACCAGGAAAAACTTCTAGGGCTCCCATTATGACTATCTTCCCTCCTCCCATTGCTTTTAGCCTACTAGCCAACTTTTAAAACAATGATTTTTAACTTCTCGTAACCTACGTATTTAATAAAATTGGTCATTTTTAACATCTTCATTGTTATTTCTTGCCACATACCCTATACACTAGCGCAAGTTGTTTTATATATTTTTTATCTTGAAAACGTCAGACAACTGTGGTAGTTGTCCTCTCTTGCAGCAGATATAGGTCTTAACCATTAGCGCCACCATTCCATTGAATAATGTTAGTGTAAGCTTATACACCAGTAGGATGTTATTTAATTATTATACTCCTGGTGTGTAGGGAACTAAGCCGGTATCTTTGCCGACAGTTGATGGTTGAGTTATTCAGCCATCATCCGCCTGCAACAGTCTTGAGAGGAGCTTAACTTCTTCAGTCTATCACAGTGATGCAGGCTATGTGTCCACGATGCAGAAATGCTCCAGATTTTTTCCTGAAAGTTTCTACATCTCCCTGGCAGAAAAAACACATGCGGATTGTACATGCGTTTTTCCTGCCAGGGACAAGCGGATGTGAAGCGTTCTTCACATGTATTTCCACATGCGAGTTGTCAATCGCTTTCCAAGCGATTTTAGCATCACCTGGAAAGTGCTTGACAACTTGGTCACACTATATAAATCCACGCAGCCGGCATAGATTTATATAGTGTGACCGAAAGAATGTTAAAAAATAAAAAATAAATTTATACTTACCTTCTGATGGCCCCCGGAGTCTTTATTCGATGCGTCTCGGCTTGCCGGCGGCTCGCGGTGCACTGAAAGGACCTGCCAACGTCAGCGGTCGCGTGACCCGTCACATGACTAAATGACGTCATGGCATGTCCTTGAGTCCACCGCGATCTGCCGGCAAGCCAGAACAAAGACACCGGGGGCCATCAGAAGGTAAGTATAATGTTTATTTTTTCATTTTATTCTTTTTTTTTACAGGTTCTATGGTACCTGGGTCTGGAGGAGAGTCTCCTGTGCTGCACACCCGGGTAACATCCGCACATTGAAACGCATGGAATCCGCATGTACAGATCCAGTGATGTGGAATCCAAGCGTTCCAGTGCAAGTCAATGGCGGTGAAAATACAGCTCTTTCGCAAAATAATTGGTAGTGCTGCGTTTTTTTCCGCAATGATAATCGGCAGCAGAAATTTCCGCAGCATGTGCACAACACATGCGGATAATCGTTGGGGACCATGGCAGACCTTCTATCAAGCGTTTTTTAAGCGTTTCTGCAGCGGAATTGCCATTGCGGGAACGCTTAAAAAACGCATCGTGGGCACAAAGACTCAGAACGTGTGATGGGCAGTTTGAATAGGGGTGTCATGAAAGCAAGGGGTCTGCTGAAGACCCTCATATCTGTCATGTTTGCACGTCTATATAAGCCAGCTCACGGCTGATGTTCCCAGGTAACCATGGCTATAGCTATATACTATAGCTGTATACAGCGCTGTGCATAGTACAGGCAAACAGATGATCACAGGGTGGAATCACTTCCCAATTACTCCCGTTTAAATCAGAGAAACTTAAAAAATAAAAAAACACACATATGTGGTATTAATATATTTGTAAAATTGTTCTTTCAGTGTTCAGTGGAATTTTCAGTAAAGACCTGGTTAATTCTCATTGAAGAGCACTACATCCTGAGTTTTTTTTTTGTTGTTGAGTTTTTGCTCTTCAAATCTGTTATGTTGTGTGTCCTTGGTGGTTTTGTATTCATGTTATAAAAATATATTCATTTTCATTTATGATTGTCAGGTTATTTCTCCAACTATGAATTTCATTGATTAGATTTCTCCACCATGATCTGGAAAGGTGATGACAATATTTGGGATATTTCTCTTCACAGGGAAATAAGTTACATAGAGTAGAAGCTGGAAAGAACTGCAGAAACTGCACAATGAACGGGAAATTCAAACTCCCCAGCAGTTCAGTGTTCAGCCAATCAGCAGAGGAAGGAGGAGCTAATGTAGATTCTGTAAGACCCGCCCTGGAAACGCGTCACCTCTGCAGTCTTCTCTCTGGTCCACCCATCCGCTAAAAAAAAGAAGAGTCCGTGGGGCTTCGTCACAGTTTTCAGCTGACTTTGGATGATGTCTGATCGCGGTAAAGGAGGGAAAGGTCTCGTGAAGGGCGGTGCCAAGCAGCACAAAAAGGTGCTCCGTGATAACATCCAGGGCATCACCAAGCCTGCCATCCGCCGTCTCGCTCGCAGAGGAGGCGTCAAGCGCATCTGCGGCCTCATCTATGAAGAGACTCGCGGTGTCCTGAAAGTCTTCCTGGAGAACGTGATCCGTGACAGTGTCACCTACACCGAGCACGCCAAGAGGAAGACCATCACCGCTATGGACATGGTGTACGCGCTCAAGCGCCAATGCGGCACTCTCTACGGCTTCGGAGGTTAATTGTATTCTCTGCTCCATCCTGACAACCAAAAGGCTCTTTTCAGAGCCACCGTGTAACGGGTCTGGGAGGTGGAACCTCTGAGCAACTATACAAAGGGGCAGTCCTTGTAAGGAAGCGGGTGGCTCCCAGGGAAGGCGGGCAGGTAGTCACGGCAAGTGACAGGGACAGTCTCTGGGTAGAAGGGCAGCAAGTCACGGCAAGTGACGGGGACAGTCTCTTGACAGGCGGATGGTCACGGCAAGTGACAGCAGGGTAAGAGTCTCTAGACGGGCAGGTGGTCACGGCAAGTGACAGCAGGGAAAGAGTCTCTAGATAGGCTAGCAGGCAGGTAGCAGGTGAGCGCTGCCAGGTGAGCGGGCAAGAGTCTCTGGACAGGCAGGTGGTCACGGCAAGTGACGGCAGAGCCTCCAGGTAGGCTAGCAGGCAGGTAGCAGGTGAGCGCTCCCAGGTGAGCGGGCAAGAGTCTCTGGACAGGCAGGTGGTCACAGCAAGTGACGGCTAAGTCTCCAGGTAGGCTAGCAGGCAGGTAGCAGGTGAGCGCTCCCAGGTGAGCGAGTAAGAGTCTCTGGACAGGCAGGTGGTCACAGCAAGTGACGGCTAAGCCTCCAGGTAGGCTAGCAGGCAGGTAGCAGGTGAGCGCTCCCAGGTGAGCGAGTAAGAGTCTCTGGACAGGCAGGCAGGTATCAGGCAGGTATCTGGTGGGTACTTCCTGGTCCGCAGGCGGACTGATCCATAGACAGACTGGCAGGTGCTGGTAGGCAGACTGTCGGACCACAGGATAGCAAGCAGGTAAGCAGATATCAGGCAGGAATCAGGCAGGTATCAAGCAGGAATCTGGCAGGTGACTGGCAGGTAACTGGTAACGGGACCTGAGGGCTGAAGCAGAGTTGAAAGGCTTTGCAACAACATTGCTCGGGCACCTCCATTTTGGAGGAGGTGCCTTATATATGGTGAGGTCCTCCGGCCATTGGCCGGGGACTCCTTAGGACGACGCGCGCGGCCCCTTTAAGAGAGGGGGAGCGCGCGCGCCCTAAGCACAGAGGCCGGGAAGCAGCGCGCGCTGCCAGCAGAGCGGGAGGAAGACGCCGGGCCCGGAGCAGAGAGGTGAGGGGAACGGCGTCCCTGCCTAGCAGGAGGCAGGGACGCCGACGCTACAGTACCCCCCCCTTTAGGCCCCCCTTTTTTTAGGCCGGAGAGAAATTTATCAAGGATGAGAGGGGCATGGATGTTCTCCCGGGGCTCCCATGTTCTCTCCTCAGGACCAAACACCTTCCAATCCACTAGAAAAAAGGATTTTCCTCTTACCCTTTTGGTGGCCAGAATGTTCTCTACCTCAAACTCATTTTCAGCGGAAACCGGAGCAGGAGGCGTGCCTGTAGACTTGGAAAAAGAGTTAAGTATCACGGGTTTGAGTAGAGATACATGGAAGGAGTTAGGGATCCGCAAATTGGCCGGGAGTTTCAATTTATAGGCCACCGGATTGATCTGTTTGATAACTTCCAGTGGACCGATGAACCGAGGCCCTAACTTGTAGGAAGGAATCTTGAGCCGGACATATTTGGACGAGAGCCAGACCTTATCTCCAGGACGGAATTGTGGTGGATCCAGACGTCTTTTGTCAGCCTGTTTTTTCATCCGCTCGGATGACTGAAGAAGTGCAGATCTGGTACTTTCCCAAATGGAGGAAAATTCGTTAACGAGAGATTCCGCAGCCGGATTGTCCACCGAAGCGGAGACGGGAAACGGGATCCGAGGATGCTGACCGAAGACTACAAAAAACGGGGATTTGGAGGAAGATTCGCTCTCGTGATTATTGTAAGAAAATTCGGCCCACGGTAAAAGATCCACCCAGTCGGGTTGGTGAGCATTAACAAAGTGCCGGAGGTAACTGGTTAAAATTTGGTTGATCCGTTCTACTTGGCCATTGGACTGTGGGTGAAAAGCAGAAGAAAAGTCCAAGGTGACCCCCAGCAGTTTACACATGGCTCGCCAAAAACGAGAGGTGAACTGAACCCCTCGGTCGGATACAATGTGGAGATGAAGACCATGAAGACGGAAGACATGATGAATCAAGTCTTTAGCTAACTCTGATGCAGACGGGAGACCCGGCAGGGGAATAAAGTGAGCCATTTTGGAAAAGCGGTCAGCGACCACCCATATGACCGTACAACCGGCAGAGCCAGGGAGGTCCGTAATAAAGTCCATAGCTATATGCTGCCACGAGGCAGCAGGTACAGGAAGAGGAAGGAGACGGCCGGCTGGCAGATGTCTCGGAACCTTGTTGCGGGCGCAGGACACACAGGCTGAAACAAAGTCTATTTCGTCATTGTGCAGGGTAGGCCACCAGTAATGCCGGGAAATAAGCTGGAGGGTCTTTTTCTGACCAGCATGGCCAGCTAGCTTGTACGAGTGTCCCCAGTGTAGAACCCTCTCACGATCAGGAACAGATACGAACGTCTTATCGGGTGGAAGACGATTTAGATTCACGGGGGCCACCTGCATTACTTTGGCGGGGTCGATGATGTGTTTAGGCTCCTCCTCAAGATCAGAGACCAAAAGGATCGGGATAAAGCATCAGCTTTGATGTTTTTGTCAGCCGAGCGAAAATGAAGAATGAAATTAAAGCGGGTGAAGAACAAGGACCACCGGGCTTGGCGCGGGTTAAGTCTCTGGGCACTCTGGAGGTAAGCCAAGTTCTTGTGGTCCGTGTAAATTATTACCGGGTGAAGAGCCCCCTCGAGCAGGTAACGCCACTCCTCCAGTGCCAGCTTAATGGCCAACAATTCTCGGTCTCCTATAGAATAATTGCGCTCAGAAGAGGAGAAGAGTTTGGAGAAGAAGCCGCAGGTTACCATTCTTCCGGAAGACGACTTTTGGGTAAGTACTGCTCTGGCTCCGGAGGAGGAAACGTCGACTTCTAGAAAGAATTGTTTGTTGCCGTCCGGACAATGCAGCACAGGGGCGGAGGAAAAAGCTCGTTTTAAGGAAAGGAAGGCCTCCTCTGCTTCGGGCGGCCATTCTCTGGGATTAGCGCCCTTACGGGTGAGCGCCGAGATAGGGGCAGTCCGGGAAGAGAAGTGCGGAATGAAGAGGCGGTAGTAGTTGGCGAAGCCCAGGAACCGCTGAATAGCCTTCAACCCCTCTGGTCGGGGCCACTTCTGGATGGCAGACAGTTTCTCAGGGTCCATTTGTAGGCCGGTCTGAGAGATAATGTAGCCCAGAAACGGAAGCGAGGTCTGCTCAAAAGGCACTTCTCATATTTAGCATAGAGGTGGTTCTGCCTGAGCCTGAGCAGGACCTGACGAACGTCCCTCCGGTGAGTGAGAAGATCTGGAGAGAAGACCAAGATGTTGTCCAGGTACACCACCACGCAGGAGTAGAGAAGGTCACAGAAGATGTCATTGACCAACTCTTGAAAGACGGCGGGAGCATTACAGAGACCGAAGGGCATTAAAAGGTATTCATATTGGCCATCCCGGGTGTTGAATGGCGTCTTCCATTCATCCCCCTGACGGATGCGGACCAGATTATACGCCCCACGGAGGTCCAGCTTGGTGAAGATTCTAGCCCCCCTCAGACGGTCAAATAATTCAGGAATGAGCGGAAGGGGGTATTTATTCTTCACTGTGATCTGGTTAAGGCCTCTATAGTCTATACAGGGACGGAGTGAGCCGTCCTTCTTCTTGACGAAGAAGAAGCCTGCTCCCGCCGGGGAGGTAGATTTCCGGATAAATCCCCGGGCCAGATTCTCCTCAATATATTCAGACATGGACCGGGTCTCAGCAGCAGACAAAGGGTAAATACGCCCACGGGGAGGAGTAGCGCCGGGCATCAGGTCAATTGGGCAGTCGTATGGTCTATGAGGGGGTAATGTCTCTGCTTCTCTTTTATTAAAGACGTCCGCAAAAGACCAATAGGGAACCGGTAGGCCGGGTAGATTGGCTGGGGTAGGAGAAGGATGGGCAGGATGAACGGGAACTAAACAAGTCTTATGGCAGTCCTGTCCCCAGCGAAGAACTTCTCCGGTCTGCCAATCAAGCACGGGTGCGTGTTTCTGGAGCCAAGGTAGGCCTAGCAAGAGGGCGTGAGAGAGTCCAGGCAGAACATGAAAGAAGATGCTCTCAGAGTGCAGCATTCCCACCTGCAAAGTTATGGATTCGGTGATGAGTTGGATGGGATGAGGTAAGAGGCCTCCATCCACGGCGGCGACAGATAAGGGTACAGCCAGAGGTTTGGTGGGAATGCGGTATTTCTCTACCAGGGACTGAGAAATGAGATTTCCGGCAGCTCCAGAGTCAAATTGAGTCAGTTCAAAATAACGGTTCTCCCCGCAGATGATAGAGACCGACAGCATTAGAGATGGAGAGGGTTTATTTCTGTCTAGGGCGACCTCTCAGAGCGACCCTAGACACAGGCGTTTCCCTACCTCTCCGGGAAGGAACGGATCCGGTGCTCCTTATTGCCACAGTAGAAGCAGCTCCCCTCGGCACGGCGTAATTCTTGACGGGTCTTGACCATCTTGGTCTGGTCGACCTGCATAGGCTCGGGTGAGTGCGCCGGGGGAGTAACGGAGGAAGTGACGGATCTCTGAAGGTAGGGGCAAGGCGTGGAAACCTCCTCTCACGGGTGGCCTCTTTGGTGCGCTCCTGGAACCAGATGTCAATCCGGGTGACAAGTGTAATTAAGTCGTCAAGAGTGGTAGGAATGTCCCGACCGGCGAGTTCATCTTTAATACGGCCGGACAGACCCTCCCAGAAGACGGACACCAGAGCGTCGTTATCCCAGGCAAGCTCCGAAGCAAGGGTACGGAACCGTATGGCATATTGACCCACGGTGAGACTTCCTTGGCGGAGGCGTAGCAGAGATGAGGCGGATGAGGTCCTCCATCCTGGTTCGTCGAAGACCTTCCGGAAAGTCGTGAGAAAGGATGGCAGGTTGGATACCAGGGGGTCTCCTCTCTCCCATAGAGGATTTAACCAAGCCAGCGCCTCTCCCGTGAGATGGGACATGATGAAGGCTACTTTGGCTCGGTCGGTGGAAAACTGGTGTGCCAACAGTTCGAAGTGCAGAGTGCACAGGTTAATGAAGCCCCGTGCCTGTCCGGGATCTCGTCCAAAACGAGGCGGGGCGGTGAGGCGAGGACCGGGAAGAGTTGCCATGGAATTGATGGGCAGCGGCACTGCCGGGGTAGGAGTCGTGGGACTGGAAGCAGGTCCCGAAGAGGTAGTCAGTGTGTCCAGGCGGGAGTTAACACTACGCAGGTGGCTCAGGATGGACTCCTGTTGGGACCTCTGACGGGAAAGTTCATGACATAGGTCCGAGAGCGAGGGAGCTTGGGTGCCACCGGGTTCCATGGCCCGAGCAAACTGTAACGGGTCTGAGAGGTGGAACCTCTGAGCAACTATACAAAGGGGCAGTCCTTGTAAGGAAGCGGGTGGCTCCCAGGGAAGGCGGGCAGGTAGTCACGGCAAGTGACAGGGACAGTCTCTGGGTAGAAGGGCAGGAAGTCACGGCAAGTGACGGGGACAGTCTCTTGACAGGCGGATGGTCACGGCAAGTGACAGCAGGGTAAGAGTCTCTAGATGGGCAGGTGGTCACGGCAAGTGACAGCAGGGAAAGAGTCTCTAGATAGGCTAGCAGGCAGTTAGCAGGTGAGCGCTCCCAGGTGAGCGGGCAAGAGTTTCTGGACAGGCAGGTGGTCACGGCAAGTGACAGCAGAGCCTCCAGGTAGGCTAGCAGGCAGGTAGCAGGTGAGCACTCCCAGGTGAACGGGCAAGAGTCTCTGGACTGGCAGGTGGTCGCGGAAAGTGACGGCAGAGCCTCCAGGTAGGCTAGCAGGCAGGAAGCAGGTGAGCGCTTCCAGGTGAGCGGGCAAGAGTCTCTGGACAGGCAGGTGGTCACAGCAAGTGATGGCTAAGCCTCCAGGTAGGCTAGCAGGTAGGAAGCAGGTAAGCGCTCCCAGGTGAGCGAGTAAGAGTCTCTGGACAGGCAGGTGGTCACAGCAAGTGACGGCTAAGCCTCCAGGTAGGCTAGCAGGCAGGTAGCAGGTGAGCGCTCCCAGGTGAGCGAGTAAGAGTCTCTGGACAGGCAGGCAGGTATCAGGCAGGTATCTGGTAGGTACTTCCTGGTCGCAGGTGGACTGATCCATAGACAGACTGGCAGGTGCTGGTAGGCAGACTGTCGGACCACAGGATAGCAAGCAGGTAAGCAGATATCTGGCAGGAATCAGGCAGGTATCAAGCGGGAATCTGGCAGGTGACTGGCAGGTAACTGGTAACGGGACCTGAGGGCTGAAGCAGAGTTGAAAGGCTTTGCAACAACATTGCTCGGGCACCTCCATTTTGGAGGAGGTGTCTTATATATGGTGAGGTCCTCTGGCCATTGGCCGGGGACTCCTTAGGACGACGCGCGTGGCCCCTTTAAGAGAGGGGGAGCGCGCGCGCCCTAAGCACAGAGGCCGGGAAGCGCGCGCTGCCAGCAGAGCGGGAGGAAGACGCCGAGCCTGGAGCGGAGAGGTGAGGGGAACGGCGTCCCAGCCTAGCAGGAGGCAGGGACGCCGACGCTACATGTGGCACCCCAGGGGTCTGGTTACCACAGTAATAGCAATATTACGTCTGAGAGCAGGTGGGAGGTCTCCTGGTCAGGAACCCTAAGCATGCAACACTTCATGCCCAGTCCTGGGAGGGGAAGAACTTCCCCTATATAAACTGGGGCTGAGGCGGGGTTAGGGGAGAAGAAGAGGAGTCCCAGACAGAGACACAGTCTGGTCTGGAGTGGAGCAGATACAGAGAGAGCAAGATCAGGAGCTATGTGGGAGCAGTGATAAAAGGGGTCAGAGACTGGAAGCTGTAGAGCTCGTCCTGACTGAAGAGATCTCACCGGACACGGAGTCCGAGGCAGTGGGGACTGATCCATACCCAGCAGCAGAAACCGACCGGCAGGGGATTTCAGGTCCTCTGGCCAAGAAACCCGAAGGCACGGTCACACGCAAGGGACCAGCACCGCCGTTGTGGAGCGGAGGCTACCAGAAGGCCCCGAGTCACCGGCCATACGGGTGAGCACCACACGGTACACTCAGGGACGTGGGCTACTTTTACCCGCTTCTAGCAAGGTAGCCAGGGAGAGTACAATAAGTCGGGGAGGCCTACAACTCCGCCTGGCCGGGGGAGATTCTATCTGCTCACAGACTGACCAGGCCCCGATCGCTAGCCAGTACGCCTGGGAGGGTCTACCTTTGCCACCAGTAAAGACCCTGAACTACACCGCACCGTCTCTGAGTGGTTCCTAGTGCCTGCGTGCAATTCTGCTATCCCCATCATCCACGTCCACTGCCCTGAGGCCATACCCCTCCCGTTGGGGGTTATACTATCCACGCTGCACAACCGTACCACCGGCCTCAGCGGTCTGCCCTGCAGCGGCGGCTTCATAACCGCATTCAACGGGTGGCGTAGTCGAACACTATAACATCTTCTACTAAATTCTGCAACTTGGTTTGACACCCTGGGCACGGACCGGATCGTCGCCACGATGACTACTACCCCTATCAGATCCGGCTCCGGGTAGTCCCCGCGTGCGCAACGCTACACAACAGAGGCCCAAGGGGCGCGTCAACTTTGGCGTAGTCGGCAGGATCCGGTGCCCGTAACCACCGGGTACTGCGTGCCTGAAAAAAAAAGAGACTGTTAAACTTACCTGTGGTGAGGATTCCCGCCATCCGACGCCATCTTCTGCCTTCTTCCCGCCATCCGTGGAGTTTTCCCGCCATCCGACGCCATCTTCTGCCTTCTTCACGCCATCCGTGGAGTTTTCCCGCCATTGGACGCCATCTTGAGGACGCCGCGCGGGAAGAAGAGGGGCGTAGACTCTGAAAGCGCGCGAGAACTGAAGCTCCGCCTCACGTCCGGACGTTGCGTAAGGTCCTGGAAGGAGCCCAGCAGACGCCGACGTCACAGGAGCGCGACGGAAGGTCCTCAACCCTGACGCTCCACTGCGGAGCCGCGGCCTACGGAAGAGGATCATCGCAAGGTAGGCCACGGTCCACTAGGGGGGAGGAGGATGTCGGATACAGAGGAGAGCTTCACTGCCACAGCCACCGCCAGCGCCACCGCTGCTGCGGTCATGCCTTTCACTATGCCCTATATCCCGGGGGCAGCCTGGCTACCCCAGTACTCAGGGGAGTCACATACCCTAAATGACTTCAGAGAAAGGCTTGATAGCCTCTTCCAGGTGTACCCCCTCACAGAGGAGCAAAAAGTGAGCATCCTGGTGGCTCAATTAAAAGGGGCAGCCCAAAGGGAGGTAAAGTCCTGGCCACTCGGGAGGAGGAGGACTGTCGCAGAGATACTAGCCCAGCTGAAGGACACCTTTGATACCCGTACCTCAGCCGAGATCAAGCTTAGATTCTACGGGTGCAAGCAGCGAGCACATGAGAATATAAGGGACTATGCACTAAACCTACAAGAGGCCCTGAGAGCCATTAAGCAGGCCGACCCTGACGGCGTGGGAAACGAAGACAAGCTGTTGACTGAACAATTTATAGAGGGTCTACATTGCAATGCCCACCGAACCCAGTTGCGGGCAATGGCCTTACAGGACCCTCATCTGGACTTTGCACAGTTCAAGGACAGAGCCATCCGGGTGCTCCGAGAACCGGCACCAGGTGGCGCTGTGACCCACAGACGCCCTACTACCACTTACCACCAGGAGACGGCGCCCTTGTCGGCAGGGCCTGTGGGAGCTGATGCGCAGGCTTTAAACAATGACCCGGCTACAGACCTGCACCATCAGGTCCAAGAGCTAACTAAAAGCGTTGCTGCGCTAACCCGAACTGTGCAGTCTTTACAGGTTTCTACTCCAGGGAAGATCCAGCTGGCATCCGGACCGGAGGATATCCCGTGGCGCCGACCAAGGAGGACCCCACCGGCCAGAGGAAAACCCAGCGACCGATACAACGAGGACGGACAACCCATCTGCCACCGCTGCAATCAACCCGGACATATGGCAAGGTACTGTTGTTAGAACCTTGCTCTTAGGTTTTTTTTCCTTTGCTGGTCACATGACCTTGTTGGCCTATTTAATCCTGCTCCGCCCTTCTGGCTTTGCTGGACTTCATTGTATATCTACTTTCTAGCTAGCCTGTGCTCTGTGTCTTGCTCTGTTAGTTTGCTTGGTCTACTGACCTCTATGTTCTATATATTTTGTTTGTTCGTCTGTCTGCTACTATTTCTGTTAGGAGGTGTCCCATATTCCTCCCAGTCCTTAGTACTTGTAGGGATTCCTTCCCCACATCTATAGGTCTCCGTACAGACTAGCTTAGGACTTTAGCAGGTCTGATCGCAGGATCAGGTCCCCTGTTACATCGTAGGGATTAAGCTGAGTTCTATCGTAGGGACAGATCTCCTCTCTTTCCTTAGCTCTGGTAGCAGAACATAACAGTAAGTCCAGCCAGCAAATTCTCTAAGGAAAGATTTTTCTGTTCCATCATGGTGTCGGTTCAGGATTTGGTTCATCGCCTGCAGGGACTCTCTCTGGAGGTGGCCGAGCTCCGTCACCACGTGAGTAACTGTCCTGGAGCACATTTCTTGGAGCCTAAGGTATGTTTGCCGGATTTATTTTTTGGTGAACACCGAGAATTTTTTTCATTTAAAAATGCTTGCTTATTGTATTTTCGTTTGAGACCTAAGTCCTCTGGGGATGAATCCCAGCGCGTAGGGTTCATAATGTCACTTTTGCGCAAAGAGCCTCAGGAGTGGGCCTTTTCTTTGCAACCTAGTGATACATGCTTCAGATCAGTGGATAGTTTTTTTTCTGCTTTGGGACTATTATATGATGATCCTGACCGTGTCGCATCAGCTGAGACTGAGTTGAGACGTTTAAAACAGGGATCAGGTAATGTGGAAAAATATTGTACTCATTTCCGTCGTTGGTCTACTCAAACAGGGTGGAACGATTCTGCTCTGAAAAGTCTATTTCTTGCTGGGCTCAGTGAAAGGGTTAAAGACCTGCTAATTGCTTATCCTACACCTGAAGATTTGCAACAGGCTATGCAATTAGCTATACGGGTGGATAGAAGACTGCGTGCAAGGGTTAATGAGAGCAGATCCTCTGCTATGTCAGTTTCTGGTTATGAGAATGTGTGTACTATCAGAGGTGAACCGATGGAGATTGGATCGGTGGCACCTCGCTCTCAAGAAAAAGACCGTCGATTTTCTGAAGGCTTGTGTTTCTATTGCGGAAAATCTGGTCATTTGATTAAAGGCTGTGAGCTTCGTATGGGGAAAGAAAAAAAAATGGTCAGTCACGCCCGTATTGCCTGTTTAAATTCCAAGGGTATATTTTTAGCTGCTTCCACGATTGCTCAGAAAAAATTATTGGAATTTCGGGTGTTTGTTGATTGCGGGTCTACTCTGAATGTAATTGATGGGGGATTCGTGGAAAGACTCAATTTAAAACCTGAACCTTTATCATCCCCCATTGCTGTGGTTTCTGTGGATGGTTCCCCTTTGAAGAATATTACTCTCAAGGTCTGTGAATTTCCTCTCACTATTAATGGTGTTCACCATGAGAAATTGGATTTGGTAGTGTTGAATAACTTGCCTTCTCCAGTAATATTGGGATTGCCCTGGTTAAAATTTCACAATCCTGTACTGGATTGGTCTACCAGTGAAATTAAATCCTGGAGCCATAAATGTTATGACAAGTGTTGTAACGGGCGTATTGCAGCTTTGGATAGGGGAGAATTGCCTATTCCTATTCAGGATTTTTGGAGAGTTTTTTCTGAGAAGGAATCGCAGGTTTTGCCTCCCCATAGAGACTATGATTGTTCTATTGAATTTGTCCCTGGAGCGACTCTTACTAAAAGTCGTTTATTTAACCTTACTATTCCTGAGAGGAAGGCTTTGGAGGAATACATACAGACAAGTTTGGTCGCCGGTCACATTAGGCCCTCTAAGTCTCCTGTGGCGGTTGGATTTTTTTTTGTAAAAAAAAAGGACGGCGGTTTACGTCCTTGTCTGGATTTTCGTGAGATTAACAAAATTACTGTACGCAATCCTTACCCACTGCCATTGATTCCTGATCTGTTTAACCAGTTAATGGGGGCCAAGTGGTTCTCTAAAATTGACCTTAAGGGGGCATACAATCTGTTGCGCATGAAGGAGGGTGACGAATGGAAGACTGCTTTTAACACTCCTGTGGGTCATTTTGAGAATCTGGTTATGCCTTTTGGTCTTACTAATGCTCCTGCATTTTTTCAGAATCTGATTAATGACATCCTTAGACCTTTGATCGGCAAAAATGTGGTTGTGTATTTGGATGACATTTTGATTTATTCGCCGGATCTGGAGTCTCATTGGCGGAGCGTGCGTGAGGTATTACAGTTATTAATGGACAATTCGCTTTTTGCTAAGCTGGAGAAATGTGAGTTCGCTGTACAGAGAATTAGTTTTTTGGGCTACATTATCTCCAGCAAAGGTTTTGAGATGGATCCGGTTAAGGTTCAGGCTGTGCAGGAATGGCCTAGGCCTATTGGTTTGAAATCGATACAGAGGTTTTTGGGTTTCGCCAATTACTACAGAAAATTCATAAAAAATTTTTCTAGTATTGTCAAACCTCTGACTGATCTCACCAGGAAAGGTGCTGATGCGGTTCAGTGGTCTTCTGAGGCCATTGAAGCTTTTGTGTATCTCAAGGAGAGGTTCACCTCTGCTCCCATCCTTATGCAGCCTGATGTTACTAGGCCGTTTTTGGTTGAGGTTGATGCTTCCTCTGTGGGGGTTGGCGCAGTATTGTCTCAGGATAACGGGGATGGATTACATCCCTGTGCTTTTTTTTCAAAAAATTTTTCGGAGACTGAACTGAATTACGATATTGGTAATCGGGAATTATTGGCTATTAAACTCGCATTTGAACACTGGCGCCACTTCTTGGAAGGTGCGGAATTTCCCGTTCAGGTTCTTACGGATCATAAAAATCTCATATATCTTGATGCTGCCAAGCGCCTGAATGCCCGTCAGGCTAGGTGGGCACTGTTTTTCTCGCGGTTTAATTTCTCCGTTACTTACATCCCTGGTACTAAGAATGTTAAGGCGGATGCCTTGTCTCGCAGTTTTTCTCCCATAGTCGGTGCTGAGAAAGAGGAGAACATTTTACAAGAAGGTGTTGTGATAGCTGCTTTGGACTCCGTTTTGGAAAATGAGATTCTTAAAGCACAGGAGAATGCCCCTTCTAACACTCCTCATGGGAGGTTGTTTGTGCCTGGGACCTTTAGGAGAGATTTGTTTGTTGAGTGTCACGAATCTCGGTTGGCAGGTCATCCCGGAATATCTGAGACCAAGAGACTGGTGGGTCGCAGTTTTTGGTGGCCTGGATGGCAGAAGGAAGTCATTAAGTGGGTGCGTCAATGTACTATATGTGCTAGATCTAAGTCCTCACATACTCCTGCTGCGGGGTTGCTTTGTCCTTTGGAGGTTCCCAGTGCTCCTTGGACACATTTGGCTATGGACTTTATAACTGACCTTCCCCCCTCTGAGGGTTTTACTGTCATCTGGGTGGTCGTGGACCGTTTTAGCAAGATGTGTCACTTGGTTCCTTTCGTCAAACTGCCCTGCGCTAAAACTCTCGCTAAGGCCTTTGTCAAGGAAATTGTCAGACTTCATGGCGTTCCTACTGACATTGTTTCTGATAGGGGTCCTCAGTTCGTGGCTCGTTTTTGGCGTGCCTTTTGTGATAGGTTGGGAGTTCATTTGTCGTTCTCGTCCGGATATCATCCTGAATCTAATGGCCAGACAGAAAGGAAAAACCAGGATGTTGAGCAGTTCTTGCGTTGTTTTGTGGCAGACAATCAAGAGGGGTGGTCTGAGTTTCTGCCACTTGCTGAATTTGCTCTGAACAATCATACATCTTCTTCTGCTGGTTGTTCGCCTTTTTTTTGTTGTTCTGGGAGACATCCGTCGTTTGGGTCGTTCTCCAAGTTGGGATCTGCCGTGCCTGAGGAGGAGAATTTTTCCGGTGATTTGGAGAGAGTTTGGACGGATGTGCGTGGTAATCTTCAGGAGGCCAACAGAAAATCTAAAGACTACTTTGATAGGAAACGACAGGAGGTTTTGTTCGCTGTTGGTGACATGGTTTGGTTGTCCTCTAGGAATCTGCGGTTGAGGATTCCTTCTAAGAAATTGGGTCCCAAGTTTGTAGGGCCCTTTAAGGTGCTTCAGGTTGTCAACCAATCTGCTGTTAGGTTGGAGGTTCCTACCTCCTGGAAAATTAATCCGGTATTTCATGTCTCTCTGTTGAAAAAAGCTGTTGTATCGGATTGTGACGCCTCTGCCTCTGTTCCTCCGGTGGTGGAGGACGGGGAATATGAAATTTCTCGCATCCTTAACTCTAGACGGTATAGAGGTAGTTTGCAGTATCTTGTGGCCTGGAAAGGTTTCGGTCCCGAGGATAACTCTTGGGTGAGGTCGGATGATGTTTCCGCGTCCAGACTTATCAGAGCGTTTCACAGGAGATTTCCTGATAAGCCTGGTCCTAGGGGATCCGGAGGATCCTCTTAGAAGGGGGGGTACTGTTAGAACCTTGCTCTTAGGTTTTTTTTCCTTTGCTGGTCACATGACCTTGTTGGCCTATTTAATCCTGCTCCGCCCTTCTGGCTTTGCTGGACTTCATTGTATATCTACTTTCTAGCTAGCCTGTGCTCTGTGTCTTGCTCTGTTAGTTTGCTTGGTCTACTGACCTCTATGTTCTATATATTTTGTTTGTTCGTCTGTCTGCTACTATTTCTGTTAGGAGGTGTCCCATATTCCTCCCAGTCCTTAGTACTTGTAGGGATTCCTTCCCCACATCTATAGGTCTCCGTACAGACTAGCTTAGGACTTTAGCAGGTCTGATCGCAGGATCAGGTCCCCTGTTACATCGTAGGGATTAAGCTGAGTTCTATCGTAGGGACAGATCTCCTCTCTTTCCTTAGCTCTGGTAGCAGAACATAACAACTGTCCTTTAAACTGGCACAACCTGGGGTAGAGGGCCAACCCCTAGGAATAAGATCACCAGGCCCATCGAACTGGCGTGACAAATACGTGGGAGGACGTCCAGTCTTGCCTGTGGTACTGGATGGCATTCCTATGAGTGCCCTACTGGACACCGGGTCACAGGTCACCACCATCCCGTACGTGCTCTTCAAGCAGTACTGGAATGACTCGGATATAACCCGCTACCCTGACGACGACTTGAGTATCATCGCCAGCAATGGTCAGCCCGTGCCACAGATCGGATTTAAAGAGGTGACCATTAAAATCGGTAAAGTCGAACTGGCAGCACAGGGACTGATCATTGTGGACATTGACAAGCGCGAGAGTCACCCAAAGATAACTCTAGGAACTAATGTGATTGAAAATTGTCTTGCAGAGGTGATTCTCATTTTACAGCAGGTTGCCAAGAACGCCAGTTCCGGCCAGCAGCGAGTGCTCCAAAAAGAGATCCGGGCACTGATGCGACGGCAACAGGTGGAACTCTCCGGTGGTGAGATTGGTAGCGTGAGAATGTGTGACCCTTTCCCTATTGCCATGCCCCCGAAAAGTGAAATGATCATTTGGTGCCGGGCAGCTATTGGTCTGAGAGGTAGAGATTACCAGGCAATGGTGGAACCAGTCTACTCAGACAGTAGGCCCACCATTTTGACAGCACGGGGGGTGGTCGATGTACGCCATGGGAGGGTGCCCGTTCGCATCATAAATATCGGGGAGAGAGAAGTACACCTGCCCCGGTATGCCACGCTAGCCAAATTGTTCACCATAAACCAGAATTCTGTACAGGCCGTGGAACCCTTGCCTCCATCTCAACCAGAGGAAGGTAACGGCTCTAAGCAACAAATGGAGGACTGGTGTCAGCAACTACATTTGGGTACTGACTCCACTCCCTCACACCAGAAACAGGGAGTCTATCGGGTGGTTCAAGAGTACGAGAGAGTGTTTAGTAAACACCCGTTAGACTTCGGGCGAGTAAAGGGGGTAGAACACCACATCCCCACGGGAGACCATCCTCCCATAAAGGAGAGATACCGACCCGTACCCCCTGCACACTACCAACACGCCAAGGGGATGCTTAGAGACATGAAGGAGGCTGGGGTAATCAGGGATAGCTGTAGCCCCTGGGCAGCTCCACTAGTCTTGGTTAAAAAAAAAGACAACACCATGAGAATGTGTGTGGACTACCGGAAAATCAACCGTATCACACACAAAGATGCGTACCCCTTACCAAGGATAGAGGAGTCTTTGGCTGCTTTAAAATCTGCTAACTTCTTCTCCACTTTGGATCTCACTAGCGGTTACTGGCAGGTTCCTGTAGCAGAGGCGTGAGAAGACCGCATTCACCACCCCGATGGGACTTAGCGAGTTTACCTGCATGCCGTTCGGACTCTGCAACGCACCAGGAACCTTCCAACGATTGATGGAATGCTGTCTGGGACACCGGAACTTTGAGACGGTCCTGCTGTACCTGGACGATGTTATAGTTTATTCCAAAACCTACGAGGACCACCTGAAACACCTGGCGGAAGTGTTTGAAGCCCTGGCAAACTACGGTCTGAAGGTGAAACCGTCGAAGTGTCACCTGCTAAAACCAAAAGTGCAGTACCTGGGACACGTGGTGAGTGCTGACGGAGTGGCTCCCGACCCTGATAAGATCACCGCGATTAAGGAATGGCCAAGACCCTCTAGCGTAAGGGAAGTACGGCAGTTCCTCGGGTTGGTAGGCTACTACCGAAGATTCATTCCTGGTTTCACCAAAAAGGCAGCTCCTATGCAGGACCTCCTGATAGGCCAGTCCAGGAAGGCCAAGAACCAGAAGCCGCCCTTCAGATGGGAGAAGCTGGAAGAAGAGTCCTTCCGCCAGCTGAAGATGGCCCTCACGGGGGATGAAATCCTGGCATACCCTGATTGTGCCCTGATGGGCACACATAAATTGGCCAAATTATGCGCAAAAAAACGTCATTTTTCAAAATGACATTAGTCTAGATACAATATTTCTTATATTTTCATGTATGGAGTGCCAAAGTTCTTTTTGCTATTGAGATTACTCTTTTCTTCAGAGCACCCGAATAGACCAGTGAGCGACCCCTCTCTTTTTTCTATTAATCATTTTTGGGATCCCGCTCCTGGAGCATTGCAGCAGGTACGTGTTCACACTATTAGAAGTTTGACAGCCTTTTTTCTGACCATGTGTCCCTCCCATTCAGTCACAGGTGGTTTTAACTAGCTCTACCAGCCCATACATTGTAGGTTAAAAGCCCAAGCAGAGACATATTGTCCATACAGGCTTACAGCCCAAGAGTGGCATATCCAGTGGTAGCATAGCGTAGTTTCCCATCATACGAAGGTGACCTTGTCGTGGTTGATGGGCACACATAAATTGGCCAAATTATGCGCAAAAAACCTTCATTTTTCAAAATGACATTAGTCTAGATACAATATTTCTTATATTTTCATGTATGGAGTGCCGAAGTTCTTTTTGCTATTGAGATTACTCTTTTCTTCAGAGCACCCGAATAAACCAGTGAGCGACCCCTCTCTTTTTTCTATTAATCATTTTTGGGATCCCGCTCCTGGAGCATTGCAGCAGGTACGTGTTCACACTATTAGAAGTTTGACAGCCTTTTTTCTGACCATGTGTCCCTCCCATTCAGTCACAGGTGGTTTTAACTAGCTCTACCAGCCCATACATTGTAGGTTAAAAGCCCAAGCAGAGACATATTGTCCATACAGGCTTACAGCCCAAGAGTGGCATATCCAGTGGTAGCATAGCGTAGTTTCCCATCATACGAAGGTGACCTTGTCGTGGTTGATGGGCACACATAAATTGGCCAAATTATGCGCAAAAAACCTTCATTTTTCAAAATGACATTAGTCTAGATACAATATTTCTTATATTTTCATGTATGGAGTGCCGAAGTTCTTTTTGCTATTGAGATTACTCTTTCCTTCAGAGCACCCGAATAGACCAGTGAGCGACCCCTCTCTTTTTTCTATTAATCATTTTTGGGATCCCGCTCCTGGAGCATTGCAGCAGGTACGTGTTCACACTATTAGAAGTTTGACAGCCTTTTTTCTGACCATGTGTCCCTCCCATTCAGTCACAGGTGGTTTTAACTAGCTCTACCAGCCCATACATTGTAGGTTAAAAGCCCAAGCAGAGACATATTGTCCATACAGGCTTACAGCCCAAGAGTGGCATATCCAGTGGTAGCATAGCGTAGTTTCCCATCATACGAAGGTGACCTTGTCGTGATTGATGGGCACACATAAATTGGCCAAATTATGTGCAAAAAACCTTCATTTTTCAAAATGACATTAGTCTAGATACAATATTTCTTATATTTTCATGTATGGAGTGCCGAAGTTCTTTTTGCTATTGAGATTACTCTTTTCTTCAGAGCACCCGAATAGACCAGTGAGCGAGCCCTCTCTTTTTTCTATTAATCATTTTTGGGATCCCGCTCCTGGAGCATTGCAGCAGGTACGTGTTCACACTATTAGAAGTTTGACAGCCTTTTTTCTGACCATGTGTCCCTCCCATTCAGTCACAGGTGGTTTTAACTAGCTCTACCAGCCCATACATTGTAGGTTAAAAGCCCAAGCAGAGACATATTGTCCATACAGGCTTACAGCCCAAGAGGGGCATATCCAGTGGTAGCATAGCGTAGTTTCCCATCATACGAAGGTGACCTTGTCGTGGTTGATGGGCACACATAAATTGGCCAAATTATGCGCAAAAAACCTTCATTTTTCAAAATGACATTAGTCTAGATACAATATTTCTTATATTTTCATGTATGGAGTGCCGAAGTTCTTTTTGCTATTGAGATTACTCTTTCCTTCAGAGCACCCGAATAGACCAGTGAGCGACCCCTCTCTTTTTTCTATTAATCATTTTTGGGATCCCGCTCCTGGAGCATTGCAGCAGGTACGTGTTCACACTATTAGAAGTTTGACAGCCTTTTTTCTGACCATGTGTCCCTCCCATTCAGTCACAGGTGGTTTTAACTAGCTCTACCAGCCCATACATTGTAGGTTAAAAGCCCAAGCAGAGACATATTGTCCATACAGGCTTACAGCCCAAGAGTGGCATATCCAGTGGTAGCATAGCGTAGTTTCCCATCATACGAAGGTGACCTTGTCGTGGTTGATGGGCACACATAAATTGGCCAAATTATGTGCAAAAAACCTTCATTTTTCAAAATGACATTAGTCTAGATACAATATTTCTTATATTTTCATGTATGGAGTGCCGAAGTTCTTTTTGCTATTGAGATTACTCTTTTCTTCAGAGCACCCGAATAGACCAGTGAGCGACCCCTCTCTTTTTTCTATTAATCATTTTTGGGATCCCGCTCCTGGAGCATTGCAGCAGGTACGTGTTCACACTATTAGAAGTTTGACAGCCTTTTTCTGACCATGTGTCCCTCCCATTCAGTCACAGGTGGTTTTAACTAGCTCTACCAGCCCATACATTTTAGGTTAAAAGCCCAAGCAGAGACATGTTGTCCATACAGGCTTACAGCCCAAGAGTGGCATATCCAGTGGTAGCATAGCGTAGTTTCCCATCATACGAAGGTGACCTTGTCGTGGTTGATGGGCACACATAAATTGGCCAAATTATGCGCAAAAAACCTTCATTTTTCAAAATGACATTAGTCTAGATACAATATTTCTTATATTTTCATGTATGGAGTGCCGAAGTTCTTTTTGCTATTGAGATTACTCTTTTCTTCAGAGCACCCGAATAGACCAGTGAGCGACCCCTCTCTTTTTTCTATTAATCATTTTTGGGATCCCGCTCCTGGAGCATTGCAGCAGGTACGTGTTCACACTATTAGAAGTTTGACAGCCTTTTTTCTGACCATGTGTCCCTCCCATTCAGTCACAGGTGGTTTTAACTAGCTCTACCAGCCCATACATTGTAGGTTAAAAGCCCAAGCAGAGACATATTGTCCATACAGGCTTACAGCCCAAGAGTGGCATATCCAGTGGTAGCATAGCGTAGTTTCCCATCATACGAAGGTGACCTTGTCGTGGTTGATGGGCACACATAAATTGGCCAAATTATGCGCAAAAAACCTTCATTTTTCAAAATGACATTAGTCTAGATACAATATTTCTTATATTTTCATGTATGGAGTGCCGAAGTTCTTTTTGCTATTGAGATTACTCTTTTCTTCAGAGCACCCGAATAGACCAGTGAGCGACCCCTCTCTTTTTTTCTATTAATCATTTTTGGGATCCCGCTCCTGGAGCATTGCAGCAGGTACGTGTTCACACTATTAGAAGTTTGACAGCCTTTTTTCTGACCATGTGTCCCTCCCATTCAGTCACAGGTGGTTTTAACTAGCTCTACCAGCCCATACATTGTAGGTTAAAAGCCCAAGCAGAGACATATTGTCCATACAGGCTTACAGCCCAAGAGTGGCATATCCAGTGGTAGCATAGCGTAGTTTCCCATCATACGAAGGTGACCTTGTCGTGGTTGATGGGCACACATAAATTGGCCAAATTATGCGCAAAAAACCTTCATTTTTCAAAATGACATTAGTCTAGATACAATATTTCTTATATTTTCATGTATGGAGTGCCGAAGTTCTTTTTGCTATTGAGATTACTCTTTCCTTCAGAGCACCCGAATAGACCAGTGAGCGACCCCTCTCTTTTTTCTATTAATCATTTTTGGGATCCCGCTCCTGGAGCATTGCAGCAGGTACGTGTTCACACTATTAGAAGTTTGACAGCCTTTTTTCTGACCATGTGTCCCTCCCATTCAGTCACAGGTGGTTTTAACTAGCTCTACCAGCCCATACATTGTAGGTTAAAAGCCCAAGCAGAGACATATTGTCCATACAGGCTTACAGCCCAAGAGTGGCATATCCAGTGGTAGCATAGCGTAGTTTCCCATCATACGAAGGTGACCTTGTCGTGGTTGATGGGCACACATAAATTGGCCAAATTATGCGCAAAAAACCTTCATTTTTCAAAATGACATTAGTCTAGATACAATATTTCTTATATTTTCATGTATGGAGTGCCGAAGTTCTTTTTGCTATTGAGATTACTCTTTTCTTCAGAGCACCCGAATAGACCAGTGAGCGACCCCTCTCTTTTTTTCTATTAATCATTTTTGGGATCCCGCTCCTGGAGCATTGCAGCAGGTACGTGTTCACACTATTAGAAGTTTGACAGCCTTTTTCTGACCATGTGTCCCTCCCATTCAGTCACAGGTGGTTTTAACTAGCTCTACCAGCCCATACATTGTAGGTTAAAAGCCCAAGCAGAGACATATTGTCCATACAGGCTTACAGCCCAAGAGTGGCATATCCAGTGGTAGCATAGCGTAGTTTCCCATCATACGAAGGTGACCTTGTCGTGGTTGATGGGCACACATAAATTGGCCAAATTATGCGCAAAAAACCTTCATTTTTCAAAATGACATTAGTCTAGATACAATATTTCTTATATTTTCATGTATGGAGTGCCGAAGTTCTTTTTGCTATTGAGATTACTCTTTTCTTCAGAGCACCCGAATAGACCAGTGAGCGACCCCTCTCTTTTTTCTATTAATCATTTTTGGGATCCCGCTCCTGGAGCATTGCAGCAGGTACGTGTTCACACTATTAGAAGTTTGACAGCCTTTTTTCTGACCATGTGTCCCTCCCATTCAGTCACAGGTGGTTTTAACTAGCTCTACCAGCCCATACATTGTAGGTTAAAAGCCCAAGCAGAGACATATTGTCCATACAGGCTTACAGCCCAAGAGTGGCATATCCAGTGGTAGCATAGCGTAGTTTCCCATCATACGAAGGTGACCTTGTCATGGTTGATGGGCACACATAAATTGGCCAAATTATGCGCAAAAAACCTTCATTTTTCAAAATGACATTAGTCTAGATACAATATTTCTTATATTTTCATGTATGGAGTGCCGAAGTTCTTTTTGCTATTGAGATTACTCTTTTCTTCAGAGCACCCGAATAGACCAGTGAGCGACCCCTCTCTTTTTTCTATTAATCATTTTTGGGATCCCGCTCCTGGAGCATTGCAGCAGGTACGTGTTCACACTATTAGAAGTTTGACAGCCTTTTTTCTGACCATGTGTCCCTCCCATTCAGTCACAGGTGGTTTTAACTAGCTCTACCAGCCCATACATTGTAGGTTAAAAGCCCAAGCAGAGACATATTGTCCATACAGGCTTACAGCCCAAGAGTGGCATATCCAGTGGTAGCATAGCGTAGTTTCCCATCATACGAAGGTGACCTTGTCGTGGTTGATGGGCACACATAAATTGGCCAAATTATGCGCAAAAAACCTTCATTTTTCAAAATTACATTAGTCTAGATACAATATTTCTTATAATTTCATGTATGGAGTGCCGAAGTTCTTTTTGCTATTGATACCCTGATTACAGCCAGCCCTTTATCCTCTACACCGACGCAAGTAACATCGGGCTAGGAGCCGTACTGTCCCAGATCCAGCAGGGGAGAGAACGGGTAATTGCTTATGCCAGCCGAAAACTGCGACCCACCGAAAGAAACCCTGAGAATTACAGCTCATTCAAGCTAGAGTTCCTGGCAGTGGTGTGGGCAGTCACCGAACGCTTTAAGCACTACCTCGCCTCTTCCCGGTTCACCGTGTACACGGATAACAACCCGTTGACACACCTGGACACTGCAAGACTCGGTGCCCTGGAGCAGAGATGGATGGCCCGCCTGTCCAACTATGAATTCACGATCAAATACCGGGCAGGACGCTCCAATACCAACGCGGATGCCTTGTCCAGAATGCCAAACCTACCGGACGTAGGGGAAGATCCAGAGGAACTGGAAGAAGTTGAACTCCCCGCGTTCCACCGTCATGGGACTACCCAGTATTCCCACCGTGTAAGGGGTAAGCAATCCGCTACGTTCAACCCCTTACCTCATTACAACTGGGCGGAAACGCAAGACAGTGACCCCGCCGTCCGACTGGTGAAGGAGATGCTGACTCAGCCAGATGCTCGCCTTGACCCAGACGCTCCGGAGGAAACCAAGCAACTGTGGGCTGAGAAGAGTCGACTGTTCCTTTACAAGGGGAAGTTGTGCCGTAGAATGGTTAACTCCCGGACGCATGAACTGATCTGGCAAGTAGTGGTGCCATGAAGAGACGCGGCTATGGTACTGGAGGCATACCACGACGGAGCTGGGCACTTCGGATGGAAGAAGCTGGAGTTCCTGCTGCGCGGGCGGTTCCACTGGGTAGGCATGAGAGGAACCATCGAGAGGTGGTGCAGAGACTGTGGCCCATGCAACCTAAGAAGGAAGGACCGTGCCAGTCAGAAGACTCCCCTGCAGTCCATCGTCACCAGGCAGCCGTTGGAACTGGTAGCCTTGGATCATGTAAAACTGACCCCCAGCAGAAGTGGCTACGTCTATGCGTTAACCATCGTGGATCACTACTCCCGGTTCTTGGTTGTAGTCCCCGTCAAGGACTTAACGGCTCAAACAGCAGCTAGAGCCTTTCAGCAGCACTTCTGCCGTCCACACGGATACCCAGAGCAGGTGCTGACGGACCAGGGACCTGCCTTTGAAGCGGAAGTCTTCCAGGAGTTCTGCACTCTGTATGGCTGCCGGAAGATAAGAACAACACCCTATCATCCGCAAACCAATGGACTCTGCGAGAAGATGAACCAGGTGGTGATAGACCTTCTGAAAACGTTGCCCCTGGAAGAACGCAGTCTGTGGCCTGAGAAACTGCCTGATCTGGTGGACCTATACAACCACATCCCTGTAGGTTCTACCAACTGTACCCCGGCTTACCTAATGAGAGCTAGACCTGGTAAGCTGCCTGTTGATCTGGATATGGGAGTCCTGACACCCGAGGACACTTCACCAGAAGCAGACTGGGACACAGAGAGGCAGCAGCAGTACCGGAAAGTACAGGAGAGCGTTGCGCGAAGTCTCTATCAAGCAAGAGAAAGACAGGAGAAGACTTACAACCAGTATGCTCCCGCTGTTCCCCTGGTACCTGGAGAGCAGGTCTTGAAAAGGAAGAGACGGCTCCACAAGTTGGACGACCAGTGGGAGAAGGACCCGTACACCGTACTGCCATCAAGCCATGAAAACCCAAAAATCTGCACAATCAGTAAGGATGGAGGAGAAACCAAAGCCATTGTCTCCCGAGATCACCTGAAGAAGTGTCCCGAGCAGCTACGAAACCCTGAAGAAGATCAAGAAAACCCTCGATCCGCAGAGGAAAGGGAAGAAATGGTCAGTACTGTACTCGGAGACTTCCCTCGGTCTTGGACACAAGTAAATGGCGCTGTTGTGGTACCCGTCCTCACCTTCCTCCAGCCAGCATCCCAAGTGCCTACGGAAAAACAGGTAGAGCTGGAAGAGCAGCCGGTCCAGGAGGCAGAAGACCCCACACAAGCAGACCAGGAGAATCGACCCTCTGCTTATAGTGAGCCTGCCGTGCCCCTAGTGAGCCAAAGAACCCGTAGACAGCTGCCCAGCTTACCTTTGACAGCTCCTACACCCTGTAGCTTAGGACCGGTCAGTAAGCTCCGTAGGTCTACTAGGGCCACTAGAGGCCAGTTGCCAGTACGTTGGAGGATCTAAAGTGTTCAGACTGTTTTATTGGTATTTACCTGTTTACTGTTGCTTGTAAATAATTATGTTTTTCAAGTTATTTTATAGGTGTCTTTTGTGGATTAACCGGAATTCTTTGTATATATGTTTGGAGCGTAACCCAGGAATGGACTAAGACTGCTAAAGACTCGGGGTAGGACAGACCCCCACCTGGTTACGGCTCCCTGTTCTTTGGTGAAATGGACACCCTTATTGCTTCAAAAACTTCACCCGGTTGCGGTCACGCTGTGACCGCCCTAACGTGTTTTCCCTTATTGTATTGTTCCTGTTTATACCCTGTTATGTTTTCAAAAATATGTTTAGTCCTGGAGTACTAAATTTTACTAGGGGGGAATGTGGCACCCCAGGGGTCTGGTTACCACAGTAATAGCAATATTACGTCTGAGAGCAGGTGGGAGGTCTCCTGGTCAGGAACCCTAAGCATGCAACACTTCCTGCCCAGTCCTGGGAGGGGAAGAACTTCCCCTATATAAACTGGGGCTGAGGCGGGGTTAGAGGAGAAGAAGAGGAGTCCCAGACAGAGACACAGTCTGGTCTGGAGTGGAGCAGATACAGAGAGAGCAAGATCAGGAGCTATGTGGGAGCAGTGATAAAAGGGGTCAGAGACTGGAAGCTGTAGAGCTCGTCCTGACTGAAGAGATCTCACCGGACACGGAGTCCGAGGCAGTGGGGACTGATCCATACCCAGCAGCAGAAACCGACCGGCAGGGGATTTCAGGTCCTCTGGCCAAGAAACCCGAAGGCACGGTCACACGCAAGGGACCAGCACCGCCGTTGTGGAGCGGAGGCTACCAGAAGGCCCCGAGTCACCGGCCATACGGGTGAGCACCACACGGTACACTCAGGGACGTGGGCTACTTTTACCCGCTTCTAGCAAGGTAGCCAGGGAGAGTACAATAAGTCGGGGAGGCCTACAACTCCGCCTGGCCGGGGGAGATTCTATCTGCTCACAGACTGACCAGGCCCCGATCGCCAGCGAGTACTCCCGGGAGGGTCTACCTTTGCCACCAGTAAAGACCCTGAACTACACCGCACCGTCTCTGAGTGGTTCCTAGTGCCTGCGTGCAATTCTGCTATCCCCATCATCCACGTCCGCTGCCCTGAGGCCATACCCCTCCCGTTGGGGGTTATACTATCCACGCTGCACAACCGTACCACCGGCCTCAGCGGTCTGCCCTGCAGCGGCGGCTTCATAACCGCATTCAACGGGTGGCGTAGTCGAACACTATAACATCTTCTACTAAATTCTGCCACTTGGTTTGACACCCTGGGCACGGACCGGATCGTCGCCACGAGGACTACTACCCCTATCAGATCCGGCTCCGGGTAGTCCCCGCGTGCGCAACGCTACACAACAGAGGCCCAGGGGGCGCGTCACTACACACCGCATCTTCTAAGTGAGAGTCTACAATTCTCCTGTTGTGGAATAATAATCCTTGTGTGAATGTCAGTACAAGCTGTATAGGCTGTTCACAAGGAGTTTAAATGTTCACTCATTGTTGAGAACGAACTCTGAGAACACTGGCACTGAAGGGTTAAAAGTTTGTTGTGGTTGGAATGATGTAACTTCTATGCCGCTGCAGATTTGTTGAAAGCTGGAACACAGCAGCTTGATCTGTGGCTCTCACCGCTGAACATACAGCCAGACATGGTCGTGTGTGACAATGGGCGGAACCAGGTGACGGAGAAATGACAGCCGGAGTAGATACAGTTTCCCTCTATGGCAGTCCTTTCACCGAGCTAAAGAATATGGCTGTGGTGAAATATAACTCCCACTGAGAAGCTGTTTCAGATTGAAAAACATTGGGCCCACCAGAGGATTTGATGCTGAGGGCTAACATTTCTCCCCCGCTCAAGAGCCCCATAGCAGCTGCAATGTTAGCGCTATTATGAACTCTCCTGATGTAGAAACCAGGGCACACCAGAGGATTCTCTGGTGGGACCGTCCAACCCTGCCGAGAAGCAGTCCTGGCTAAAGAAAAGTGTGTGGGAAGGTTCCCGGACACTCTATGGCTGCTTTTTTACTGAGGTGGAAACCCACGCAAACACAGGGAGAACATACAAAATCCTTGCAGATGTTGTCCTTGCTTGTATTTGAACCCAGGATCCCAGCACTGCAAGGCTTCAGTGCTAACCACTGATCCAATGTGCTGCCGTTCACCCTCTGATATCTAACAGGCTGGAGAAACTTGCACCTACTGCCACTCTATCTTCAGCTCCTTTGTGATAAACTAATGTATTTGGGCAGCCACTCAGTCTACCAAATAAAATTCCTGAGAAGGAAATTGGGGAAGGCTTCGCTACTGGTACTGGGGGCAGTGCTAATACCATGGCGTCATACCATAGTTTACTGGAAATATTCCACGCTGTTAGGAGGCAAGCAGAGTCCCACAGAAAAGCACCAGCAGTAATGTTCAGGGACCCGACTTGTAAAAGGGGGAGACAACACCGGGAGAAATAGTGGCGGCTGGTGACCGAGTATGGACACGAGGCATGAGGTTGTGAAAAGCTTCCACCTCCACGAGCCTAAAAGGCCACATTTCAAGTGAAAGCAGCTTTAGAGGACTTCCTGGGAGAAAGGACAGCTGGACTAGATATGGTTTCCCAAGTCCTTTCAGCAAGCTAAAGAATATGGCTGTGGTGAAATACAACTCAGCAAAAAAAGCTGTGGACTGGCTCCGTACCATCCCAGGCCACATTCACTTGACCACGTGCTTGTGGGTAGGCGGTCCTTCCCAGTAAGTTCACTGGGCAGGGCACAGGTAATGTTGTGGAAGGCGGAGACGATACCGGGAGAAATAGTGGCGGCTGGGGACCGAGTATTGACACCCGGCCGCCGCCGGCATGAGGCTGTGAAAAGCATCCGCCTCCACGAGCCTAAAAGGCCCCATTTCAAGTGCAAGCAGCTGCCCTGAAATCTGGCAGTTTAGTATTTGAGCCTGTGGGTGGGTGGCTGGCTGGCTGCATACTTGCGCTTGCATTCCAAGTAACAGAAAACTAAGCAGATGTTGGCATCTATCATCATCATGTCCTCACCTCGGCACTATGAACTCTCCTGAAGGAGAAGCCAGGGCCCACCGGAGGAGTCTCCGGTTTTCTGGTGCCGAGAAGCAGCCGTGGCTAAGAAAAGTGTGGGGGAAGGTTCCCGGACACTTTATGGCTATTTTTTTAATGTGGATCGGACGTGCTTATGCATGTTATTTCTCAAACTGGATTGCAGATCAGGCCATTGCCCAACTCTGTAGTCATGAAATTATATGCGCAAAGAAAGATGTTTGTGTGTCAAAGCACCACCAAGAAGTGCGAGTTGATGTTGGACGGGCTGCCATTGCTTCTGCAAAAGCTGCCTTAGAGGACTTCCTGGGAGAAATGACACCTAGAGTATATACGGTTTCCCTCCATGCCAGTCCTTTCACTGAGATAAAGAATATGGCTGTGGTGAAATACAACTCAGCAAAAAAAGCTGCGGACTGGCTCCGTACTGTCCCTGGCAACATTCACCTGTCCACGTGTTTGTGGTTAGGCAGTCCCACCCAGTAAGTGCACTGGGGAGGGCACGGGTAATGTCGTGGGACCCGTGCTTGTGGAAGTCGGAGACGACACCGGGAAAAACAGTGGTGGCTGGGGACCGAGTATGGACACCTGGCTGCTGCCGACATGAGGTTATGAAAAACTTCCGCCTCCACGAGCCTAAAAGGCCACATTTCAAGCGAAAGCAGCATTAGAGGACTTCCTGGGAGAAATGACAGCTGGGTAAATATGGTTTCACAAGTCCTTTCACCAAGCTAAAGAATATGGCTGTGGTGAAATACAACTCAGCAAAAAAAGCAGTGGACTGGCTCCGTACCGTCCCTGGCCACATTCACCTGTCCAGGTGTTTGTGGTTAGGTGGTCATTCCCAAGGTGTGGAGGAGTATTTTTGTTTTTGGTTATTTATTTTGCCTTATATACAAATCATTACCCTGGAAAGGATGTTCCTTAACATATTTCCCAGGAAAATCCGTTTTGGTTTCGTTTTTGTATGTTTTATTGTGAGTCAGTAAAAGTGGCGCACTGATATGGGAGTCGGAGATGCTTCCAGGGGTCTTCCCCATGCTGCTCCCATGTCATTTGAGCACTGTTACCATCGATTTCGGCAATTTTTAGGCCCTCTGCAGACTGCCGGGGGGAGCCGCGTGAAAAATGCTCGAGTTTCCCATAGACTTACATTGGGTTCGTTGCTCGAGTCGAGCACCCGAGTATTCCAATTTGCTCGAACCGAGCAACGAGTACTCGAGCATTTTAGTGCTCGCTCATCAATAGTGGTGAGTCTTAGCTGCCACACATAAGACTCTACCTGCCGACAATGCATGTCACATGTATTTTGTCTCTCTCCCTTCATCGATGAAGTATTTTAGTTTGAATCTCACTGGCAATGTGAAGACCCTTTGCTGTCTATTCCAAAGTTATCCCTAATAACAAAGAAGAGTCACCACAACATTGGTGACTTTAGTCAGTGCAGTTTCAGTAAAATGGTGCGGTCGGAAACCAGATTGTAGGTGGTCGAAGAGGGAGCAGGAGGAGAGGTGGGAGGACAGTTCAGAATGAACGTGTTGTTCCAGTAGTTTTGATGCATAGGGGAGAAGTGATATGGAGCGATAGCTAGTCAGAGAGGATAGGACAAGGGAGGGCTTTTTGAGGTTGGGTGTGGTCGAGGCATGTTTGAAGCATGAGGGAAAGACGCCAGTTGTTATTGACAAGTTGAAAAGGTGGGCTAAAGTTGGGATGAAGATAGTGGTAAGGTTTGGGATGAGGTGGGATCGGATTGGGTCAAGTTAACAGATGGTGAGTTGTGATTTGGAGAGTAAGGAGGAAAGTTGATCATCCATAATGGTAGAGAAGGTGGTTATGGAGGAGGATGATTGTGTAGGTGTGGGGAGAGGCTGTGGGAACTTTATGAAAAGCTTTTTCTGATGGTGTCAATCTTCTGCTTGAAGAATGAGGCAAAGTCTTCAGCTGAAATAAGAGGAGAGGGCGGAGACACTGGGGGATGGAGGAGAGAATTGAAGGTTTTGAATAGTTGTTTGGGGTTGTGAGACAGGGAGGATATGAGAGATGAGAAATATGTGTTTTGCTACAGTGAGTGTGGACTTGAAGGTAGCGAGGGAGTGTTTGATCAGTGAGTACTAATAATACTGGAGGACTGGGGCTGCATTTTACCCTATGGTGGGGGCTGCATTTTTACCCTATGGTGGGGGTCGCATTTTTACCCTATGGTGGGCTACATTATACTGCATACAGGACCATGGGGAGTGCAATATTCTGTGTGGAGGACCATGGGGAGTGCATTATACTGTGTGGAGGACCATGGGGAGTGCATTATACTGTGTGGAGGACCATGGCGAGTGCATTATACTGTGTGGAGGACCATGGCAAGTGCATTATGCTGTGTGGAGGAACATCGAGAGTGCATTATACTGTGTGGAGGACCATGGCGAGCGCATTATACTGTGTGGAGGACCATGGCAAGTGCATTATAGTGTGTGGCGGACCATAGCGAGTGCTTTATACTGTGAGGAGGACCATGGCGAGTGCACTATACTCTGTGGTGTCTAAAGGTTTGTGCGGGGCCATTATACTGTATATAGGCCCATAATACTGCATGAAGGGCTGTATGGGGGTCACAGTTGGGGGATCAAACTTTTTTGGGGTTAGCATACTTTACCTTGGGAGTTGAGGTGGGGTACAGTATGGTTATTATACTGTGCATGTGGAGGAATTCCCATGGGGGTATCATACTGTTTTTGTGGGCACTTTTGTTTTCATCACACTTTATGGGGCAATGAAAGAGGAATCTAGGACTTCAGCAGGAGAAAAATTACTATGTAAAGGCTGGAAAGTTTTGAGATCTGCTCTTCTGCGACCCCGACAATTATTTACATTTTTTTTTGGGGGGGGTGCAATTAGAACTTCTGCTGAGTACGCAGAGTAGGGAGAGCAGCACCTCTGCCTACTCTGACTGTTTCCGGGGTAGACTGTGACAAGCATACCGTTACCGGGTCTTAAATTGACGCCAGCCAATCACTTTAATGCCACAACCAACATGACTACTATGACATTACAGTGTGTGTCAAGCAAGGAATGAGATGGAGCAAGGAACCATACAGGGTGATTACACACAGCCCAGCCTCATCTCATCCCAACGTGGATTGGGTGACAATGAGGAAGAGGAAGGACAGGAGCTAGTTTCTTGTGCTATAGACGGTACTACCTGCACAGCTGTCAAACTGTCTGTTCAGCTTGGATGGCAAGAGGACAGAGAGGAGGAGGAGGAGGAGAGCATGGTCAGTCATCCTCAAGGTGAGGACACGGAAGTCTTGCCTGTTAAACTCAGCCATGCATGCCAGACTACTATGTTACGCTGCCTTTCCCATGACCCTCGCATTCTCAAAATTTTGGGTGACAGTCATTACTGGTTGGTGACTCTTGTAGATCCACGCTACAAGGAGAACTTTATATCTTTTATTCCTGAGGCGGACAGGTCCACAAAAATGGGGCTGTACCAGATGGCCCTTGTTGCGGAACTAATAAAAAAATTACCATCTGAAAACGTTGTCGGCAGAGGGCACACTTCTTTGGAAAATCAAGGAGTACAGGCGAGAGAGACACAACTTCAATCCAGCAGAGGTAGGGGAACACTATCAAAGTTCTGGGAGAGTTTTCTCAGCCCCTCCCATTGCACAGGCCCTGAGGCGCGGGGTACTATCACAAGGAGTGCAAAGTTTGGGAAGATGCTGAGGGAGTACCTTGCCGACCGTACCAACGTCCTCCGTGATTCCGCTGTGCCTCATAATTATTGGGTATCCAAGCTGGATACTTGGAATGAACTGGCTCTCTATGCTTTGGAGGTCCTGGCCTGCCCTGCCGTCAGCGTTTAATCAGAGCGGGTTTTTAGTGCCAGTGGTGGAATTATAATTGATAAGCACATCCGCCTGTCAACTGAAAATGCTGACAGGCTGACTCTTATAAAAATGAACAAGGGCTGGATTGGGCCAGACTTCTCAACACCACCGAATGATAGCAGCGTAACATAAACTCAAATCCAGTGTCTTTTCTTGGGAGATGTATTCCCATGAACCTTTTCACACCCAGACATGGGTATACGCTTCCTGATTTTGGCTATTTGCTCTTGTCCTCTCCTTTCTCCTCATCCTCCACCACCATATCACCTGGGTGACCATTTAATTTTTTTAAATGGTGTTTATGATGCTCGTAAAAAATATATTTTATACAGTGTGTTCATGTATACCCCCCAGGGGTAAATTTTTGTTAGCCCATAGACTTATTGCATGGGAATTACAAGTAAAGGAGGCCCGCTTCTTTTCTAATGGGAACATTTTTTATGAGGCCCTCCTCCACGTCTCTTCCAAGGGGCATTGGAGTGCCTCCCAATTTTTGGCAGCCCTTGCATTCACTGCATAGGTCAACACTATGGGAGACCCACTTCCTAATAATGGGAATATTTTTTTATGAGACCCTCTACGTCTCTTCCAAGGGGCATTGGAGTGCCTCCACATTTCTGGCAACCCTTGCATTCACTGCATAGGCAAACACAATGGGAGACCTACTTCCTAATAATGGGAATATTGTTTTCAGAAGGTCCTCCTCTAAGTCTCTTCAAAGCGGTATTGGGGTGCATCCAAGATTTCAAAGTGGTATTGGGGTGCGTCCAAATTTTGGGCAGCCCTGGCACTCACTGCATACACAATAACAGTATAGGAGACCCACTCTTTAGTAATAGGAACAATAAAACATCGCCGGCTGATGGTTCTCTAAGAATAGTGAGGGCCGACTGCTGGCCCTTTAAGAATAGTAAAGGCCACCTCCTTCATAAATGAAACACAATGTGTCTGATGATATCTCATACACCACATGGCCAGATAAGGTTGTAAAATGTTAAAATGACATTTCCTGGTGAATGCATTTTCACGTCAAAAACAGGTCACTCCAGACTGGCCCAAATGAGTTCTGGGCATCAGAACGGGCAAATAGACATTTTTGCACAGATTTGAATAAGTAATTTGCGCTTTTCAGGGATTAAATGACTTTGGGCCACTGATCTCACATCAGCATTTCATATCTAGTGATGGCCCGCATAAAATTCAGGTAACTCCAGCCTTGCCAAAATGGGTTTTGGTCATCAGAACGGGCATAAAGCAGGCAAATAGCAACTTTTCACAGATTTGAATAAGTAACGGGTGTGTTTTACGAGTTAAATGATTTTGGGCCACTGATCTCACACCACTACTATAAACATAGTGATGTCCCACGTCAAAAACAGGTCACTCCAGCCTGGCCCAAATGAGTTCTGTGCATCAGAACGGGCATCAAAGGGGGCAAATAGACACTTTTCACAGATTTGAATAAGTAACTGTTGTTTTTCAGGGGTTAAATGACTTTGGGACACTGATCTTTCACCACCAATACACAGATAGGGATGGTCCACATAAAATAGTCTCTGATACTAAAAAAACTTTAGTGCACACAGCTTTCAATAGCAACAGAAAAAAAGCAAAAAAAAAAAAAAACAGATTTTGTGCTCTACAATAAGAAGCTCTGCAGACTGTGCAGAGCACAATTTCAACCCCATTAAATGAAAAGATGCACTGCGCTTGCTTGATCACATTAGCAAGTGCAAAAAAAGATTCAAGGTATACTGAGACATGGAGCTCTATACCAGCGGTGCACAGCACTATTGTATGGCATGGGCCATCTGTTTCTGTCAGAATCTCAGTACTTGCACAAGAACACCAAAAATGTGCTGCACCAGCTGTTGCAGAGGTACACAGGCAAGGAATTATCTACACTACATTACACAGGAAAACACTGGGCTGCATCTGTCTCCAGCAGTGACATGGATATAATGGCGCTGAGGGAACATGGCTGCTTTTTATATTGAGAGGACATGTGATTTCTGCAGCCAATTGCAGAAGCCCTTATGTCTGGACAGTTTAGATGCTTCCTGCGTTATGATTGGCTGGCCGCGCTTTCCTCAGTTAAAGTTACCGCCCTCATGAAAAAAAACAAAACAGTGTGCCGCTGATCTGACCTGTACTAAGCTCTCCACAGCCCCCACAATCACCTGGCACATGTCACCGCTCATCATACACTTGCACTATGCTAACAAAACTGTTCAAATCGCCGTGGTTGCCCTGTATTCACGATTCCACGCAAATTCGTCAAACTTTTCCGATTTTAAGAAAATTTGCTCGCCTTTGCGAACACGAATCCGAATGTGCCTTATTCGTGCCGAATTTGAAACTTTCGAACATTCGTCGAACAAATTCGCTCAACACTAATACCCTTGTCTGGGTGTGAAGGGTTGCATGGGAATACTCTTAAAAAAAAAACACTGGATTTGAGTTTATGTTACGATGCTATCATCCAGAGGTGTCGAGAAGTCTGGCCCAATCCAACCCTTGTTCATTTAGATAAGAGTCAGCCTGTCAGCATTTTCAGTATTTTCAGTTGACAGGCAGATGCTACCCCGCTCATAAGGGCCTGGGCGCTGGTAGGGTCTGAGAAAACTTCCTCACACCTTTGACAGTGTTCCTCTGCCTCTGCTGGATTGGAGTTGTGTTTCTCTCACCTGCAGTCCTTGGTTGTCCAAGGAACTGTGACCTCTGCCGCCAGCATTGTCAGCTGGGGATTTTTTTAGTAATTCTTCAACAAGGGCCTTCTGGTATTACAACATTTTATTAGATATCTCTGCCACAGGAAGGAGAGATAGAAAGTTCTCCTTGTAGCACGGATCTAGAAGTGTGACCAACCAGTAATTACTGTTGCTCAAAATACGTACAATGCGAGGGTCACAGAAAAGACAGCGGTACATAAAGTCAGCCATGCGTGCCAGACAGCCAACAGCCAAGACTTCCCTCTCCCCACCAAGAGGACAACTGTCCATGTCCTCCTCATCCTCATCCTCATCCTGGTCCTCCTCCTTGTCCTCCCCCTTTTCAGACCATCGACGCTGAACAGATGGTATGAATGTGGTGTGGATAGTACTGTCTGTAGCGCAGGAAACCAGTTCCTGTTCCTTCTCCTCCTTTTCCTCCTCATTATCACCCAATCTGCGTTGAGATAAGGTGAGACTGGGCTGTGTGGAATCACCCTGTAAAGTTTCATGCTCCATCTCATCGTGCTCAGCCTGCAATGCCTCCTCTTTAATTGTGAACAACGAGCATTTCAGTAGACAGAGAAGCGGGATGGTGACACTAATTATGGCGTCATCGCCGCTCACCATCTTGGTGGAGTCCTCAAAGTTTTGGAGAACGGCACAGATGTCAGACATCCATGCCCACTCATCAGCTCTAATGTGCGGAAGCAGACCTGAATTCCAACTGCCTGTTGAAGCTGGTACTCAACAACTGCCCTCTGCTGATCACAAATCCTTCCTAACATATGTAACGTTGAGTTCCAAAGCGTGGTGACATCGCACACCACTCGGTGAGCTGGAAGCTGCAAACGCTGCTGAAGCACTGTCAGGGCAGCAGAAGCTGTAGCTGACTTTCTGAAATGGGCACACATGGCATACTTTCAAAAGCAGCTCAGGCCGCTTTGGGTAGGTTTTGAGAAACCGCTGGACCACGAGGTTAAGCACATGGGCCAGGCATTATTGTGTGAGGTTGCCAATCCTCAGAGCCGCCACCATGTTCCGGCCATTGTCACACACGACCATGCCTGCAGCAGTGTGCAGTTTGTCGCCTAAGCAGATAAGCTTCAGCAGAGCCTGTTGCCACTTGGCCGAGGTAGTGATGCAGTGCTTTCAGCTTCCAGCTGATGTGGTCATTTCGGAGATGGAAGCTGAAGAGGAGGATGAGGTGCAGGAGCTTTAGAATGTGGGGGCAACCCGGATTGACCCAGGGCCCGCAATCCTCGGCGTCGGGAGGACGTGTTCCGTCCCAAGGTCCGACTAGGTCCCGGCTTCCATTATATTAACCCAGTGTGCCGTCAGTGAAATATACCATCCCTGGCCAACTAGTCAGGTGCTTTGCTGTCATGTGGTGGTCAGGCTGGTAGCTTTGCTGCCCCTGCTGATGCTGGCGAGGCAGATGTTGCAAATAGCCTTTTTTGGGGTTATCTTGACAGTCTTTAAAAAAGAGCCAGACTCTGGAAGACTAACAGTTGGACTGGCAACTTCTCTCGTATTGGTGTTTTGGGGAACAGTTGCCTGCCTTGTGTCTGTGGCCACCCCACTGCTTCTTCCTGCCTGTTGTGGTTATACGCCTCTCTCCCTCTCTGCACTGCTCTCCTTGCTATGCATGCTATTTTGCCAGGTTTGGTCAGTGACTTCATCGTCCACTACCTCGTCTTCCACGTACGCACCCTGGGCCTCTTTCTGAGTTGCTGGCAATTGTGTCTCATCATCATCCACCTTTTGCAACAGTAATTGCACATTCCCACCGTCGCCTTCGTGTGATCGTGGCTGCTCAAAATTTTGGGCATCACTACATGCGTTCTCCTCTTGCCCCGATTGAAGTGGACAGAGCGAGAGGCCATAATCTATAAATGGAAATGTGAGCAGCTCTTCGGAGTATCCAAGTGTAGGATCACTTGTCTCCGGGCACTCGGTATGGTAGGAGGCAGGAAGATCAGGGTGAGGATTATGTGGTCCAGAGTCACGGCTACTGAGACTGGACCATGTGGAAGACAGGGTGGTGGTGGTGGTAGTGGCAAACTGATTGGAAGCATTATCTGCTATCCAACCAACAACCTTTTCACACTGCTCTGGCTTCAAGAGTGGTGTTCCGCGGCCCCCTAAAAAGTGGGACAGGAAGCTAGGTCGACATGATGTGTGTGCTTGTTGTGCTCGCTCAGCAGGCACAGTTTCATCCTGCCCACGGCCTCGGGCTCTGCGTACGCCATCAGCTGACCTGACCGTGAATCTCCCATCTGACACCTCCGGAGGTTCTGCTACGTCACTGGCGCACACGTCTGAGAACCGTGCCACCGCAACCTGTTCCCTTTCTGTTGACCGACATCACCCGGCTGAGGAACCTTGACTGTAGTGATGGGTCGGTCTCGAATAGTACTCATTGCTCGGGTTGAGCAAATTAGAATACTCAGGTGCTCGACCTGAGCAAAGAGCCCAATGTAAGTCTATGGGAAACTCGAGCATTTTTCAGGCGGCTCCCCCGGCGGTCTGCAGAGGGCCTAAAAATTACCCAAATCGATGGGAACAGTGCTCAAATGACATGGTAACAGCATGGGGAAGACCCCTGGAAGCATTTCTGACTCCCAGGTCACTGATGTCAACAATGATGTCAGAGGTATTACGCCACTTTTACGGACTCACAATAAAACATACAAAAACAAAACCAAAATGGATTTTCCTGGGAAATATGTTAAGGAACATCCTTTCTAGGGTAATGACTTGTGAATAGTGTTGAGCATTCCGATACTGAAATATCGGGTATCAGCCGATATTCGCGGTATCGGAATTCCGATACTTAATTCCGATACTTTTGCAATATCGTATACCGGAATCGGAAGTTCCCATAATGCAATGAGCCATTTTCATTTTATTCAGCCAATGAGGATCCTAAGAAGTGTGGGCACATCCTGTTAGGCATGTAGGCATCTTAACTAATGGCATGGCTGTGATTGGCTGCTGAAATGATGTCATGATGCACTATAAAAGCCGCCGCCGCCATTTTGAGCTCACTCTGCTGTGAATTCAGTTAGGGATAGGACGCTGTTGTTCTGAGGGACAGTTTTAGCTACCTATTTGGTCTATTCTGCTTTACGCAAGCTACTTTATAAATCGCTGTGCCTTGCAGTGCTAGTGCACAGTTCTCTGTGCTGTTCACCGCCTTCTGCAAGGTCTCTGTGTGTGAGTGCAGCTCACCCTGTAGTGTGTGCTTCAACCACGTCTGGTTGTAGTGCACTCAGTGTGTGTCACTGCCTCATACATTGTCCTTTTTTGCCAATTCATAATTTTTCCTGATATCTCCTATTAGTGTGGTGGTTCCATCCGTATTCAGCTAAATTGGTTCCAAACACACTATATAGGAGTAGATAGAGAATTTTTTTTGGTCTTGCAGCGCTAGTGCACAGTGCTCTGCATCTGTACTGTTCACCGCTGTCTGCAAGGTCTGGTGTGTGAGTGCAGCTCACCCTGTAGTGTGTGCTTCAACCACGTCTGGTTGTAGTGCACTCAGTGTGTGTCACTGCCTCATACATTGTCCTTTTTTGCCAATTCATAATTTTTCCTGATATCTCCTATTAGTGTGGTGGTTCCATCCGTATTCAGCTAAATTGGTTCCAAACACACTATATAGGAGTAGATAGAGAAATTTTTTTGGTCTTGCAGCGCTAGTGCACAGTGCTCTGCATCTGTACTGTTCACCGCTGTCTGCAAGGTCTGGTGTGTGAGTGCAGCTCACCCTGTAGTGTGTGCTTCAACCACGTCTGGTTGTAGTGCACTCAGTGTGTGTCACTGCCTCATACATTGTCCTTTTTTGCCAATTCATAATTTTTCCTGATTTCTCCTATTAGTGTGGTGGTTCCATCCGTATTCAGCTAAATTGGTTCCAAACACACTATATAGGAGTAGTTAGAGGAGCCTTTCTGCAGCATTGGGCCCTGCAGCCCCAGCCAGATTAGTATTAGCCTATTTTTTGCAGCCTCATCTATTGCATTGTAGGTTACCTTCCTACATTGTAATAGCTACAAAAAGTTTGTGATACTATCGTTATTACATCTTTAGGCACATCCAGTGTCTTTTTGTGACAAAAAAAACTAAATAAAGTTCACCAAACACTCCACTTTACAGTTGTGTAGGCCACATTAGCTCATATTAAAGTCTAGTCCACACTTTATAAAATTAGTGTTTCTTATACCTGTTAGCAGCTGTTCAGAAATAAGCACACTAAGCCCTTAGTACTTTGCTGCCTATCTTTATCAGTCTACCAAGATGAAGAAGGCAGGGAGTAAGGCATGTGGTCGTGGGCGTGGGCATGGAGTTTCTGCAGGGAGAGGACGTGAGGATTCTGTGCCTGCAGGGAGAGGACGTGGGGATTCTGTGCCTGCTGCGGGCACCAGTGACTCAGCATCCCCCAGTTTTACCAGGTAACAGTCCTTTATGCGCAGCTTTGTAGAAGCTAGCCGTACCCCACTGCTGCGCGAGGACCAAATTGAAGCCGTTGTCGGATGGATGGCAGCTAACGCATCGACTTCAATTAGTTCCAGATCCTCTCAGGGCCTGAGCACTGAAGAGCACCCATCTGTCTCTTCACCACCTGCCAAATTGCCCAGGCAGTCAGAGAGCCCTGGACAGGAGCCATCTCTACTTCTGTTCTCTGAATCTCTTGGCTTGGAAAGAGGGGGCCAGCCAAGCAGAATTCGAGAATTTGAAGAAGAGGTAGTATGCAGTGATGCGCAACCGTTTTGTCTCTCTGAATCTGAAGAGGCGGGTGGGCCAGTTCCTATGGTCAGCAGCACACCTCAGTACGCATCTGATGATGAGACTCAGGTGCCACTTTCTGGTGCATACTGTGCTGTCGAGACTACCCAGGAGAAGCAGTTGTTTGAAGAGGGTGGTGTAGATGATGAGCTCCTTGACCCATCATGGCGTGAGGGACAGGAAGGTGGTGGGAGCAGCTCTGAGGAAGAGATTCCCCGAACAGCCCAAAAAGGAGGGAGAGGGAGGGGGCAGACTTGGTTGCCTGTAGCCTCCACTTCGGCACCCATTAGGCGCATGGCTCTTCCAAAATCCAAAGCGGGCGCTCCCAAGACTTGCAGTGCCTGGTCCTTTTTTGACACAGTTGCAGATGACATTTGCTTTGTCAAATGCAAGCTGTGTAATCAGAAGGTGAAAAGAGGGAAAAGTGTCAGCAACCTCAATACCACAAATATGTGGAAACATGTGCGGACCAAGCATGTGGTGGAGTTACAAAAACACACTGAAGACCTAGGCCAACCTACAGCGCCACCTACCACCTCTTCAGCTCGTGTTGTAGCCTCTTCCTCCAGCTCACACACAGCTGGTTCGGCTTCCTCACAGGATCGCCATGGAAGAATCTCTGGCACTGATGTACAGAGACACAGTGTAATTCCACCCACAGCACCACTTTCCCAGTCATCCTCACACTCCCAGGCCAGTCTACAGCCATCGTTAGCACAGGCATGGGAGAAAAGGCGCCCATACTCGGCAAACCACCCCCGAGCACAGGCTCTGAATGCTGGCATTGCTAAACTACTGGCCCTTGAAATGCTATCATTCAGGCTGGTGGAGACTGACACATTCCGTAACTTTATGGCATTGGCAGTCCCACAATACAACGTGCCCTAAGAAGTGTGGGCACATCCTGTTAGGCATGTAGGCATCTTAACTAATGGCATGGCTGTGATTGGCTGCTGAAATGATGTCATGATGCACTATAAAAGCCGCCGCCACCCAGAATTTATTTCAGCAGGCAAGCCGTCCCTGCCCTGCAACATCATGTGGAGGGAAAAATTAAACATGCGCTACAAAACGCCGTCAGTAGCAAGGTCCACCTGACCACCGATGCGTGGACCAGTAAGCATGGACAGGGACGATACCTTTCCCTCACTGCCCATTGGGTAAATGTTGTGGAGCCGGGTACAGATCTTGAGAGTGGCGCTGTACGTGTTCTGCCAACTCCAAGGATTGCAGGAATCCAGTCTGTACACATTGACTCCTCCTCATACTCCAGTTCCTCTGAATCAGCTCTGCAGGAGCCGTCACGGTCTACCTCCACATCGACCCGTGAACCTGTTATGGTGACCAATATGAGCACAGCCGTGGCCAAACGTCAACAGGCCGTATTAAAATTAATTTCTTTGGGGAATCGAAGCCACACAGCGCAGGAGCTCTGGAATGCCATCAAGCAGCAGAGCGACGTGTGGTTTGTGCCAGCGAATCTCCAGCCAGGCATGGTAGTGTGTGACAATGGCCGAAATCTGGTGGCAGCTCTGGGCCTAGGCAACCTCACTCACATCCCATGTCTGGCACATGTGCTCAACTTGGTCGTGCAGAGTTTTTTGAGGGACTGTCCGGATCTTGATGCACTGCTTCACAAGGTCCGCATAGAGTGCGCTCATTTGCGGCGTTCCAGCAATGTAAGATCACGCATTGCAGCTCTGCAGCGCCGATTACGTCTTCCGGAACATCGCATCATATGTGACCTAGCCACCAGGTGGAATTCAACGTTACATATGTTGGAGAGGTTGTGTGAGCAGCAGGCAGCAGTAATGGAGTACCAGCTGCAGCAGGCGCAAACAAGTCGCAGTGCGCGCCGTTCACACTTCACCACCACTGAGTGGGAGTCTATGAAGGACATTTGCCACGTTTTGCGTGCCTTCGATTATTCCACGCGGATGGCGAGTGCAGATGATGCACTAGTCAGCATGACTATCCCCCTTATCTGCCTGCTTGAAAAAACACTGCAAGCACTAAGGGACGAGGTTTTGGAAGAGGTGGAGGATGAGGAGTCACAAATGCCATCTGCTTCTCTACAGTCTGCGCAACGTGGTTCCTCACAAAGGCCTAGGCAGGGGACACTTTGTGAGGAGGATGAGGAGGAGTCAATGGATGAGGAAGACATCTGTCCAGAGAAGGGAGGTACACAATGCTCTAGTAGTCAGTATCTAGAGCGAGGGTGGGGTGATGCAGAGCAGGCAGAGATCACGCCTCAAGCAGGGGACAGAGTTTCTTGGCCAGTTGGCAGTCTGCAGCACATGGTTGATTTCATGCTGCAGTGCCTGAGAAACGACCGCCGCATCGCCCACATTCTCAACACGGCTGATTATTGGGTGTCCACCCTCCTAGATCCTCGCTACCGGGACAACTTACAAAGCCTCATAACACCGTTGAACCGGGAGGGTAAAATGCGGGAATACCAAGACGCACTGGTGCATTCCATCATGTTCTCCATTCCAACCGAGAGCAGTGCTGCTAGTGCTTTACAAAGCAGCTCAGTGCGTCGAGGCAGTGGAGGAAGCTCTGCACAAAGAGGGAGCAGAAGCAGCGCCTCAGCACAAGGCAAGACCAGTATGGCCGAAATGTGGCAAAGTTTTGTGTCCCCGCCGCCACAAATGTCTATACCATCACAGACGGCTCCAGTCAGCAGGAGGCAACGTTTCCGTCAGATGGTGACAGACTACATGTCTTGCCCTCTTAGTGTACTCCCAGACGGCTCTTCTCCCTTCAAGTTTTGGGTCTGTAAGCTGGATACATGGCCAGAGCTTAGTCAGTATGCATTGGAGGTGCTAGCTTGCCCTGCTGCTAGTGTATTATCGGAACGCGTCTTTAGTGCCGCAGGTGGTGTACTAACAGACCGTCGCATGCGACTATCCTCCGATATCGTTGACCGGCTTACTTTTCTCAAAATGAACAAGGCCTGGATCTCTCATGAATTTGCCAGTCCTCTTCCAGAATAAATAATTGGTTGGCAACAGTATCCAGGTCTCCTGTTGTGTTCATGTTTCTACCACCTGAACTGTAATCCCTGAGCTCCAACACCGCCAGTTGGCGCTCGGAAGTGCCGTCTGCACAGTCAACACTTGCTGCCGTGTTATTGGGGTTCAGTAACGTCAGCTGTTCCCCTGCTGTGCGGACGGCAATTTCTCCTGCTCTGTCCACATTCTCACTACTACAGATTTTAAAGTTGCTCCAATTACACCTCTGGCTCCTCTGTTTTCAGTATTATCCCTGAGCTCCAACACCGCCAGATGGCGCTCGGAAGTGCCGTCTGCACAGTCAACACTTGCTGCCGTGTTATTGGGGTTCAGTAACGTCAGCTGTTCCCCTGCTATGCGGACGGCAATTTCTCCTGCTCTGTCCACATTCTCACTACTACAGATTTTAAAGTTGCTCCAATTACACCTCTGGCTCCTCTGTTTTCAGTATTATCCCTGAGCTCCAACACCGCCAGTTGGCGCTCGGAAGTGCCGTCTGCACAGTCAACACTTGCTGCCGTGTTATTGGGGTTCAGTAACGTCAGCTGTTCCCCTGCTGTGCGGACGGCAATTTCTCCTGCTCTGTCCACATTCTCACTACTACAGATTTTAAAGTTGCTCCAATTACACCTCTGGCTCCTCTGTTTTCAGTATTATCCCTGAGCTCCAACACCGCCAGTTGGCGCTCGGAAGTGCCGTCTGCACAGTCAACACTTGCTGCCGTGTTATTGGGGTTCAGTAACGTCAGCTGTTCCCCTGCTGTGCGGACGGCAATTTCTCCTGCTCTGTCCACATTCTCACTACTACAGATTTTAAAGTTGCTCCAATTACACCTCTGGCTCCTCTGTTTTCAGTATTATCCCTGAGCTCCAACACCGCCAGTTGGCGCTCGGAAGTGCCGTCTGCACAGTCAACACTTGCTGCCGTGTTATTGGGGTTCAGTAACGTCAGCTGTTCCCCTGCTGTGCGGACGGCAATTTCTCCTGCTCTGTCCACATTCTCACTACTACAGATTTTAAAGTTGCTCCAATTACACCTCTGGCTCCTCTGTTTTCAGTATTATCCCTGAGCTCCAACACCGCCAGTTGGCGCTCGGAAGTGCCGTCTGCACAGTCAACACTTGCTGCCGTGTTATTGGGGTTCAGTAACGTCAGCTGTTCCCCTGCTGTGCGGACGGCAATTTCTCCTGCTCTGTCCACATTCTCACTACTACAGATTTTAAAGTTGCTCCAATTACACCTCTGGCTCCTCTGTTTTCAGTATTATCCCTGAGCTCCATCACGGCCAGTTGGCGCTCGGAAGTGCCGTCTGCACAGTCAACACTTGCTGCCGTGTTATTGGGGTTCAGTAACGTCAGCTGTTCCCCTGCTGTGTGGACTGCAATTTCTCCTGCTCTGTCCACATTCTCACTACTACAGATTTTAAAGTTGCTCCAATTACACCTCTGGCTCCTCTGTTTTCAGTATTATCCCTGAGCTCCAACACCGCCAGTTGGCGCTCAGAAGTGCCGTCTGCACAGTCAACGCTTGCTCCAGTGTTATTGGGGTTCAGTAACGTCAGCTGATCCCCAGCTGTGTGTCCGGCAAATTCTCCTGCTTTGTCCACATCCACTGTACTACGGATTTAAAACCTCCTCCAAATACACCTCTGGCTCCTCTGTTTTTAGTATTTACCCTGGGCTCCAATACCGCTAGTTGCTGCTCAGAAGTGCTGTCTGCACAGTCAACGCTTGCTCCAGTGTTATTGGGTTTCAGTAACGTCAGCTGATCCCCAGCTGTGTGTCCGGCAAATTCTCCTGCTTTGTCCACATCCACTGTACTACGGATTTAAAACTTGCTCCAATTACACCTCTGGCTCCACTCTGTTTTTAGTATTTACCCTGGGTTCCAGCACCGCCAGCTGGTTCTCGGTAGTTCCATTTGCTCTTGTACCTTCTACTACCCATCCGGGTACCAGTACCGTCAGCTGGTTCTCGGCAGTGACTTTGGCACGGGTACTCCCTCCTGCCCAGCCTGGTTCCAGCACGCAGCTGTTTCCGGGTAGTGTCAACGTCACTTTGCCTCCAATGCGTTGTCCTGTCGTGTTGCGGTCGGGTTAGCCGACTCTATGGTGCCTGCAGTTTAGGTGACTCCTATGTGGGCTGCGGGATCTGGCAATGAAGGCTGGTTCCACAGTGCCAATAGGACAAGCACCCACTGTAGGACTGTGGGTTTTGGTAACTGCGGCCGGCTCGCGGCCTTGAACTTTTTTTTACATGGGTACCTTCTGCTACCCATCCGGGTTCCAGTACCGTCAGCTGGTTCTCGGCAGTGCCTTTGGATTAGGTGCCTTCTTCTCGGTATCCAAGTTCCACCAACGTCTGCTGGTCCTTGGTAGTGCTTTCTGGCACAGGTACCTCCTGCTTAGTAACCGAGTTCCAGTACCGTCAGCTGGTCTTCGGCAGTTCCATTGGCTCTTGTACCTTCTGCTACCCATCCGGGTTCCAGTACCGTCAGCTGGTCCTCGGTAGTTCCATTTGCTCTTGTACCTTCTACTACCCATCCGGGTTCCAGTACCGTCAGCTGGTTCTCGGCAGTGACTTTGGCACGGGTACTCCCTCCTGCCCAGCCTGGTTCCAGCACGCCAGCTGTTTCCGGGTAGTGTCAACGTCACTTTGCCTCCAATGCGTTGTCCTGTCGTGTTGCGGTCGGGTTAGCCGACTCTATGGTGCCTGCAGTTTAGGTGACTCCTATGTGGGCTGCGGGATCTGGCAATGAAGGCTGGTTCCATAGTGCCAATAGGACAAGCACCCCCTGTAGGACTGTGGGTTTTGGTAACTGCGGCCGGCTCGCGGCCTTGAGCTTTTTTTTACATGGGTACCTTCTGCTACCCATCCGGGTTCCAGTACCGTCAGCTGGTTCTCGGCAGTGCCTTTGGATTAGGTGCCTCCTTCTCGGTATCCAAGTTCCACCAACATCTGCTGGTCCTTGGTAGTGCTTTCTGGCACAGGTACCTCCTGCTTAGTAACCGAGTTCCACTACCGTCAGCTGGTCTTCGTCAGTTCCATTGGCTCTTGTACCTTCTGCTACCCATCCGGGTTCCAGTACCGTCAGCTGGTCCTCGGTAGTTCCATTTGCTCTTGTACCTTCTACCCATCTGGGTTCCAGTACCGTCAGCTGGTTCTCGTCAGTGATTTTGGCATGGGTACTCCCTCCTGCCCAGCCTGGTTCCAGCACGCCAGCTGTTTCCGGGTAGTGTCAACGTCACTTTGCCTCCAATGCGTTGTCCTGTCGTGTTGCGGTCGGGTTAGCCGACTCTATGGTGCCTGCAGTTTAGGTGACTCCTATGTGGGCTGCGGGATCTGGCAATGAAGGCTGGTTCCATAGTGCCAATAGGACAAGCACCCTCTGTAGGACTGTGGGTTTTGGTAACTGCGGCCGGCTCGCGGCCTTGAACTTTTTTTTACATGGGTACCTTCTGCTACCCATCCGGGTTCCAGTACCGTCAGCTGGTTCTCGGCAGTGCCTTTGGATTAGGTGCCTCCTTCTCGGTATCCAAGTTCCACCAACGTCTGCTGGTCCTTGGTAGTGCTTTCTGGCACAGGTACCTCCTGCTTAGTAACCGAGTTCCAGTACCGTCAGCTGGTCTTCGGCAGTTCCATTGGCTCTTGTACCTTCTGCTACCCATCCGGGTTCCAGTACCGTCAGCTGGTCCTCGGTAGTTCCATTTGCTCTTGTACCTTCTACTACCCATCCGGGTTCCAGTACCATCAGCTGGTTCTCGGCAGTGACTTTGGCACGGGTACTCCCTCCTGCCCAGCCTGGTTCCAGCACGCCAGCTATTTCCGGGTAGTGTCAACGTCACTTTGCCTCCAATGCGTTGTCCTGTCGTGTTGCGGTCGGGTTAGCCGACTCTATGGTGCCTGCAGTTTAGGTGACTCCTATGTGGGCTGTGGGATCTGGCAATGAAGGCTGGTTCCATAGTTCCAATAGGACAAGCACCCCCTGTAGGACTGTGGGGTTTGGTAACTGCGGCCGGCTCGCGGCCTTGAACTTTTTTTTACATGGGTACCTTCTGCTACCCATCCGGGTTCCAGTACCGTCAGCTGGTTCTCGGCAGTGCCTTTGGATTAGGTGCCTCCTTCTCGGTATCCAAGTTCCACCAACGTCTGCTGGTCCTTGGTAGTGCTTTCTGGCACAGGTACCTCCTGCTTAGTAACCGAGTTCCAGTACCGTCAGCTGGTCTTCGGCAGTTCCATTGGCTCTTGTACCTTCTGCTACCCATCCGGGTTCCAGTACCGTCAGCTGGTCCTCGGTAGTTCCATTTGCTCTTGTACCTTCTACTACCCATCCGGGTTCCAGTACCGTCAGCTGGTTCTCGGCAGTGACTTTGGCACGGGTACTCCCTCCTGCCCAGCCTGGTTCCAGCACGCCAGCTGTTTCCGGGTAGTGTCAACGTCACTTTGCCTCCAATGCGTTGTCCTGTCGTGTTGCGGTCGGGTTAGCCGACTCTATGGTGCCTGCAGTTTAGGTGACTCCTATGTGGGCTGCGGGATCTGGCAATGAAGGCTGGTTCCATAGTGCCAATAGGACAAGCACCCCCTGTAGGACTGTGGGTTTTGGTAACTGCGGCCGGCTCGCGGCCTTGAACTTTTTTTTACATGGGTACCTTCTGCTACCCATCCGGGTTCCAGTACCGTCAGCTGGTTCTCGGCAGTGCCTTTGGATTAGGTGCCTCCTTCTCGGTATCCAAGTTCCACCAACGTCTGCTGGTCCTTGGTAGTGCTTTCTGGCACAGGTACCTCCTGCTTAGTAACCGAGTTCCAGTACCGTCAGCTGGTCTTTGGCAGTTCCATTGGCTCTTGTACCTTCTGCTACCCATCCGGGTTCCAGTACCGTCAGCTGGTCCTCGGTAGTTCCTCAGCTTTCTTATACCTTCTGCTACATTTCCAAGTTCAAGCTTTTTGAAATGGTTCTTGGTAATCACTCTAGATCTCCCTGACGAGGACCCTGAAGACGAGGACCCTGAAGACCAACCCTAAGAAGACGAGGACCCCGAAGACGACGACCCTGAAGACGAGGACCCTGAAGACCACCCCGAAGAAGACGAGGACCTTGAAGACCACCCCGAAGAAGACGAGGACCCCGAAGACGAGGACCCAGAAGACCAACCCGAAGAAGACGAGGACCCCGAAGACGAGGACCCCCGAAGACGACGACTCTGAAGACCACCCCGAAGAAGACCAAGAAGATGACCCTGAAGAAGTTGACCAAGAGGACAAAGAAGAGAAGACAAGCACCAAGATACAGAAGAACAAGAGACAGAAAACCAAGAAGCAGAAATACAAGAAGCTGCAGAACAAAAAGCGGAAGAACATTAAGCATAAGACTAAAAATCAGAGCAAAAGATAATATCTAAATTATAAGCAGAAGATGACTAAGCAGTGTATGGCGGTGAGTCCGTTCCTCCTCGTGGTGCCCCTGGAAAAGACCTGCTGCTGCAGGCCAAACTGAACGCGGACAAATCCTGTTGTAAATCTTTTGTGACGGGCAGAACGAAAGGTGTAATGTCCAACCTTTAATAGATAACAACTACAGGAATGCCTGCCACAAATAAGAATATGATGAAGAAGAAGAAGATGAAGAAGATGAAGAAGTAGAATATGAAGAATGTAAAAAAAAGGAATAATACGAAGAAGGTGAAGAAGAAGAAGATGAAGAAGGTGAAGAAGAAGTGGATGAAAAAGATGCTGAGGATGATGAAGGAGAAAGTGTGGGAGAAGTAAAAAAGAAGGTGAAGAGCATGGAAGTAGTGAAACATAAATATCTGACAAAATATAAAAATACTTAACATAGTCAATATTTCCGTAACTCAGAACGTCTTAAAAAAAAATATTAATTCTTGCTATTCCATTTGATTGGGCTAAACCTCTATGCCTTTATTGTCTCCCCCACCTCCCCCAATACATTCTACATTATTCTTAGTTGTTTTCCTTCATGTAGAATTAACCTACAAGGAAAGAAAGGGTTTATTTTCATTGCGATATTTCTGTCCCATTGACTTGCATTGGTTTCCGGTATCGGAAACGGCGATATCCGATACTTTTTCGGTATCGGTCCGATCCAATCCGATCCGATATTTCCCTATATCGGAAGGTATCGCTCAACACTACTTGTGAATATGGCAAAATAAATAACCAAAACCAAAAATAATCCTCCACACCTTGGGCTATGTTCACATGTAGCATTTTTGATGCGTTTTTGCACTTTTGCATTGCTTTCAACCAAGACAAATGCATTCACCTGGTAATGTCATTTTAACATTTTACAACCTTATTTGGCCATGTGGTGTGTGACACATCATCAGACACATCCTGTTTCATTTATGATGGAGGGACTCTGAAAGTCACAAAGCCTATTTTTAAAGGGCCATCAGGTGGCCCTTACTATTCTTAAAAGGCCAGCAGTTGGCCCTCGCTATTGTTAGAGAGTCTTCAGCCGGCTATGCTTTGTTGTTCCATTATTAACAAGTGGGTCTCCTATACTGTTATTGCGTATGCAAGGGCTGCCAAAAATTTGGACGCGACCCAATACCCCTTTGAAAAGACATAAAGGAGGGTCTCAGTAAAAAAAAATGTTACCATTTATAAAGGAGCGGGTCTCCTATAGTGGTAATGCCCATGCTGAGACTGCAAGGGCTGCTCAAGGTGTTGCATCACGGACCACGGTCACCCTGGTGATATGGTCGTGGAAAATGAGGATGAGGAGAAGGAGGAGGACAAGAGCAAATAGCCAAAATCAGGAAACGTATACCCATGTGTGGGTGTGAAAAGGTGCATGGGAATACAACTCCCAAAAAAAGACACTGGATTTGAGTTTATGTTACGCTGCTATCATTCGGTGGTGTTGAGAACTCAGGCCCAATCCAGCCCTTGTTCATTTTTATAAGAATCAGCCTGTCAGCATTTTCAGGTGACAGGCGGATGCGCCTATGAGTTATAATTCCGCCAGTGGCACTAAAAACACGCTCTGATGAAACGCTGGCAACATGGCAGGCCAGGACCTCCAAGGCGTAGAGAGCCAGTTCATTCCACGTATCCAGCTTAGATACCCAATAATTATAAGGCACAGCGGAATCACGGAGGACGTTGGTACGGTTGGGAAGGTACTCCCTCAGCATCTTCCCAAAGTTTGCACTCCTTTGAGAGTACCCCGCGCCTCAGGGCTTCTGCGATGGGAGGGGCTGAGAAAACTCTCCCAGAACTTTGACAGTGTTCCCCTGGCTCTGCTGGATGGGAGTTGTGTCTCTCTCGCCTGTATTTCTTGGTTGTCCAACGAAGTATGACCTCTACCGTCAGCGTTTTCAGATGGGAATTTTTTTAATAGTTCGACAACAAGGGCCTTCTGGTACTGCCCCATTTTTATAGACCTGTCCGTCCTCAGAAATAAGAGATATAAAGTTCTTCTTGTAGCGTGGGTCTAGAAGTGTCACCAACCAGTAATGACTGTCACCCAAAATTTTGAGAATGCGAGGGTCTTTGGAAAGGCATAAACTCAGCCATACATGTCAGACTGCTAACAGACAAGACTTCCGTGTCCTCACCAAGAGAACGAGTGACCATGCTCTCCTCCTCCTCCTCTCTGTCCTCAGGCCATCCACACTGAACAGACGGTATGACAGTTGTGCAGGTAGTATCGTCTATATCGCATGAAACTAGCTCATGTTCTTCCTCCTTCTCCTCCTCCTCCTCCTCATTGTCACCCAATCCAAGTTGGGATGAGATGGGGCTGGGCTGTGTGTAATTACCCTGTATGGTTCCCTGCTCCATCTCATGGTGCTCTGCCTGAAATGCATCCTCTTTGATTGTGAGCAGAGAGCGTTTCTGAAGACAGAGAAGCGGAATTATGATGCTAATTATGATGTCATCGCCGCTCACCATGTTGGTGGAATCCTCAAAGTTTTGGAGGATGGTACATATGTCTGACATCTATGTCAACTGCTGAGGTCTTATGTGTAGAGTCTGAACTGAATACCGACGGCCTTGTTGATGCTGATACTCAACAACTACCCTCTTCTGCTCACAAATCCTTCCCAACATCTGCAGTGTAGAGTTCCAATTCATGGGGACATCACGGAAACTGCTGAACCACGAGGTTAAGCACATAGGCCAGGCAGGGTACATGTGTGAGCTTGCCTCACCTCAGAGCCAAAACCAGGTTCTGGCCATTGTTACACATGACCATGCCTGGCTGTAGGTTGAACGGTGTCAGCCACAGATCTGCCTGCTCTTTCAGAGCTGTCCACAACTCTTCAGCATTGTTCGGTTTGTCACCTTAGCATATTAGCTTCAGCACAGCCTGTTGCCACTTGGCCGAGGAAGTGCTGCAGTGCTTTGGCCTTGTGACTGATGTGATCATTTTGGAGATGGAAGCTGAAGAGGATGAGGAGGTGTAGGAGCTGTAGAATGTGGGGGCAACCCTGATTGACCCAGAGCCCGCAATCCTCGGCATCAGATGGACGTGTTCCGTCCCAAGGTTCGACTGGGTCCCGGCTTCCACTATATTACCCAGTGTGCCGTCAGCGAGATGTACCGTCCCTGCCCAAAAGTGCTTGTCCACATGTCCGTGGTTAGGTGGACTTTCCCAGTAACTGCGTTGTTGAAGGCACGGCTAATGTTTTGGGACATGTGTTCTTATAATGCGGTAACAGCACACGGGAAAAAATAGTGGTGGCTGGGGACCGAGCACCGAGGGACGGCCACCACCATCAGGTTGCGAAAAGCTTCCGTCTCCACGAGCCTAAAAGGCCAAATTTCGCGAGCAAGTATTCGCAAAATGTTTGAATTTAGTAGTGTAACCTGTGTGGCATTGGCTGCGTATTTGTGCTTGCTTTCCAAGGACTGGGATAGGGGCAACTGAACGCTGTGCTGGGACAAGGACGTGCTGGCTGATGATGTTAGTTGAGAGTGTGCAACGACAGGTGCAAGACGGGAGGCATCTTGGCATGCACCATGGACAGGGGATAAAGGTGCACGCACAACAGTGGAAGAAGCAGTGGTTTCTCAGTCAGAAACTGGTTCTGGACCCTGGGGTTCGGCCCACTTAGTCGGGTGATTTGCTGCCACGTGCATGATCATGCTGGCGGTGGTCAGGCTGCCAGTTTTGCTACCCTGGCTGATACTGACCTGGCAGGTGGTGCAAATGGCCCTTTTGGGGTTATCTGCAGAGTCTATGAAAAACAACGAGACTCGGGAAGACCTAACAGTTGTACTGGCAACTTCCGCTGTGTTGGTATTACGGGGAATGCTTTCCCGCCTTGTGTCTGCGGCCACTGCACTACTTCTTACTGCCTGTTGTGGTGCTACGCCTCCCCCTGTGTGCTGCTGTCCTCTCTCTGTATGTCCCCCTGCCAGGTTGGGTCAGTTATTTTAACATCTACCACCTCGTCTTCCACTTCCGCACACAATTGTGCCTCATCATCATCCACCTCTTGCGACAGTAATTGCACTTTCCCACCATTGCCGTCGTGTGACCGTGGCTGCTCCAATTATTGGGCATCGCTGCACGTGTTCCTCTCTTGACTCGCTTGAAGCTGGCCAGACGAGAGCCCGAATCTACAAATGGAAAAGTTGACAGCTCTTCTGAGAGTACAAGTGTGGGATCAGTTGTCTCCGGGCACTCGGCAGTGTGGGAGAAAGGAGGATCTGGGTGAGGAATATGCGGTCCAGACTTACGGCTACTGAGACTTGACCGTGTGGAATACAGGGTGGAGGTGGTGGTGGCAAAGTGACTGGAAGGATTATCTGCTATCGATCAAATAACTTTCTCACACTGCTCTGTTCAATAGTGGTGTTCTGCAGTCCCTTAGTAATTAGGATAGGAAGGTCGAACGACAAGATGTGGGTGTTTGTTGTGGCACAATTTTAGCTTGGCCTCGGCCTCCGCATGCACCGTCACCATCACGTCCTCTTCCCCATCCCTTACCATGCAACTTGCCCATTTTAAATGGAGAGCAATATTTTCCACGTTCACTACAAATAGCTGGATTTGAACACCAGTTATATTTGATACGTCTGACGGAAAACCACGGTTTTAAACAGCAGACCTGTATTTTACTAATACTACTCTTCACAGCGATCTCGTGTGAATAACTTCACTGACACACTGCAACAAAATGTAAATGGAGGACAATATTTTCCACGTTCACTAAAAATTTCTGGATTGTTATCGCTGTAATATGGAAAGGAGCTGGCTGTATTCTGCAGTGCTAAAAAGCAAATGGAGCAGAAAAATGGTGTATTCTGGATTGTTTATTAAGCAAATAAACAGGATTAAGATAAAAAGACATTTGCCCTGGCTCCTGATATCTGGGGCTATGTTTATGAATATCTGTAACATCAGAAGCAGACAGAACGTGCAATGAACCCTCTTGCACTATACTCACTGCAGTCTGCCACATACACTTCCTGCCTGAATAACTCATACTATCACCACTGAATATATGCAGCTGGATTAGTCCTCAGAAGGACTGTTAGCTCAAATGGATATATAGATATGCTGTGGAATACAATGGCGCATGGTCCATAGAGGCAGACCACGCTGACGCTATGGAGCCTGTGAGCCTTCAGGGCCCGGGAGTCAGGAGATGGAATCTGCACTGTAATACTTGTGTGTCCTGCAGCGAGCACAGAGCCAGCTTACTGTATAGCCACTGCTCCCCCTACTTCCTCCCTTGCTCTGATCTCCCCCTCCTGCTCTGCAATTACCCCAAGATAGCTCTGCAGTCGGGCCCAAGGAGGAGGGGAGGCTGCTCCACAGAGAAGATGTAAGAACCTGCATCATGTGCAACCATCTACAGAAAGGGTATATCCATGTGCAGTGCGTGGGTATAAATACACTGCTTCAAAAAAATTAAGGGAAATATTCTCATTGAATACTTTGTTCTGTACAAAGTTGAATGTGCTGACTACAAAATCACACAAAAATCATCAATGGAAATCAAATGTATTAACCAATGGAGGCTGGATTTGGAGTCACCCCCAAAATTAAAGTGGAAAAACAGACTGCAGGCTGATCGAAAGAAAGAAATGCCTCCCCACACCATAACTTACCCACTACCAAACCGGTCATGCTGAAGGATGTTGCAGGCAGCAGATCGCTCTCCACGGCGTCACGTCTATCACATGTGCTCAGTGTGAACCTGCTTTCGTCTGTGAAGAGCACAGGGCGCCAGTGGCGACTTTGCCAATCCTGGTGTTCTGTGGCAAATGCCAAGCGTCCTGCACGGTGTTGGGCTGTGAGCACAACCCCCATCTGTGGACGTTGGGCCCTCATACCACCCTCATGGAGTTGGTTTTTAACCGTTTGTGCAGACACATGCACATTTGTAGCCTGCTGGAGGTCATTTTGCAGGGCTCTGGTAGTGCTCCTCCTGTTTCTCCTTGCACAAAGGCAGAGGTAGCGGTCCTGCTGCTGGTTTGTTGCCCTCCTACGGCCCCCTCCACGTCTCCTGGTGTACTGGTCTGTCTCCTGGTAGCGCCTCCAGCCTCTGGACACTACACTGACAGACACAGCAAACCTTCTTGCCACAGCTCGCATTGATGTGCCATCCTGCATGAGCTGCACTACCTGAGCCACTTCTGTGGGTTGTAAAGTCCGTCTCATGCTACCACGAGTGTGAAAGCACAACCAACATTCAAAAGTGACCAAAACATCAGCAAGAGAGCATTGGTACTGAGATGTGGTCCGTGGTCCCCACCTGCAGAACCACTCCTTTATTGAGGGTGTCTTGATAATTGCCAATAACTTCCATCTATTGTCTATTCTATTTGCACAACAGCATGTGAAATTGATTGTCAATCAGTGTTGCTTCCTAAGTAGTGTTGAGCCACCCCCGTAGTGTTCGAGTTCGGTTCGGTTCGTCGAACACCCGTGTGTTCGCCGAACTGTTCGTCGAACTGTTCGTCGAACACCTTCGAACACCGTTAAAACCAATGGCAGGCAAACAAAAACACATAGAAACACATAGAAAACACCTTCAAAGGTGTCCAAAAGCTGACAAACTGCTCAGAAGACATAACTAACACATGGAAAAGTGACAAGTACATATAGTCATGCGAAAATAAAAGAGGTGGAGGAGTAAAAGGAGGGGGAGACACAGATATAGGCATGTCATGCCCTTCTAAAATCCAAAAAGTGAGAAGCCGACACGGCCAGTCCGCTCCTGCCCGTGCCACCTCCGTGTCGCCGGGTTTGTGCCAGAGCCGCGGTGAACCCTGACGGCCAGCCCCCCTCTCCCAATACTGGTGCCTGTCCGCTGGTGGGTCGAGCGAGCCCCCCTGTGGTGGAGGCAGCTCTAAGCTTTTTAATTTAAATTGTCTCTCTAATTTGAATGAATACACTTTAAATCCATTTACAAGGATCTATTGGAGGGCAAGTCTCATGCCAGCAGCCGCGGTAATTCCAGCTCCAGTAGCGTCCACTAAAGCTGCTGCAGTTAAAAAGCTTTTATAAGGATCGAGCTCGGCTGTCCACCGCAAGGCATCCTACTGCCAGTCCCAGCCCCTATGCCTTGGGGTGCCTCCTGATGCTCTTCACTAAGTATCCCATGGTCCCGAAGCATTTCCTTTGAAAAAATTAAGTGTCTAAACTACAGGTGGTGCAGCTTGCTTAACAGCCGGGATAATCCGCTCACTAGCAGACACTGCTACTAGGCACAAAGTATTTCCTGGGCTAGATGCAGTTAAAAATTTGTAATTAGATACTCTCGTTGGATGCTGAGAAAGCATTCCATAGAGTCTCCTGGCACGCCATATATGATTCTCTTAAAAAGCTTGGGGTAGGGGTCTAGGGGACCCTTTTATAGCCAAAATCACGGCCCTGTATCGCAATACGTCACCTAGGCTGAAGATAAATGGAACTGTAGCACCCTGAGGGCTCGGTTGCTACAGACGTATTGCACCTCACCCAGAGGTGTGATATCTCACTCTCAGGTAAGGATGGAGTGTGGATCAGGACCCGACACCTGCATGCATTACACCACATTGCCGTGGGGCAGGGCGACCAATATGCCCCTGAGATGGGCACGACAGTCCCTGTCCCTGGCTGGAGTGGGGGGAGGGAACACTGAGGAAGGGGAACCCTGTAGTGCAGGAGCAGGGAGGAAGCAGTTCCTGGGTGCATTGAGAAGGGAGTATAAAAGGTGGGCACCATCTTAGTTCAGTGCAGAGAAGTCTGAGCAGAAGTGGCAGGGAGCAGGGGCTCTGCATGAGCTCTGCTCCGGAGGCGGGCCTAGTAACAGAGGCCCAGGCCTGGAAGAGGGAGAAGGAAGGAAGAGGAGCGGAGAAGGCTCCAGGAACGAGGAATGAAGGGATCCCAGGGGTGCGGACGGGCGAGTCGCCACCGCACGCCCGAATCCACCTGCGTGGAGGGGTCAGGCCAAAGGGGGAGACCGGTCCCCGAACTAGTGGAGGCAGGAAACGACCCTCAGCTAGAAACCGGAGGCTCTGACATTTTATGTGGCGCAGCCCCTCGCTACACCCGCTAGGAAGGCACCACATAGGGTCAGGGAAACTGGCGCCAAGTTTACCAAGAGGAGGCCCGAGGCAGCCGGACAGAAGTGTTGGTAAGAAAGGCCAGACAAAGGACACACAAAGGGGGTCCTGTGAAGTGCTCCAAAGTTATCTGGGAGTTGTCTGAGCCCCTCACCTGGTGAGCACAGTACGACGTGGGCAGCCGTTACCTGCAGACGTGGTCTGGATAATAAGAACTGTGAGTAAAGGCCCTGAACTGCATCACTGACTCCGTGTCGTTACTGCTGCTGCCCTGCACCATCACTCCCATCCTCCGCATACACTGCCCTGAGGCTATACTCCTCCCGTGGGGAGTTATGCTACGCTCTGCTGCACCCACAACACCAGCCTCAGTGGTCTGCCCTGTAGCGGCGGTTCACTCTGACCGCAATCCACGGGTGGCGTAGTCGGACATTTAAACATGAAAACCACATAAATAGTTCCGCCACTGGTTTGACCGCCCTGAGCCACGGAACTGGGTCGCCGCCACGAAGACTACAACCACCAGCATCCACCCAAAAGGGTCCGGCTCCGGGTGTCCCAAGGCCCAGGGGGTGCGTCAGAACATTTTCATCACCTTTCACAATCACCAATGGGACAAGGCAGTGATGTCCTCTGTCCCCTCTCTTATACATCCTAGTGACGGAGCACCTGCTCTCATCAATTCGCCATAACCCCAATATTAGGTGGATTGAGGTGGGAGGCACCGAGTACAAGTGCTCTCTATTTGCTGATGATGTCCTAGTATATATCACTCAATCACATATATCCATCCATGCTGTTATGGCTGAAATAGATCACTTTGTTACATGGTAAAATTTTAAAATCAATGCAGCGAAGTCTGAGGCCCTCGATGTCTCCCTCCCCAAATCCATATAGGATTCCATCCAGTCCAACTTTCCCTTTGCCTGGCCCTCACAGGGTATCAAATACTTAGGAATTCCTATTCATAGAGACCTCTCCCATCTATGTTATCTTAATTTTGGGCCCTTTATTGAACAACTCCATACAGACCACGGTTGGCAAGTTAGAACTGTAAGATTCACTACGTGAACCACTGGTGTTTTGTGGAAAAGCACATGTACACTGCGTTCCAAATTATTATACAAAAAGTGTTTAGGAGTGATAAGGGAAGAATTTGTTTGTTTGTCAGTTAAACTCATTGATGGTGATGTGTGTCAGGGCTCTTTATATCACTGTAAGCAATTGCAGACACCTGTGCTAATTAGTTTGGCAGGTGTGTCCAATGAAAGGCAAGACTACTTAAGAAGGCTCTCTCACATTATTAAGCAGCCTACATTTTCTGCCAAAATGGGAAAGAAAAAGGATGTGTCGGCTGCTGAGAAGCAACAAATTGTGGCGTGTTTAGGTCAAGGCATGACTACAATCAACATTGTGCGATGATCAGGATGAAGTGTCTTGGCAATCAAGAAGTATGTAGCTGATTCACAGTACACACGTGTGCGTGCTGATAAGGGCAAATTGAGGACTCTTTCCTACAGGCAATTACGTCAGGTTGAAAGAGCAGCGGCAAAAAAGCCTTGTCATAGCAGCAGACAAGTTTTTGAAGCTGCTTGTGCCTCCAACGTCCCCCGAACAACAAGATGCAGGGTCCTTCAGAGGTTTGCAGCTGTGCATGCGCCATCCTGTCGACCTCCTCTATCCACTTCACACAAGCAGAAACGGCTCCAGTGGGCCAAACATTACATGAAGACTGATTTCAAAACTGTTTTGTTCACGGATGAGTGCCGTGCAGCGCTCGATGGTCCAGATGGATGGAGTGGAGGATGGCTGGTTGATGGACACCCCACGCAAACACGGCTACAGCGCCAACAAGGAGGAGGTGGAGTAATGTTTTGGGCTGGAATCATGGGGAGAGAGATTGTCGGCCCCTTTAGGATCCCTGAAGGCGCTAAAGATGAACTCCATAATGTATGTGGATTTTCTCAAACAGCACTTCCTGCCATGGTTCAAGAAGAAGAACCGTGTATTTCACAGCAAGATCATTTTTCTGCATGATAATGCACCATCTCATGCTGCACATAAAACATCTGCATCTCTGGCTGATATGGGCATAAAAGGGGACAAACTTATGGTGTGACCCCCATGCTCCCCTGACCTCTACCCCATTCAGAACCTTTGGAGCATCATTAAAAGGAGTGTCTATGATGGCGGGAGGCAGTTCACATCTAAGCAACAGCTCTGGGAGGGTATTCTGTCCTCATGCAAAACAATTGAAGCAGAAACCATCCAAAACCTGACAAATTCAATGGACGAGAGAGTTCAGAAGCTCCTTTCGAACAAGGGGTCCTATGTGAAAATGTAACATCACCTAGAATAAAGTTTTGAGTTGAAAACTGTTTGATTTCAGTTTCTAACAACCTGCTAATGCTTATAATTTCAAAAATGACCATTTTTTTGGTCTTTATTAAAATGAAAAGGTTGATCGAAAAGTTTGGGGGATCTAAGAGTGTGGCAACCCAGTAGTCATGATTACTTCGAATTCTGACAATATGAGGGTCATGCTGCAGGTAGTGCAGCAAGAAGGCACTTATGTGCCTTGCGCATCTCGGAGCCCCAAAATTATTTTCCGGGCTAGATGCAGCTAAAAATTATTTTTAATTTTAAATCTGGTGAAGCTTTAGTATAGATGGCCTAATAGGATCAGTGCTGCACACTGCTACAAAGCCCAAATTATTTTCCAGTCAAGATACAGATAAACATGATTAGTAATTTGAAAGCTTAAAACGGTTGGTAGGGTGATTTTAACCAATCATCAAGCTTTTACTCTCCCCAGGATGACACGGGGGTAGAAAAGTCGTTTCGGATCCATGATTTGTTCATCTTTATGAACGTGAGTCTGTCTACATTATCAGTGGAGAGCCGCGTGCGCTTATCTGTCAGCACACCACCAGCAGCGCTGAACACACGTTCAGACAGAACGCTGGCTGCGGGGCATGACAAGATCTCCAAGGCGTAAGTGGCTAGCTCCGGCCATTTATCCAGATTAGAAGCCCAAAAAGAGCAAGGGTCCAGTGACACAGTCGTGGCTTCAATGTTTACTTGGAGATACTCCTGTACCATCGTCTCTAGGCGTTGACTATGTGTCAGACTTCTTGTCTCCTGTGGCCTTGCAAAGGATGGGCTAAAAAAGTGGTGAAATGATTCCGCAAAATTGATGTTACCAGCAGATACTGTGGTTCTGTTACGGTTTGAGTGCTGAACACTTGACGGTCCCACGGTTGGCAAGTTGGAACTGTGAGATTCACTACGTGCACCACTGGTATTTTGTGGAAAAGCACATGTAAGATTCTGCAACAGTCTCTGCTGATACTCCTGCATGCGTGCATCCCTTTCTATGGCAGGAATAATTTCTGCAAATTTACTTTTGTACCGGGGATCTAACAGTGTGGCAACCCAGTAGTCAGGATTATTTCTAATTCTCACAATTCGTGGGTCATGTTGCAGGTAGTGCAGCAAGAAGGCACTCATGTGTGTTGCGCATCCAGGAGCACCAAGTCCCTGTTGTGTTGGTGGCGAGGTAACAATCATGCTTCCTTCCTCTGTCCTCTCCCCCCAACCTCGCACAACAGAAATGTGATCAAGGTCTCCCTCATCTGATGAGTCTTCCATCAGTTCGTCCTCCACTTCTTCCTGGGCTCCTGCACCTTCCTCACTAGTTTGGCTGCTACCATGCGCCCTGGTAAAACCATCTCCCCCACCCTCACATGCCTGCCGCCTTGGTGCTGCCGACCGTCTGGACCTTGCAGATGTTAGCCCTTCCGCATACAACTCCTCCTCCTCTACTTCCTCCACCTCCTCTTGTGCCACCACCTGACTCCGAATTCTGTTTAACATGTGCTCCAGCATGTAAATCACCGGAATAGTCATGCTGATAATGGCATCGTCAGCACTAAACATCTTCGTCGCCATTTCAAAACTGTGCAGAAGGGTGCATAGGTCCCTGATCTGAGACCACTCCTCCAGCGTGATTTGCCCCACCTCTGAATCTCGTTGGCCCAGGCTATACGTCAGAACGTATTGCACCAGGGTTTGTCGGTGCTGCCACAGTCGCTGCAACATGTGCAGAGTTGAATTCCACCGGGTAGGCACATCGCATTTTAGCCGGTGAAGTGGCAGGCCCAACGACTTCTGTAGAGATGTAAGTCGCTGAGCTGCGGGATGCGAACGGCGGAAGTGAGCACACAGCGACCGTGCCCTCTGCAGAAGGCCATCTAGTCTGGGATAGTGGGCTAAAAATTGCTGGACAACCAGGTTCAACACGTGAGCCATACAAGGCACGTGTGTGACATTGCCCCGGCGAAGGGCCGCACCCAGGTTTGCAGCATTGTCGCACACGGCCTTCCCTGGTTTCAGGTCCAGTGGAGACAACCATTCATGAAATTGGTTCTCCAGAGCTGACCACAACTCCTCAGCTGTGTGACTCACATTTCCCAGACATTTCAATGTAAAAACCGCCTGATGACGTTGAGCCCTACTGCCAGCATAGTAAGGAGGTGTGCAGGATCCCTTCTGCGCAGTTAGAAAGCTTGTGGCATGACCAGACAGGCTTTGGGTGCAGGTGGAAGACCGAGAGGAGGTTGAGGAGGCAGAAGCAGTGGAGGAACTTTGACATAAAGAGGATTGACGCACAACTCGTGGGGACGGCAAGACTTGGACAGCAGCCCCTTGTCCTGCTGTCACCATAGTTACCCAGTGCCCAGTCAGCGACATGTAACGCCCCTGTCCATGCCTACTCGTCCAAGTGTCTGTGGTGAAATGCACCCTGTCACACACAGAGTTTCTCAAAGAAGCGGTGATGTTGTGTGCGACATGCTGGTGGAGCGCAGGCACACCTTTCTTTGAGAAGTAGTGCCGACTGGGCATCTGGTACTGGGGCACTGCGACGGACATAAGGTCTCGAAAATCCTCTGTGTCCACCAGGCGGAAAGGCAGCATTTCTGTAGCCAAGAGCTTGCAGATGGTGAAATTCAACCTCTTAGCTTTCTCATGGCTAGGAGGAAATGGTCTTTTACTTGTCCACATCTGAGGGACCGAGGGCTGGCTATTGTGCTTAGACGGGGTTGATAAGGGTGTCCCCGGCAAACTGCCGGTCTGTGAGGAAGATGCAGGCGGACATGTTAGGTTGCCTTGATCCAAAGGTGGTGCTATCGATGTCGGACAGCGCTCAACACCAGCTGGTGTTACCACCTCCAAAGAAAATGATGACCTGCCAATCACGCTGGCTGTTGCGGGTAAAGAGGTGGCAGGTCTGCGCCCCAAAACAGGTGTGACTGCTGTCCCCCCAGTCACAGAGGATGAAGAGGCCGCGGATGCACAAGATATGGCAGACGGTGATTGGCCCGGCCGGCTAGGCCGCATTGTAGCACACTGAGCTTCCCACTGCAACTTATGCTCCATGTCCATGTGCCGGTTCATGCATGAAGTACTCAAACTATGTATTTTTTGGCCTCTACTTACCTTTTGCTGACAAATGTTACAGATAACACGAGTTGGGTCATCTTTATCGATCTGAAAAAATGCCCAGGCTATGCAAGGCTTAGCACCCATGCGACCTGAAGAGCCACCACGACTTGTGGTGAGAGGCAGAGTTGTGTTTGAGGATGCAGTTGTTGACGTGCTTCCAGTACTACGTCTCTGTCCAGGAAGGCGCAACCTGACCTCGTCGTCACTAGCATCTTCCTCCACCTCCTCTGCTGACCTCATCTCTTGGCTGACTGTGGGTTGACAGTAAGTGGGATCTCCGACCTCATCATCATCACCCTGTGCGTTATCACACCCGTCGTCCTCAGAGCCAACCTGTTCCTGCCCTGACAAAAAACTAAAGTTGTCGCTCCAATCAGGTATTTGAGTCTTATCATCGTCTTCCTCATTGTCTCCACCAACAGGAGTTACAGTTTGGGAATGAGGGTCTACATTATGGTCAGAACCTTCTGCGTCTGGTCCTGGATCCGACTCATAAAGATTCTGGGCATCAGTGCAGATCATTTCCTCGTCTGGATTCACAGAAGCGCTGGAGTCGACCTCTGATTCCCAGGCTATAGTATGAGTAAACAGCTCTGCAGACTCAACCATCTGTTCTACCTCATACTCAGACGGGCAGCTGGAGATTTGGGAGCTGTGAGGAAGCAAGTGCGATTTGGTGACACCTTTGAGGACTGGAGTATTTGTGATGTTGAAGTTGATGTGGAGGAGAGCCCACTTAAAGGAGCACTTGATATCCGTTGAAGCACCTGCTGTTTTTGTGCCTCATCTGGAATTTGTAGCGATTGGCGTGGCCGTAAGAAAGGGATCTTATCACATTGTCCGCTAAAAGAAGTAGACATTTTAGTTTGGCTGGAAGATGGTCTTTCTTCTGCAGATGTTACTGTTGCTTTAACACCTACCCCACGGACACAACCTTTTTTCCCCTTCCCAACACGCCTATTCCCCTTTCCACCAGCAGCAGGCCTTTTTCCACTCATTTTGGTGGTTAACTAATTCACAACTCTGGAGTTGTTTGCACAAAAAAACAATGGATGGTAACCGAGCAGAGCTGAGTGGCCAAACTGTGGTATTAGGCCAAAACTATTGGCTGGGTTAGATGCAGAAAAAAATTATTTTGAATTTGCAACCTGATTGAGGTCAGTATAGATGGACTAATAGACCAAGTCCCACACACCGCTAGAAGCCCAACTATTTTTTCAGAGCTAGATGCAGAAAAAAATTATATTCAATTTGCAACCTGCTGGAGGTCAGTATAGAAGGACTAATAGAACAAGTCCCACACACTGCTAGAAGCCCAAATATTTTTTCAGAGCTAGATGCAGAAAAAAAATATTTTTAATTTGCAACCTGATGGAGGTCAGTATAGATGGACTAATAGACCAAGTCCCACACACCGCTAGAAGCCCAACTATTTTTTCAGAGCTAGATGCAGAAAAAAATTATATTCAATTTGCAACCTGCTGGAGGTCAGTATAGAAGGACTAATAGAACAAGTCCCACACACTGCTAGAAGCCCAAATATTTTTTCAGAGCTAAATGAAGAAAAAAATTATTTTTAATTTGCAACCTGATGGAGGTCAGTATAGATGGACTAATAGACCAAGTCCCACACACTGCTAGAAGCCCAAATATTTTTTCAGAGCTAGATGCAGAAAAAAATTGTTTTTAATTTGCAACCTAATGGAGGTCAGTATAGATGGACTAATAGACCAAGTCCCACACACTGCTAGAAGCCCAAATATTTTTTCAGAGCTAGATGCAGAAAAAAATTATTTTTAATTTGCAACCTGATGGAGGTCAGTATAGATGGACTAATAGACCAAGTCCCACACACTGCTAGAAGCCCAAATATTTTTTCAGAGCTAGATGCAGAAAAAAATTATTTTTAATTTGCAACCTGATGGAGGTCAGTATAGATGGACTAATAGACCAAGTCCCACACACCGCTAGAAGCCCAACTATTTTTTCAGAGCTAGATGCAGAAAAAAATTATATTCAATTTGCAACCTGCTGGAGGTCAGTATAGAAGGACTAATAGAACAAGTCCCACACACTGCTAGAAGCCCAAATATTTTTTCAGAGCTAAATGAAGAAAAAAAATATTTTTAATTTGCAACCTGATGGAGGTCAGTATAGATGGACTAATAGACCAAGTCCCACACACTGCTAGAAGCCCAAATATTTTTTCAGAGCTAGATGCAGAAAAAAATTATATTCAGTTTGCAACCTGATGGAGGTCAGTATAGATGGACTAATAGAATGATGCTATGCCCAAAAGATTTTACTTCACTAGGTGCAGTATAAAAATTGGTATTCTATACACAGGTGTTATATCTTGAAACACAGATAGGCTACTCCACTGACTAACACACTCTGCAATAGGCCAAAACGGATTAGCTTTGCTAGATTCAGCCAAATGCTGTGAAAAAAACTTGCACAGCACTGGCACAGACCTGCCTGGCAAAAACTGATAGGAACTCATGTAACCTAGTCCTGAAAAGGACTCCAATTACAATTAGTCTTTACTCCCACAACCTATCTATTTAAGAGCACAGACCTCCCTGATAAAAGTCGTAGGAAATGCTGTAACCTAGTCCTTAAAAGGACTGCAATCACAACTATTCCCTACTCCCAAGCTATCTGTATATTTGTGCGAAAATTGGCTTGAAATTAACAAGGTATAGCGCACACAGCAACAGCGGTGCCGTCCAACACGCAGCTGCAGCAGTGAGAAAATGGTGGCGACGGGGAAAATGGCTTGGTCTTATAGGGCAAGGACATGTGACATACACTGCCAATGACACATGCCCTTGCTTGTGTGAAAAAAAGCACTTCGCTCCGTGTGTGCGCTGCTGATTGGCTGACAGATTGCACCTCCCCACTGCAAATGCGGGAAAGAGAAAAAAAAATGGAGATCTTCATTGTTCCTGCAGAGATCCATCCCCTGCCCCTCCCCCCACCCCGCTGTACACTCAAACTGCGTATTAACATTAATTTTCATCATTACTGAGAAAAAATCCAGTTATGATTTTGGTGCACGAACAGTTATCGAACATAACCTCGAACAGCCGAATTTTTCTCAAATTGTTCGTGTTCGCCGAACGGCTCGAACACCGCCCAAAACAGCTCGAATTTGAGATTGGCGAACAGTTCGAGTAGAACAACGCTCATCTCTAGTCATCACCTCAGCAGCTGCCAGCTCCACTGTCTGACACAGCGTGACGCGTCATCATGTCGCTGCGTCAGATGCAGAGGAGGAATGAAGGGAGAGGGAGTGTCACATGACGCAGAGAAATATAGGCTTACAACACAGGACCCAGCCTGCCTACTTATCCTTCACACATGCAAACATGCACACACACAGAACGCAGACATGCACACACACAAACAGTATGCAGAGATGCACGTACACACACAGTACATGGTACACAGTAATGTACACAAACAATAAGCAGACACGTGCATACAGGCATATGTACATATTTGAACACATTCATAAAAACACATATATAAATATATATACACAGTCATACACATACACACACACATTAGAATTATTTTTATTATGGGGTTTGGGGAAGCCAGCAACAAACCTCACTCACCTGCCCGGCCTGTGTCCTGTCCAGCTGCTCCTCAGGCGTGTGTCAGTGCAGTGCTGCTGGCGTGTCACAGACAATGCCCTGGATCATCAGGGGGACTCACTCGCCGTCAGGGCCCGGACCACTTCCACGGCATTTGCGTAGGACATCTGGCGCTGCTTGATTGCCGGCACTTCACCTGACATGGCCGTGCGCAGTGCACGTGAAGGTCCAGGGTCCCGGTACTTGCCTGGGTGCTGACGCCGGCCCTGCATATGTGAATACATGGATGTACTCACAGATAAATACACGGGCATCAAATACACATATGTACAAAAATACATAGACATGACATATTACACACTTCTATACAAACATATTAGATCAAAAAAATAAAGGGAACACTTAAACAACAGAATATAACTCCAAGTAAATCAAACTTCTGTGAAATCAAACTGTCCACTTAGGAATAGAGATGAGCGTTGTTCTACTCGAACTGTTCGCCAATCTCAAATTCGAGCTGGTTTGGGCGGTGTTCGAGCCGTTCGGCGAACACGAACAATTTGAGAAAAATTCGGCTGTTCGAGGTTATGTTCGATAACTGTTCGTGCACCAAAATCATAACTGGATTTTTTCTCAGTAATGATGAAAATTAATGTTAATACGCAGTTTGAGTGTACAGCGGGGTGGGGGGAGGGGCAGGGGATGGATCTCTGCAGGAACAATGAAGATCTCCATTTTTTTTTCTCTTTCCCGCATTTGCAGTGGGGAGGTGCAATCTGTCAGCCTATCAGCAGCGCACACACGGAGCGAAGTGCTTTTTTTCACACAAGCAAGGGCATGTGTCATTGGCAGTGTATGTCACATGTCCTTGTCCTATAAGACCAAGCCATTTTCCCCGTCGCCACCATTTTCTCACTGCTGCAGCTGCGTGTTGGACGGCACCGCTGTTGCTGTGTGCGCTATACCTTGTTAATTTCAAGCCAATTTTCGCACAAATATACAGATAGCTTGGGAGTAGGGAATAGTTGTGATTGCAGTCCTTTTAAGGACTAGGTTACAGCATTTCCTACGACTTTTATCAGGGAGGTCTGTGCTCTTAAATAGATAGGTTGTGGGAGTAAAGACTAATTGTAATTGGAGTCCTTTTCAGGACTAGGTTACATGAGTTCCTATCAGTTTTTGCCAGGCAGGTCTGTGCCAGTGCTGTGCAAGTTTTTTTCACAGCATTTGGCTGAATCTAGCAAAGCTAATCCTTTTTGGCCTATTGCAGAGTGTGTTAGTCAGTGGAGTAGCCTATCTGTGTTGCAAGATATAACACCTGTGTATAGAATACCAATTTTTTTACTGCACCTAGTGAAGTAAAATCTTTTGGGCATAGCATCATTCTATTAGTCCATCTATACTGACCTCCATCAGGTTGCAAACTGAATATAATTTTTTTCTGCATCTAGCTCTGAAAAAATATTTGGGCTTCTAGCAGTGTGTGGGACTTGGTCTATTAGTCCATCTATACTGACCTCCATCAGGTTGCAAATTAAAAATAATTTTTTTCTTCATTTAGCTCTGAAAAAATATTTGGGCTTCTAGCAGTGTGTGGGACTTGTTCTATTAGTCCTTCTATACTGACCTCCAGCAGGTTGCAAATTGAATATAATTTTTTTCTGCATCTAGCTCTGAAAAAATAGTTGGGCTTCTAGCGGTGTGTGGGACTTGGTCTATTAGTCCATCTATACTGACCTCCATCAGGTTGCAAATTAAAAATAATTTTTTTCTGCATCTAGCTCTGAAAAAATATTTGGGCTTCTAGCAGTGTGTGGGACTTGGTCTATTAGTCCATCTATACTGACCTCCATCAGGTTGCAAATTAAAAATAATTTTTTTCTGCATCTAGCTCTGAAAAAATATTTGGGCTTCTAGCAGTGTGTGGGACTTGTTCTATTAGTCCTTCTATACTGACCTCCAGCAGGTTGCAAATTGAATATAATTTTTTTCTGCATCTAGCTCTGAAAAAATAGTTGGGCTTCTAGCGGTGTGTGGGACTTGGTCTATTAGTCCATCTATACTGACCTCCATCAGGTTGCAAATTAAAAATAATTTTTTTCTGCATCTAGCTCTGAAAAAATATTTGGGCTTTTAGCAGTGTGTGGGACTTGTTCTATTAGTCCTTCTATACTGACCTCCAGCAGGTTGCAAATTGAATATAATTTTTTTCTGCATCTAGCTCTGAAAAAATAGTTGGGCTTCTAGCGGTGTGTGGGACTTGGTCTATTAGTCCATCTATACTGACCTCCATCAGGTTGCAAATTCAAAATAATTTTTTTCTGCATCTAACCCAGCCAATAGTTTTGGCCTAATACCACAGTTTGGCCACTCAGCTCTGCTCGGTTACCATCCATTGTTTTTTTGTGCAAACAACTCCAGAGTTGTGAATTAGTTAACCACCAAAATGAGTGGAAAAAGGCCTGCTGCTGGTGGAAAGGGGAATAGGCGTGTTGGGAAGGGGAAAAAAGGTTGTGTCCGTGGGGTAGGTGTTATAGCAACAGTAACATCTGCAGAAGAAAGACCATCTTCCAGCCAAACTAAAATGTCTACTTCTTTTAGCGGACAATGTGATAAGATCCCTTTCTTACGGCCACGCCAATCGCTACAAATTCCAGATGAGGCACAAAAACAGCAGGTGCTTCAACGGATATCAAGTGCTCCTTTAAGTGGGCTCTCCTCCACATCAACTTCAACATCACAAATACTCCAGTCCTCAAAGGTGTCACCCAAATCGCACTTGCTTCCTCACAGCTCCCAAATCTCCAGCTGCCCGTCTGAGTATGAGGTACAACAGATGGTTGAGTCTGCAGAGCTGTTTACTCATACTATAGCCTGGGAATCAGAGGTCGACTCCAGCGCTTCTGTGAATCCAGACGAGGAAATGATCTGCACTGATGCCCAGAATCTTTATGAGTCGGATCCAGGACCAGACGCAGAAGGTTCTGACCATAATGTAGACCCTCATTCCCAAACTGTAACTCCTGTTGGTGGAGACAATGAGGAAGACGATGATAAGACTCAAATACCTGATTGGAGCGACAACTTTAGTTTTTTGTCAGGGCAGGAACAGGTTGGCTCTGAGGACAACGGGTGTGATAACGCACAGGGTGATGATGATGAGGTCGGAGATCCCACTTACTGTCAACCCACAGTCAGCCAAGAGATGAGGTCAGCAGAGGAGGTGGAGGAAGATGCTAGTGACGACGAGGTCAGGTTGCGCCTTCCTGGACAGAGACGTAGTACTGGAAGCACGTCAACAACTGCATCCTCAAACACAACTCTGCCTCTCACCACAAGTCGTGGTGGCTCTTCAGGTCGCATGGGTGCTAAGCCTTGCATAGCCTGGGCATTTTTTCAGATCGATAAAGATGACCCAACTAGTGTTATCTGTAACATTTGTCAGCAAAAGCTAAGTAGAGGCCAAAAAATACATAGTTTGAGTACTTCATGCATGAACCGGCACATGGACATGAAGCATAAGTTGCAGTGGGAAGCTCAGTGTGCTACAATGCGGCCTAGCCGGCCGGGCCAATCACCGTCTGCCATATCTTGTGCATCCGCGGCCTCTTCATCCTCTGTGACTGGGGGGACAGCAGTCACACCTGTTTTGGGGCGCAGACCTGCCACCTCTTTACCCGCAACAGCCAGCGTGATTGGCAGGTCATCATTTTCTTTGGAGGTGGTAACACCAGCTGGTGTTGAGCGCTGTCCGACATCGATAGCACCACCTTTGGATCAAGGCAACCTAACATGTCCGCCTGCATCTTCCTCACAGACCGGCAGTTTGCCGGGGACACCCTTATCAACCCCGTCTAAGCACAATAGCCAGCCCTCGGTCCCTCAGATGTGGACAAGTAAAAGACCATTTCCTCCTAGCCATGAGAAAGCTAAGAGGTTGAATTTCACCATCTGCAAGCTCTTGGCTACAGAAATTCTGCCTTTCCGCCTGGTGGACACAGAGGATTTTCGAGACCTTATGTCCGTCGCAGTGCCCCAGTACCAGATGCCCAGTCGGCACTACTTCTCAAAGAAAGGTGTGCCTGCGCTCCACCAGCATGTCGCACACAACATCACCGCTTCTTTGAGAAACTCTGTGTGTGACAGGGTGCATTTCACCACAGACACTTGGACGAGTAGGCATGGACAGGGGCGTTACATGTCGCTGACTGGGCACTGGGTAACTATGGTGACAGCAGGACAAGGGGCTGCTGTCCAAGTCTTGCCGTCCCCACGAGTTGTGCGTCAATCCTCTTTATGTCAAAGTTCCTCCACTGCTTCTGCCTCCTCAACCTCCTCTCGGTCTTCCACCTGCACCCAAAGCCTGTCTGGTCATGCCACAAGCTTTCTAACTGCGCAGAAGGGATCCTGCACACCTCCTTACTATGCTGGCAGTAGGGCTCAACGTCATCAGGCGGTTTTTACATTGAAATGTCTGGGAAATGTGAGTCACACAGCTGAGGAGTTGTGGTCAGCTCTGGAGAACCAATTTCATGAATGGTTGTCTCCACTGGACCTGAAACCAGGGAAGGCCGTGTGCGACAATGCTGCAAACCTGGGTGCGGCCCTTCGCCGGGGCAATGTCACACACGTGCCTTGTATGGCTCACGTGTTGAACCTGGTTGTCCAGCAATTTTTAGCCCACTATCCCAGACTAGATGGCCTTCTGCAGAGGGCACGGTCGCTGTGTGCTCACTTCCGCCGTTCGCATCCCGCAGCTCAGCGACTTACATCTCTACAGAAGTCGTTGGGCCTGCCACTTCACCGGCTAAAATGCGATGTGCCTACCCGGTGGAATTCAACTCTGCACATGTTGCAGCGACTGTGGCAGCACCGACAAGCCCTGGTGCAATACGTTCTGACGTATAGCCTGGGCCAACGAGATTCAGAGGTGGGGCAAATCACGCTGGAGGAGTGGTCTCAGATCAGGGACCTATGCACCCTTCTGCACAGTTTTGAAATGGCGACGAAGATGTTTAGTGCTGACGATGCCATTATCAGCATGACTATTCCGGTGATTTACATGCTGGAGCACATGTTAAACAGAATTCGGAGTCAGGTGGTGGCACAAGAGGAGGTGGAGGAAGTAGAGGAGGAGGAGTTGTATGCGGAAGGGCTAACATCTGCAAGGTCCAGACGGTCGGCAGCACCAAGGCGGCAGGCATGTGAGGGTGGGGGAGATGGTTTTACCAGGGCGCATGGTAGCAGCCAAACTAGTGAGGAAGGTGCAGGAGCCCAGGAAGAAGTGGAGGACGAACTGATGGAAGACTCATCAGATGAGGGAGACCTTGATCACATTTCTGTTGTGCGAGGTTGGGGGGAGAGGACAGAGGAAGGAAGCATGATTGTTACCTCGCCACCAACACAACAGGGACTTGGTGCTCCTGGATGCGCAACACACATGAGTGCCTTCTTGCTGCACTACCTGCAACATGACCCACGAATTGTGAGAATTAGAAATAATCCTGACTACTGGGTTGCCACACTGTTAGATCCCCGGTACAAAAGTAAATTTGCAGAAATTATTCCTGCCATAGAAAGGGATGCACGCATGCAGGAGTATCAGCAGAGACTGTTGCAGAATCTTACATGTGCTTTTCCACAAAATACCAGTGGTGCACGTAGTGAATCTCACAGTTCCAACTTGCCAACCGTGGGACCGTCAAGTGTTCAGCACTCAAACCGTAACAGAACCACAGTATCCGCTGGTAACATCAATTTTGCGGAATCATTTCACCACTTTTTTAGCCCATCCTTTGCAAGGCCACAGGAGACAAGAAGTCTGACACATAGTCAACGCCTAGAGACGATGGTACAGGAGTATCTCCAAGTAAACATTGAAGCCACGACTGTGTCACTGGACCCTTGCTCTTTTTGGGCTTCTAATCTGGATAAATGGCCGGAGCTAGCCACTTACGCCTTGGAGATCTTGTCATGCCCCGCAGCCAGCGTTCTGTCTGAACGTGTGTTCAGCGCTGCTGGTGGTGTGCTGACAGATAAGCGCACGCGGCTCTCCACTGATAATGTAGACAGACTCACGTTCATAAAGATGAACAAATCATGGATCCGAAACGACTTTTCTACCCCCGTGTCATCCTGGGGAGAGTAAAAGCTTGATGATTGGTTAAAATCACCCTACCAACCGTTTTAAGCTTTCAAATTACTAATCATGTTTATCTGTATCTTGACTGGAAAATAATTTGGGCTTTGTAGCAGTGTGCAGCACTGATCCTATTAGGCCATCTATACTAAAGCTTCACCAGATTTAAAATTAAAAATAATTTTTAGCTGCATTTAGCCCGGAAAATAATTTTGGGGCTCCGAGATGCGCAAGGCACATAAGTGCCTTCTTGCTGTACTACCTGCAGCATGACCCTCATATTGTCAGAATTCGAAGTAATCATGACTACTGGGTTGCCACACTCTTAGATC